>NW_027263534.1:6779947-7095136 GCF_042370955.1 Sodiomyces alcalophilus JCM 7366 | reverse complement strand
CTAGGCCTAGGGTGCTAGCCTATATTAAAAAGGCTAGTAATATCGACTTTTCCCTTTAAAACGACCTCCTCGACGACCTAGACGCTTAGATTATAGAGGTCTACTTTCCCCTAGACCTTCTATATCCTACACGTCTATAATTAAGAAGAGCTTGACCCCTCGAAGAATACTAGGGGCCCCCGCCCCTTTTTAGGCACCGCGGGCCCCCCTAGACCGTTTATAACCCCCCCCGGGGCCTCCTAGCCCCCCCTTGACCTCCCCCTCCTTTTTAGGCTCTATAGCCCGCCCCTGGACGGAAGAAAGGGTCCTATAGGGCCTCTCGATCCCTAGTCCCGCCCTTATTATAGGGGACTTTAATAGGAACCACTAGTAGTGGAACAGGGCTGCGTTGAATCAGGATACTATTAAGGCCTAGCCTTTAGTAGACTAGTTAGATAGCCTCGGAGCTACCTGTTTAGTGGACCCTAAAGAGGTTAACCTGTATAGAGGGACCCTGATTAGGGATAATTTACGCCGGGAGTTAGTTATAGACCTAGCTTTCTATACGCCCGGCTTCCACCGCCTCCACTTTAATAGCTAGAGGTATATCGATAACACCACCTCCGACTACCGCGCTATCCTTATCTCGGCAGCTATTCTAGGTCCTAAAGGCCCTATAAATAAAGCTATCCTACCCGCCTATAACTATAAATTAGCGGACTAGGAGCTATTCTCTAGGTCTCTAAAGGACCTAGAACCCTAACTAACCCTTTAGCTATAGTAGGCGATCGACGCTATAGATTAGGACTCTATAGGTTACCACCTTTTAAGCTTTATTACTATAGCCCTAGAGTCTTCCACGCCTAGGCTTAAAGTAGTAGAGCGTTCGAAACCGTGGTGGACTAAAGAGCTAAAGACCTTACGAAAAGAGAGTAGTAGGGCTTTTAGGGTCTTTAAGAAAAAGGTAAAAAAGGGGGCCCCGGCCCCCCGGCTTACCCCTTTTAAAGCCGCCTAGAAAGCAGCCCGAAACGCCTACTATCGCGCTATAAAAACAGTAAAAACCGACCACTAGGAGGCCTTCCTAGCCTAAGCCGAAGACAACGAGATTTTCAAGGCGTATAGCTATATAAAAAGCAGCCTTAACGCTAAAATACCCCCTATTCAGGGACTAGAAGGCCCGAAGGCCTATACCTTTAAGCATAAGTGTGATACACTCCTAAGGACCCTGTTTCCTACCCCCGAGGCCACTAAGGCCACCGCCACCGACGCCCCTAAAGCCCCTGTTCGTATAGGCCCTTTAGGGGACCTAGGCCCCTCTAGCCCCTCTAGAATGCCCTAGAACCTAACTAGTTTAGGTAGTAAGGACTCTAGAAGGCCCTGGGAGTGGCCTAGCTTATAGGCTATTAAACTATAGCGTGCTATCTTTGGAGCCGCTATAGGTAAGGCACCCGGCCCGGATCGTATAGGCTTAAAACCCATCTAATAAGCCTATAATACGATACCGGGGGTCTTCCTATAGGCCTATTCAGCTCTTTTTTCAGTGGGTTACTACCCTACCTACTAGAAAGAGGCCCTTAGTGTTATCCTGCCTAAGCCAGGGAAAAAGAACTATTTATATCCTAAGTCTTATAGGATTATAGCCCTTCTAAACTGCCTAGGTAAAGTACTCGAAAGGGTTATAGCTGCTAGACTCGCCTTCCTTACGAATTCACGTGACGATCTTCTACACCCTAGTTAAATAGGGGGTAGGAAATAACGCTTAGCTATTAATATAGCCCTTCTTTTACTAAATTATATCCAAAAATAACGGAAAAATCAGAAAAGTTTCGTTATCTTAACCCTGTTTTTAGATATTAAAGGCGCCTTCGATTACGTCGCCAGGCTATAGCTCCTCCGCACCCTATAACAGCTTTAACTGCCCCCGAACCTAGTTAGCTAGGTCGCCTCCTTTATAGAAAATAGGCGTATCTAGCTAGCGTTCGAGGGGCAGGTCTAGCAGCCTACCCCCCTAAATATAGGGGTCCTATAGGGCTCCCCCGTATCCCCTATACTCTTCCTGATATATATTAGGGGGGTTATAGTGGATAAAGGGTTCTAGGGCCTATAGCTCTCCTATATAGATGATTTTTAGCTATCCGTAGCTTCTAAATCAGCTAGTAGGAACTATAGGGCCCTAGAGTCAGCAGCCAACGCCCTTTTTAGCGCCGCCGAAAATAACCAAGTCCTCTTCGACCCGTAAAAAACAGACCTTATCCACTTCTATAATAAACGCTTTATAGTTAACGACTTAGCTATTATAGTAGGGCACGAAATTAGGCCTACCGAGGGGGCTATTAGGTGGCTTAGGGTCTGGTTCGACCCTAAGTTATCCTTTAAACCCCACGTCGAAAAACGGTTAAACTTAGCTACTAGCGCCTTAAATCGACTATAGAGGCTCGCTAGCTCCTAGAAGGGCCTGTCTTTTAGGGCCCTACGGCAGCTATATATAGCCTGTGTATCCACTATAGCTGACTTCGGCTTATAGCTCTGGTAGGACCCCGGGTCCTAAAAAACCCACCTAGTAGACCGACTAGAACGCCTATAATACGGCGCTCTAGTTAGGGCCCTAGGTGCCTTTAGGGGCTCCCCCCTCCGCCCCCTAGAACTAGAAGCCGCTGTTCTACCGGCCCGGGTTCGGTTAAATAGATCGAATAGGCTCTACGCCTTTAGGATCTTAAAATTCCTACCGAACCACCCGGTAAAAAAGGAGCTCCTAGATAGTGTCCGTGACGAATTAAGTAACGACGATAACGACCTCGCCCTTTTCTAGACCCTGTAGCCCTCTATATAGCTTTATAAGCTAGGGGGGGAACTACCGGCCTTAGTAGGGTCCTCCTAGGATATAGAGGCCCCGTCTACTAAATAGGAGGCTCCCTGGGCCTTAGCGCCTTTAGCGGACCTACGCCCCTATTTTCCCGGCCCTATAGCGCCGTAGCCCTCTATAAAAGATCCCACCGACCCTAAAATAGCCCACCTCGAAGCCCTAGCGGAAATCCAGTCTCTTGGTAGCTGGGCATCTGTTTTCTATACCGACGGCTCCTAAGGCCACCCCACAGGCCACCCTATAGGCCACCCGGGCCCTATAACGCCTAAGCAGGCGGCGGCCGCTGTTATATAGTGGTCACCCGTTAATAGGCCCTATAGAGCCCTAGGAATTAACCTAGGCCCCTTTGCTAAAGTCGCCGACGCTAAACTATACGCTATAGTTTAGGCCCTAGAGACTGTCCTATAACAGTCTTCTAGGCCCCTAGAGTGCTATATTTTTAGCGATTTATAGGCGGCTATTTAGAAGCTTTAGGGCCCCTCGTAGTGGGCTATAACTACTAAAAACCATATCTCCCGCCTTAAATAATAAGGCACCTCGGTCTTTATCTGGTGGGTCCCGGCTTATATAGGGATAGAGGGTAACGAACTAGCAGATAACGTAGCTAAACGGGCTTTAGACCCGGGGAAAGCCACTAAATCTGTTAAGCTAGTTACCCTTAGTCACCTAAAACGCAGGGTAAACGCAGCTATAATAGCTGACTAGAAATCCCTTTAGGCTGCTGAAGAAGAGGCCGAGAAAAGGGGTAAAATAGTCCGGCTAGGCCGCCTGTATAGACGCCTAGTTTAGGATAACCTCCGCTTCTCTCGAAAGCCCCTGTATTTACAGGGCCCACGGTGGCTCTAATCAGCCTATATCCAGTTAAAAACCGGATTCGGCTACCTAAGACCCTACCAGAAACGGGCCTAAAACTGCTCTATAGACCGCTATTCCTGCCCGGGCTCCCCGGTGCAGGATATAGCGTATCTAATCTTATAGTGCCCTATTTATAGGGCAGAAAGAGACGCCCTGCGGGAAGCCCTAGCAGGCCTACCGCTAACTCTACCGCTGCTATTTAGTACTAAAAAAGGACTATAGGGCTTATAGGCCTTTCTTTTAGCTACTAAGATAGCTACGGCAGAGTGGTTTAAGGGGCAAATTACTATGGATTCTGCGGTCTGATTTTCCTGGTTTGGTTTCCCTGACTTTAGCGTAAAGAACAGGGTATTAGGCAGATTGATACGGAGGATTTCCTTTGTTATTTACTGATTTACTGCTATATAGCACTATACTTAGCTGTCTTTTAGGACTATAGCGCCTAGCGCTATAGCCCGCCGCGCCATAGCTCTAGGGCTGCATGCGCGTAATGAAAAAAAAAAAAAAAAAAAAAGAATAATACTAAGGGCCTCTTTCTAGCAGGTAGGGTGATTACACCCACTGAAAAAAGAGCTGAATAGGCCTGTAGGAAGACCCCCGGTATCGTATTATAGGCTTATTAGATGGGTTTCAAGCCTATACGATCCGGGCCGGGTGCCTTGCCTATGGCGGCTCTAAAGATAGCACGCTATAGTTTAATAGCCTACAGGCTAGGCCACTCCTAGGGCCTTCTAGAGTCCTTACTACCTAAACTAGTTAGGTTCTGGGGCGCTCTAAAGGGGCGGGAGGGGCCTAGGTCCCCTAAAGGGTCTATAGGAACAGGGGCTTTAGGGGCGTTAGTAGCGGTGGCCTTAGTAGCCTGGGTGGCCTTAGTGGCCTTAGTGGCCTCGGTGGCCTCGGGGGTAGGAAACAGGGTCCTTAGGAGTATATTACACTTATCCTCGAAGGTATAGGCCTTTGGGCCTTCTGGTCCCTGAATAGGGGGTATTTTAGCGTTAAGGCTGCTTTTTATATAGCTATACGCCTTAAAAATCTCGTTGCCTTCGGCCTAGGCGAGGAAGGCCTCCTAGTGGTCGGTCTTTACTGTTTTTATAGCGTAATAGTAGGCGTTTGGGGCTGCTTTCTAGGCGGCTTTAAGGGGGGCAAGCCGGGGGGCCGGGGCCCCCTTTTTTGCCTTTTTCTTAAAGACCCTAAAGGCCCTACTACTCTCTTTTCGTAGGGTCTTTAGCTCTTTAGTCCACCACGGTTTTAAACGCTCCACTACTTTAAGCCTAGGCGTGGAGGACTCTAGGGCTATAGTAATAAAGCTTAAGAGGTGGCGACCTATAGAGTCCTAATCTATAGCGTCGATCGCCTACTATAGCTAAAGGGTTAGTTAGGGTTCTAGGTCCTTTAGAGACCTAGAGAACAGGTCCTAGTCCGCTAATTTATATTTATAGGCGGGTGGGATAGCCTTATTTATAGGGCCTTTAGGACCTAAAATAGCTACCGAGATAAGGATAGCGCGGTGGTCGGAGGTAGTGTTATCGATATACCTCTAGCTATTAAAGTAGAGGCGGTGGAAGCTAGGCGTATAGAAAGCTAGGTCTATAACTAACTCCCGGCGTAGATTATCCCTAATTAGGGTCCCTTTATACAGGTTAACCTTTTTAGGGTCCACTAAACAGGTAGCTCCGAGGCTATCTAACTAGTCTACTAAAGGCTAGGCCTTAATAGTATCCTGGTTTAACATAGCCCCGTTCCACTATTAGTGGTTCCTATTAAAGTCCCCTATAATAAGGGCGGGCTTAGGGATCAAGAGGCCCTATAAGACCCTTTCTTCCGCCTAGGGGCGGGCTATAGAGCTAAAAAAGGGGGGGGAGGTTAAGGGGGGGCCAGGGGGCCTCGGGGAGGTTAAGGGGGGGCTAGGGGGCCCCGGGGGGTTCGTTAACGGTCTAGGGGGGCCCGCGGTGCCTAAGAAGGGGCGGGGGCCCTTAGTATTCTTCAAGGGGTCGAGCTCTTCTTAATTATAGACGTGTAGGATATAGAAGGTCTATGGAAGGTAGACCTCTATAATCTAAGCGTCTAGGTCGTTAAGGAGGTCGTTTTAAAGGGAAAAGTTAATATTACTAGCCTTTTTAATATAGGCTAGCACCCTAGGTCTAAGGGGGAAGACCTAGGAGGTGTAGGAGGTAGGGGGGGCAGTATAGAAGGCCGGGTGGTTTTTAATTACCTAGCCTTCTGGTTTCTAAAAGTAATAGGGTTCCTAAATTAGGACTATATTAGCCAAAGCCTTTAAAGCCTATTCCAGGATCGATTCGTGGGCCGGTTATTGTTTATTAGCGTTATATTAAATAAATAGCAGCCCGTTTTTCGGGCTTTTCGAGCTAGAAAACCCACTATTTATAGGACTAATTAGGCTTTAATAGCTCGAATAACCTCGTAGTTCGGGCTATCCGGGGGGTGGTCGCCGTTATAGTTATAGTAGTGGTATTTAGTATAGACACAGATACCGTATTCTTTATAGCGGTTATAGTAGTGTTCGGTATAATGCTCGTGGTTACCGGCGTAGATAAAGCAGGTCGTTTCGGCCTTATAGGTGCCCTTAGTATAGCCGAATTTCTAGCACTTAGAGCACTGGGTTTTCGGGGTTATAGGCCTATATTTATAGGCCTTAAGGCGTTAGCCAGCGATTTATAGGCTAAATTTTAGGTAGTGCTTCTGCTTTGCTTTAGTAGGCACTGCTAGGATAATAGTGCCGCTATTAAATAGGGGGTTAGGGCGGCCTAGCTACCGAGGCTAGCCTATAACCTTAATAGGGTTAAAGGTCGTAATTTCGGTGGCTATACTAGCTAGGCCTCGGCCTAGGCCGGAATAGAGGCCCTGATCCTAGGAGGCGTTAGAAGGGTCCTATTCTTCGAAAGGGTGGACCGGGACCTGTTTAACGACTAGTTTAAACTAGTTACTAGTAGGCTAAGGGGCCTAGAGATATAGGTCTTTTAGCTTTTTAAGCCACTGATTTTATAATTCTAGGAGCTATTCGGCAGTGTATTTCGGGCCTAGGGTTAGGATAAGGTTCCCCTTAGTCGAGGAGCTGACTACTATGACGGCGGGGGTTTTTAAGACCTTATTAATCCTATTCCGTAGCTCGAGAGGGTCGATTTCCCCGAGGGATTATCCTTTAGTAGGCTGGAGCACTACTCTCCGGATCTTTTTCGGGTTTTTTAGAGTAGCAGGGGGGGGAGGGGCAGGCCCTATAGGGCCTATGGCTCCCGAGGGGGCTTAAGCTCCTTTAGCAGCAGCCTGACTATAAAGGGGCTGCTGCTACTACTACTGCTATTATTCTATAAGTTTACGAATAGCCTAAACTAGTTCGTTAACCTTCTATTTAAGTGCGGAGGTAGTAGGGGCCACGGGGGGTATAGGACCCGTAGGGGTTCCTTCGATAGTGGATTTAAGCCCTGTAAGAAGGGCCTTAATCGGGGGGGCGGCGTCGAGGCTATAGGCCTGCTAAACTAGCTAAAGAGCCTGCTAGAGAAGTCCTTTAACCTGGGCCTTACTAGCCGAACTAGTCGACTTCTAGGGCAGAGGGGGGAATTCTTTAGCAGGTCTTTGGGTCTTTTTAGCCTAGGCAGAGCGAATTAGACCCTGTTTTTTAGTAGGTTTAGTAGTAGGGGGGGGCCCCTAGAAGGGGTCCTAAAGGGGGCCCCTAGAAGGGGACCCAGGGAGGCTTTTAACCTCCGAATCGTCGGCTATATACCGGTTTATACGGGTCCTAGAGGGGGCTCTAGGCGTAGGGCTTATAGAGGCGCTACGGTCCCGTTTAAAGGCTTATATAGGCGTTTTATAGCGGGCTATTTTATTAGAATCGTTATCGGAATCGGCGTCTTCTATAGTTATATCCCCTTCCCTGTCCTTAGCCGTTTTAGGAAAAGTGGGGCTAGGTAGGGCCGGGTCCGGGGGGGTCGAATTCGGGGGCTCAGGGCTGCCGCGGCGGCTAGGGTGGCCGGGTCGGTCTTATTACGGTGGAATCGGGCGTTACGTTAACTTAGTCGTTTACGTGCGCTGCTATGGCTGTGCGCGTGGCTTTATAGGTGGCTCGGTATAAGGCTAGGTGGTCTATACGGGCTGTTTAGAAGGCCCGGGCTCTGATTAGGCGGCGGGCGTATAGGCCACCTTAGAATTGTTAGGCGGCTTTGCGTGCGCACCACGCTGCGTTTTCGTACCTATTTTACGGCATAATAACGGCTTGCGTACGGCGAAGCTATGCGCGCGCGCAACGGGCTCGAAAAGAGTAATTAAACGATACTAATATCGGGCGTTTTGGGGCGTTTGCGCGGAAAAGGTGGGTCTAGCTTATAGAGATAGAAGAGTGTTTTTAATATACGTAGTTATAGGTTAATCGCACTAAGTAAGGCCGAGTAATTATATTAGCTAGAATTAAGGAAAGGAAAGGAAAAGGTCTATAAAAAGGCGTAGGATTTACTAGGTTTATACGAATCCGCGGTAAGGGCAGCGTAAGGTCCGAGTATTAGTTCTACGTGCTAATTAGCGGTTCCGGCCTTATACCGGAACTATACTTTTAAGGGGTTAACCCGTAATATTACCCCCCTCCCCCTCCCTCCGGGGCCGTAATAACTTTTTTTTATTTATTTATTTATTTATTACGCGCATACAGCCCTAGAGCTATAGCGCGGCGGGCTATAGCGCTAGGCGCTATAGTCCTAAAAGACAGCTAAGTACAGTACTATATAGCAGTAAAATCAGTAAATAATAAAGGAAATCCTCCGTATTAATCTGCCTAATACCCTATTCTTTATACTAAAGTCAGGAAGACTAAACTAGGAAAAATCAGACCGCAGAATCCGTAGTAATTTACCCCTTAAACCACTCTGCCGTAGCTATCTTAGTAGCTAAAAGGAAGGCCTATAGGCCCTATAACCCCTTTTTAGTACTAAATAATAGCGGAAGAGTTAGCGGTAGGCCTGCTAGAGCTTCCCGCAGGGCGTCTCTTTCTGCCCTATAGATAGGGTAATATAAAATCAGGTACGCTATATCCTATACCGGGGAGCCTAGGCAGGAACAGCGGTCTATAAAGCAGTTTTAGGCCCTTTTTTAGTAGGGTCTTAGGTAGCCGAATCCAGTTTTTAACTAGATATAGGCTAATTAAAGCCACCGCGGGCCCTATAAATACAGGGGCTTTCAAGAGAAGCGGAGGCTATCCTAGACTAGGCGCCTATATAGACGGCCTAGCCGGACTATTATACCCCTTTTTTCGGCGTCTTCTTTAGTAGCCCAAAGGTATTTCTAGTTAGCTATCGTAGCTGCGTTTACCCGGCGTTTTAGGTAACTAAGAGTAACTAGTTTAATAGATTTAGTAGCTTTTCCCGGGTCTAAAGCCCGTTTAGCTACCTTATCTGCTAGTTTATTACCCTTTATCCTTATATAAGCCGGGACCTACTAGATAAAGACCGAGGTGCCTTATTATTTAAGGCGGGAGATATGATTTTTGGTAGTTATAGCCTACTACGAGGGGCCCTAAAACTTCTAAATAGCCGCCTATAAATCGCTAAAAATATAGCACTCTAGGGGCCTAGAAGAGTGTTATAAAGCAGTCTCTAAGGCCTGAACTATAGCGTATAGTTTAGCGTTAGCGACTTCGGCAGAGGGGCCTAGGTTAATTCCTAGGGCTTTATAGGGCCTATTAGCGGGTAACCACTATATAATAGCGGCTACCGCCTGTTTAGGCGTTATAGGGCCCGGGGGGCCTATAGGGTGGCTTATAGGGTAGCCTATAGGGTGGCTTAGGAGCCGTTAGTATAGAAAATAAATGCCTAGCTACTAAGGGACTGGATTTCCTTTAGGGCTTCGAGGTGGGCTGTTTTAGGGTCGGTAGGGTCTTTTATAAAGGGGTATAGCGTTATAGGGCCGGGAAAATAGGGGCGTAGGTCCGCTAAAGGCGCTAAGGCCTAGGGGGCCTCCCACTTAGTAGACAGGGCCTCTATATCCTAGGAGGACCCTACTAAGGCCGGTAATTCCCCCCCTAGCTTATAAAGCTGTGTGGAGGGCTACAGGGTCTAGAAGAGGGCGAGGTCGTTATCGTCGTTCCTTAATTCATCACGGACACTATCTAGAAGCTCCTTTTTTACCGGGTGGTTCGGTAGGAATTTTAAGATCCTAAAGGCGTAGAGCCTATTAGATCTATTTAACCGAACCCGGGCCGGTGGAACAGCGGCTTCTAGTTCTAGAGGGCGGAGGGGGGAGCCCCTAAAGGCACCTAGGGCCCTAACTAAAGCGCCGTATTATAGGCGTTCTAGTCGGTCTACTAGGTGGGTTTTTTAGGACCCGGGGTCCTACTAGAGCTATGAGCCGAAGTTAGCTATAGTGGATACATAGGCTATATATAGCTGCCGTAGGGCCCTAAAAGACAGGCCCTTCTAGGAGCTAGCGAGCCTCTATAATCGATTTAAGGCGCTAGTGGCTAAGTTTAACCGTTTTTCGACGTGGGGTTTAAAGGATAACTTAGGGTCGAACCAGACCCTAAGCCACCTAATAGCCCCCTCGGTAGGCCTAATTTCGTGCCCTGCTATAATAGCTAAGTCGTTAACTATAAAGCGTTTATTATAGAAATAGATAAGCTCTGTTTTTTATGGGTCGAAGAGGACCTGGTTATTTTCGGCGGCGCTAAAAAGGGCGTTGGCTACTAACTCTAGGGCCCTACAGTTCCTACTAGCTGATTTAGAAGCTACTAACAGCTAGAAATCGTCTATATAGGAGAGCTATAGGCCCTAGAACCCTTTATCCACTATAACCCCCCTAATATAAATCAGGAAGAGTATAGGGGATACGGGAGAGCCCTATAGGACCCCTATATTTAGGGGGGTGGGCTACTAGACCTGCCCCTCGAACGCTAACTAGATACGCCTATTTTCTGTAAAGGAGGCGACCTAGCTAACTAGGTTCGGGGGTAGTTAAAGCTGTTATAGGGTGCGAAGGAGCTATGGCCTGGCGACGTGATCGAAGGCGCCTTTAATATTCAAAAACAGGGTCGACACGACTAAGTTTTTCTGATTTTTCCGTTATTTTTAGACATAATTTAGTAAAAGAAGGGCTGTATCGATAGCTAAGCGTTATTTTCTACCCCCTATTTAACTAGGGTATAGAAGATCGTCACGTGAGTTTATAAGGAAGGCGAGTCTAGCAGCTATAACCCTTTCTAGTACTTTACCTAAGCAGTTTAGAAGGGCTATAATCCTATAAGACTTAGGATATAAATAGTCCTTTTTCCCTGGCTTAGGCAGTATAACGCTAAGGGCCTCTTTCTAGCAGCTAGGGTAATAACCCACTAAAAAAAGAGCTGAATAGGCCTATAGGAAGACCTCCGGTATCGTATTATAGGCTTATTGGATGGGTTTTAAGCCTATACGATCCGGGCCGGGTGCCTTGCCTATAATAGCTCTAAAGATAGCACGCTATAGCTTAATAGCCTACAGGCTAGGCCACTCCTAGGGCCTTCTTCTAGAGTCCTTACTACCTAAACTAGTTAGGTTCTAGGGCACTCTAGAGGGGCTAGAGGGGCCTAGGTCCCCTAAAGGGCCTATACGAACAGGGGCTTTAGGGGCGTTAGTAGCGGTGGCCTCGGTGGCCTCGGTGGCCTCGGGGGTAGGAAACAGGGTCCTTAGGAGTGTATTACACTTATCCTCGAAGGTATAGGCCTTCGGGCCTTCTAGTCCCTGAATAGGGGGTATTTTAGCGTTAAGGCTGCTTTTTATATAGCTATACGCCTTAAAAATCTCGTTACTTTTAGCCTGGGCTAGGAAGGCCTCCTAGTAGTCGGTTTTTATTATTTTTATAGCGTGATAGTAGGCGTTTCGGGCTGCTTTCTAGGCGGCTTTAAGGGGGGTAAGCCGGGGGGCCGGAGCCCCTTTTTTTGCCTCTTTCTTAAAGACCCTAAAGGCCCTACTACTCTCTTTTTATAGGGTCTTTAGCTCTTTAGTCCACCATAGTTTCGAACGCTCTACTACTTTAAGCCTAGGCGTGGAAGACTCTAGGGCTATAGTAATAGAGCTTAAGAGGTGGCGACCTATAGAGTCCTAGTCTATAGCGTCGATCGCCTACTATAGCTAAAGGGTTAGTTAGGGTTCTAGGTCCTTTAGAGACCTAGAGAATAGATCCCAGTCCGCTAATTTATAGTTATAGGCGGGTAGGATAGCTTTGTTTATAAGGCCTTTAGGACCTAAAACAGCTACCGAGATTAGAATAGCGCGGTGATCGGAGGTGGTATTATCGATATACCTTTAGCCGTAATAACTAAGCGCTAAGCCTATTATTTTCTAAACGCGTTATAAGGGAGGCGTGTATCCTCCCTTATATCGGGTATATTCGTGTCGCGCGGCGTTCGCGGCCACTTCGCTCCTAGGTCGCCGGCGTTCCGCGTTACGCTAAGCGCTTACCCTTTATATCTAAAACCCCCGGTTACTCCTTTTTCTTTATTCGTAAACTATTATAATAAATAGCTCTATAGACTTTTATTATATTCCGTAATTCGATATTATAGTATAAGCGTACCTTTACCCGGTTTTTTATTTATAGTTAATTCTTCTTTTATAAGCCTATAACGTTATTTTAGTAGTAAGCTCCGTTACTCGTTCTATCCTTAAAGCTATATTATTCTCCGCTAACTCGTGGCGTAGTTATTCTATACTTATAGTTATCTTATTAATCCATAATTTATACCTTTATTTATCCTTCTAACTATTATAAGTTCCTTAATAAGCCCTCGCGTTAAGCCGGCTAAATAATAGCTAATAAAGTACGTAAAAATATCTCCTCTTTATTATAGCGCCCGCTATACCTATAAGGGTACCGTTAAAGAGTAGCCGGCTATTAGCGACGTAGCGTACCCCCCCCCCCCGCCTCTAATAGCGAAGAATATAGTTAATCGGTTAAAAGCATAGCTAAGGAAGCTCTTATTACTATAGCGAATACCGGTAAGCGTCTAGCTAAAAAGGAGGTTCGTGATACGGCTTAGTATTTCGCTATAAGGATCCTACTAACTCTCTGGTAAGCCGCGACGCCTTCTAAGCGTTAATATAGCTTAGTTTACCCCCCCGGCCACCCCTACGATACTTTTTATCACCCTTATACTAATCGTATAGCCGGTATTAATTAAAAATTTAACTAAATATACTATAATTAATCCGGGCCTAGCGTGGCCTATAATAAGCCTAAATACTATAAATATACTATAGGATCCTACCTATACCGCCCTATAAGTTTCCTATAAGTTATAGGCGAGGTTATTACGACTAACCTTTATAGCTCCCCGCTACCGCTATATCCTTTATTAAGCCCTTAGCTAACGCGGGTCGCGCTATACACGATAACCCCGATAACGATAATATAAGTATCTTTTTCTTTTTTTATATCCTCTTCTAGGTCGTTACTAACTCGGGCCTAGCTCCGCGAGGCCTATAAACTAGCTTATAGCCACTACTACGCCTCTTTATCTAAGGCAGCCTCCGCCCCCGCCGCTAACTCCGCCCCCGCCTCTATTAACGACGGCGAGGGTCTCCGCCGCGAAGTAGCGGCCCTCCGCTATAAGGTTCGCTTATAGGGTATAGCGATAACGCGCCTCCTAAAGGGTATCCTCGCCGCCCTCTAAGGAGGTAGCGGTCCTGCTATTAGCGGTAATAATAATAATAACTAGGAGGGTCTAGACGGTAATACCGCTAATTAAAGTCCTTTATAAAAGCACTACCTATCTCCTTAGAAACCGGTAAAGGGGCTATAAGAGCTAAAGTTAGATAATAAGAGCTAAGGGGAGATCCGATTCGCGGCTTACCACGATAGTATTACTATATCTTCTATATACTAATATTACTAAGTACATAGATCGAAATATAGCTAAGTTATAAGTCTACTGCTTTAGTAGACTACTAGGCGGGTGCTAATAAGTATAGAACTAGCTCTTAGTCGCCGCTATATAGGTAGCCTCTCGGCTATAGAATATCCTGCTAAAGGCCGTTATAGATAGCGGTTTAACTAACTATAAATAAGTATATTAAACTTAGAATATAGTGCCTTACCGCTACTAACTATATAATAAGTTAAAGCGTTACCTAATTAGACTAAGCTACGTAAGGCGTTATCGGAGTTTAAGTCTAAGAACCGGGACGGCGCTAAAGATAAGGCTAATAAGAAGCGGCAGGCCGAATAGAAGGCGGCTAAAGAGGCCGGGAAGAAGGCTTAAGCTAAGTAAGAATAACAGGAAAAAATAGCCGACTTCGTTTAACGAATTACTTATAGTATAGAGTACCTGGTATAACGGGCTAAACGCGAGGATAAATAGTAGGAGTAAGAGGGTAACAGGGCGTATTAGACACTATAAGTGCTATATAATAAATAACAGAAACGGGTTTTCTTTTCTCTTTTATTTTTATTTTTTAAAGTATAAAGATACTAATAATTAATAGAGTTACCACTATATAGTAACCTAATACTAATAATAATTAACTAACTTAACGCGGTGTCTAACTATAGTACTATTTTAAGAAGGAGTCCGGTAGGTGGCTTTTAGGCTCCTAAGTATAATCTTCGAATCCGTAGTCCGCCTACTTAATAAGATACTCGCGGCGTTTTCTATTATAATAGTGACTAAGGGGGGACTTTTTTGACTTTATACTTATCCGACTCTTAAGGCTTAACGTTAACTTTTATAGGGACGGGTAGAGGCTAACTATCGCGAGAGAACTAAGGTTCTAAAAGTGAAATAAGGAAGACGTTATAAATCTTTATAGATAAAGGGACTTTTAACCGGTAGGCTAACCCGTAGTCGCTTATTATACTAATAACTCTAAAGGGACTAAGGAACTTATTAGAAATTTTACGACTTAGCCGGCCTTACTTAATATTCTTTAAAGAAAGTAATACGTTATTACCTACTTAGAAGTGCTAATATATATAACCGGTATTATAATAACGTTTATAGATTCTTTATACTCGCTAGATACGGACTTATATAGCTTAATAGTTTTATATTAGGTGACTAGCACGCTATTCGGCTTATATAGCGCGGACTTCTCCGGACTTAGGTAATTTAATCTTATCGGGACCTTAGGGGTTAAATCCTATTAGAGTAAAGGCGGGGGGGGCCTAACGAATAGCGGAATAGCAGGCTATACTATATATAAACTAAGTAACAGATAACGTTTCCACTTAGTTATCCTAATAAAGGTATTAGTAGAACCGAAGGTAGTCTTCTAAGTTCTGATTCTAACACCTTATCTAACCGTCTATCTATAGATAGAAGGCGGTAGATAACCGGCGGCTAATACCGAGGCGATAATAAAGGGTAGTCTAAAACTTATTAGTAAAAAAGGAGCCGTAATCGGAGATAATTCTATTAGGGAGACCGAAGATACTAAAAACGTATAACTATAGGAGGTTAGCGAGCCTATCTACTAATAACCTACTATTATAAAGGATATATAGGGCGTACTTAGTTAGATAGTAAATAATAACTAATACTATATCTCTTTTATTACCTTAGTAGGTGACCGGGGGGAGGCTAGTAATAAAATTAATCGATATCTCTTAAAACGGATAGCTACGAATAGGTAAACTAGTAAGACGGCTATAGGGCTTAGAGTGCCTAGGCTTAGTACGTTAATAAATAGGATAACTCAGGATAAACTTCTTAATATCTTAGGATATAAACTCCTAAAAGAAGGTATCGGAAATACGCTTATTAGTTCTGCCGGTATTATAGTAGCTAGTTATAGGGGCGTCGTGGAGCGCCTTTATAACTGCTTCTTAAAGACCGGGTTTATCGGGGATAAAAAAGTAAATCACGAAAATAGACTATATTATTAGCGTCCCGAGTCCACTAAGTAGGTAGTTTAGTATTAGCGGAATAAAAGAGGTTATCTTTCTAGGCTCTAATAGCTTCGTCTCTTAGACTTAGCAGGGTAGGCTTTTTCTTACTAGTAAGCTTTAGGAGGCTAACGATAAACTTCTTTATAAAATCTTTAACAGGATAGCGCCTTTCTTAATCGATTTTAGCGGGGTTAGCGGTATAGTAGGGTTTATAGGATAGTCTATTAGCAGGGTTCTAGACGCCCGGATAGTAGCGAATTTAGAAATTATAAACGGCTAACTCCTTTAATTAACGGGTATATTCTATTATTATATAAGGCTTATTTAAGAGATAGCGATAGTTTAAATAGTTAGTAAGGACTTTAACTAGGGTCTAGGTATAGGCTATATAGTATTATTAATAATAGAACGCTTTATAAATAGCTATAAGCTTAGTATTAAGAGTTAGGTAGTTTACCTTAGCTCTTCGAAGCTTATAAAAGAAGCATATACCGGGTCGCTAAGTACGGTCCTTTAGTTAGCTAATAACTACGCTAATTACGAAGTTAAAGGTGTTTAGCTTAATTCGAATAAGAAGACGGTGGTCGAAATAGCGGAGGATAGGGGTATCTTAGAACGTATCTCGGAGCTTCTTAAATAACGCTCTTTATTTATCGGAAAGGGTAAGGACCACTAGCTAGCCACCTCCTTTTAATAGGTTAGTTAGTAGCCTAGTTATCTTAGAGTACCACTTAATAAAGCGGCGGTAGAACCTAGTAAAACTTATAAAAACCTGCACTTTATTAATAGAAGTAGGCTCCTCCTACTCGCGAATAGCTTCTACCCGTAAAGGGTCTATATAAATACTATTAGGCTTTTAAATAAAACTAAGGAATTCTATTTCCTAACACTTAAAGATATACTTTTCCGGATTCGCGTATAAAGACTAATCTCTTAACCTCTAAAGGCCCTCGTATATATATACGCGGTGTGTATCCTTATCTAAACCATAAATTAAAATATTATATAAATAAATAATATAAATAGTATCTATAAAACTATATAGTGCCTTATTAATATATCGATAAAAACTAGTAGGGGTATTATAAAGTCTAAAAAGCCTAACTAAATACTTAAAGTGACTATACTTAGTACGAAATATACTTTTCTATTTATCCCCTTCTCCTATACGCAGCCTATAGTAGGTATCTTTTAAATCTAACTTAGTATATACCTTCGCTCTAGATAAGCGATCTAAAGTCTTATAAATTAGGAGGAGGGGGTACGATCCTTACGAGTAATCTTATTAAGTCCTTTATAATCGATATAAAGATAAAGCTTACTACCTCCTTTCTTTAGGATAAAGAGTACGGGGGTATTAGCAGGACTAATAGAATTTTATATCTAGCCTTTAGCGGAGGCGTCTTTAATATACTATTATAGAGTTTTTAATTCTTCCTCGGTAGGGGCATAGATAGGACTAAAAGGTAAAGTCTAACCGTCTTCTAACTTAATAGCGTGGTCCTACCTATAATACGGCGGGAGGCGATTAGTTTTAATAATATTAAAAACGTCTATAAAATCTCGATACTATTCGGGTAAAAAGGACTCGGGTAACTTCGGGAGGGTATTAGGGGTAATATCCTTTAGGGGGATATTAGGCGTAAGCAAAACAGTATAGGAAAAAACGGCTAGGTCGGAATCGGGAATAGTAATACGGCCTATATAAAGGGTATCTCCCTAGGGAGCCACTACTAAATTAACTAATTATATAATTACGCGGGCGCGTTTTCTTTCTTTTTTAATTTCTTTAGGGCTTTAGACTATACCTCTTTTATTAGTAACTAATTTAAAGTCTTCTTAATTAATACGAAAATTCTAAAAGCGCTCGGCCTAATCGATATAAGGGGTATAGGTAGTTAACTAAAGGATACCTAGAAGAACTTAGGACTCTTTAGTAAGGTTAATAATATAAAATAAAGTATTATATATATAAGTATAGGCCTAATTATAGGTGGCCTTTATAAATAACGTGATAAAACTATAGGTGTCTTTTTTAACTTTAGAAAGTCCCTAATTTAAATATTGTAAGGGGCTAGTTAGATTAATACCTAAAGGTAAGGTATAGCGGTTAATAAGGTTAATACTGGCTCTATTAATTATAAATATAAGACACTATTTCTAACTACCACCTAGCTATACTAGGAGATTAGTCTTAAGAGTCCTAGTTTCTAGGGACCATAAGGTAGGTAAGGACTAATCCTAGGGGGCGATTAGTGGGTTATTAGCTTAGACTTAGCGAACGACTTATATTATTAAATTAACGGGCTGATTATTAGGACTAGACTAAGGTAGGGGTATATAACGGCTAGGCGGAGTATATATATTATACGATTAATAATTACTATTACTAGGCGTATTAGAACTAAAGGTATTAGCGGGAGACGAATTAGCTAACTTAGGGTATATAGACTTATAATAACCGAACTAATAATAATAGTAATATTCGACTTTTAAGACGGGCTGGTATTTAGTAGAGTCTTAGGACTAACCCTCTATAGACAGGATAGTAATAGGATTATTAAAGGGCGGAATAGAACTAAAGGCAGATAGAGCGGTAGCTAAGGCAGAGGAAGATAAAGCGGCAGGGGCGGAGGTAAAGGGCTAAAAGGATTACGAGTTATTAATAGTGGCTATTCCTTTACGGAAAGCTAGGCGATAGGCTAATAGACGGCTAAAGGTAGGCGAGTCGACCTTTATTAATCGGGATAAGTTAACTTCGGCTTAGCGACCTAAAACGTTAAGGTGCTTATAGTCTTAAGGGAGGCTATTAATAATAGCCTAATTATAAAGTGGCTATTATAGCTTTATAAGAAAAAGCTATATACGCTATTAATTAGGGAACTCTAAGGAGACTTTATTAAAAAGAGAGTCTAAACGATTAAGGAACTAGCTATATAACTAGTTAGGGCGTTATATAGTCTAATTTAAAAAGAGCTATTCTATAATAGATTTCTTATAAGTATCGTGGTTTATTAGCTAGTTAACGAGGAAATTACGAATATCGATATATTAAGCGGGCTTCCCTCCTTTAATAGTGTTATAGACTCGATACTAGTAGGCACGCTACCTAGACTTTATTAAGGGTAGTAGATACCTACTAGTATAATATACCTTTTACCTTTTAATAGTAAGGTAATAATAATCTAGATTAAACCTTTCTTATAGCTCCTTTATAATAGTCTAGAACTAATCGTATAACTTACTATCCTACTTTAGCTAGGGGTAGTTAACTCTAGCCTAATTATTATACTCGCGCTATAATAAGGATAAATACCCGCGATTTAGTAGTAAAAAGGAGTTTTAATAGCGTTAGCGTTCCCGGCGGTTAGGAGGTGGATAGTTATTATCAGGGTCTTCCCCTCTTTATAAATAATATAGTCTTTTTTTATATCTTTCTTAAGCTTTTCGGTTACCGATACGTAATAGGATAGCTTTTAATTATTTATCGGTAAGCTTTTTAGGGGGAGTAGCCTCTTACTAAGGGTTATAATATCCGACTAAATAATTAAGTAGGACGTAAGCTTAGGGCCTAGGGTTAGCCGGGAGTAGGGAAGTCTCTTTTCCTTTCCTTTTTAGACTTCTTAATAATAGGTTAGAATACTTAACTTAGGGAGGGCGAGCTGCTTTTAAGGACTCTCCCTGAGTATAATAAATAGGCGTAGGCTAAAGCCGTTTAACTAGATAATATAAGGATAGTATAGTGGTAATAATAACGGGACTAGGGGTGCCTTAGAGTTATCTATTAGGAGGTAAAGGATACGAAGCTATTATAACGGGGTTATTATTAGATTCTTCGGGGTCGGAAGGCGGGTCGCTAAGTCTAAAGCTATTAGGTTCTAGTTTAGGACTAGGAGGAGGATAGTATCTAGGACCTATATTACGATAAAAGGCGAGTTCCTATTAGAAGGATAACTAATAAGGTGCTTAGTCGAAGTCTGCTAATAGTTTCTAATAGGCGTTATACCCGTGTAAAAGGGGAGAACGAATAGAATATTATAGGATTTAAGTAAGAAGTAAAGGAAGCTATTATATAACGAATATAGAGGTCTACTAATAGACTAAGGGAGGGGGTACTATACTAAGATTATTCGGTAAGTTCTTTTAAGAAGATATAGATATAGAGATCCTTACTTATAGACCTCTAGGTGCTACTTATAGGAAGGTATTAGTTATATAATCTCCTCTCAGAGTAACTAAGGGACCTTCGTAAATAAGGTAGCCTTACTATAAAGGCTACCACCCCCTCTATATACTCTAAGCTAGCTTTTATATTCTAAATACACGATAAGCCTTCTCTAAACACAAAGCTACCTGGTAGTTAGCACGTAAGCCTCTAGAACCTCTTTACAAGAGGCCTCTATGGCTTACGCGATAAGCTTATACTAAGTACTAGTAGGAATCCTAAGACCTAATAACACGAATTAACAAGACCTCTTTATACCTCTTATAGCAGCAGGGATCTTATAGCACTATCTTAAATCCGTCCCTTTTTAGCACTTTTATAATATACTTTTACTATTATAATAAAGACTCCCGTAGTCTATATAACGCCTTCTTTAATAAGGATAATTAACCCGGCAGCGCGGTCCTAGGCAGGAACCGTTTTTAATAAATTAGGCTACGAGTAGTAGGCTATCCGCGAGGAAGAGAGGAAAACCAAGTAAATAGCTATTGAATTCGTAGATCCGTAGAATTACTGCTTATTACGCGAACGTGTAAAGAACTGACTTCTAGGATTTCTTCCTGAATCCGGGGCTAGTAATAGACCCTAGACGATTAGGTAGCGACTATTATATTAATAGTATACGCGACGGTTATCACGCCACGTTATTAGCTTAAGTAATAACTAAGATATCGTATTTACGATACCTAGTATATTTATATAATATATATCGTAAGCTAAGTCTATATACACGTATAATACGTATAGTAATATAGTATAGGTTAAGCTGTTTATAAGTAGACGTCTAGTTATATAGCTATAACTATATACTATATATTTTAACTTAGATATTATACTTATTATTATTATAATTATTACTTATTATAAGTAAGATATTAACACCCCCCGGTAAGCTGACTCTTATATAATAATCGTAGCTTAGTCAGGTTATAGTTATAGTTCTATTATAGCGTAGTAATCCTAGTCTATCTAAGACTAGAATACAGAGAGGAAAAATTAGAAAAACCTCTTCTTTTTTAATTCAAGGGAAAATTTCAAAAACCCTTATTATTACTATAGTATATTATTACTTAAAGCGAAATTCATAAAAACCTTTAATATTAAGGAAAACCCGAAGCTAAAAAATCTAGTTATACCCCCTTATAAAGAACTAAGAATACTAAGTATTAAAACCTAGTATTTTAATGCTTCCATATTATTATAAGGCGGCAAATCATACTTAGGCAACGTATCGTCCTTATAACCTAGCTTAATATAACTACAACGAGTACTATAAGTCTCTTTTACGAAACCTTTAGTTATTATATCAGCTATATTAAAGTTCGTATTTATAAATACGATTTTTAGTTTATTATTATATAGCTATTACCTACAGTAATATTACTGCCTGTCGATATACTTAACCCGTTTATAGAATTCAGGGTCTTCGGCGATCTTCTTTATATTCTCACCTTCTATTAAGATAGTAGGAATCTCAAGAGTTTTATTATTATTATTATTATTATTATTATTATTAGTATTATTATTACCTCTTATATTAGAATCTAGACCTAAATTCTATAGTATATCTTTATATAGATTATAAAGATATATTCCTTCTTTAGAAGCTTCTTTAAGAGCTATATATTCGGCCTCTGTTATTAATATAGTAACGACTTTTTATTTAGTTTAGGTCTAACTAACGGGGTTATTTACTCCCACGCAGTAAATATATCTTAAAGTCAAGGTTATATCTCCGATTTTATCTAAAAAGCTAGCATCAGAATAACCGTAAATACCAAGGTCTTCTTTATTATAGTTATATAAAAGACCGATATTAGGATATATATTTATATAAGCCCAGATTCGATTTAACACAGTAAAGTGGTCTTATAAGGGATTACTTATATAGCGAGAATACTAGTTAACCGCGTATATTATAGCTAGTCTTAAATATAAGGCTAAATATAATAAAGCCCTAATTTCCTATTAGTATTTATTAATATTATTAGTTAACGCTAATTCAGGATTTAATACTAGGACCTTCTTATATATATAAGGGGCATTAACCCTTTATAGACTTCGTTTATTATACCTTTTAAGTATTCTATTGGTATAAGGTAACTAACTTATAGAAAGAGTCTTATTTTCTTTATTTATATTTATTATATAGCCTAGAAAGGTATTTATTTTACCTAAGTCTTTAAGTGTAATATCTTTAGATATCTCCTTAAGGAAAACGTCTAAAGTGTTTATAGAAGGGTTTAGAGCCACTCTATCGTTAACGTGGCATAAAAGAATACCTTATTCTTCTATTCCTTTTATTTTATTATACTTATAAAAGGTAAAACGTCCGGTATTATATTTAAAGACCCGGTAACCTAGCTTAGATAATATCTTAACCAGGTAGCTATATAAGAGTCTAAGACTTTGTTTTAACCTATATAAAGCATATATAACTTAGCTATCACCTTTTTAACGGCTATAAGCGCGTAACGCGAGTAAAATCGATTAAACTATCGGGAACCCGAAGATAACTACTGCCTCCCCCCTAGGATGCCGTCGTAAAGACGCCGTAAGGGCGGCGCTATAGCTATATTATAAGTCGACGCGATAGATAGGGTCGTTCTTACCTTAACTTTATAGAATTTTCCCCTAACCCACCCACCCTAATTATAGGGATAACCCGATAAACCGCCCCCCTCGGGCTAAAATACTACGCGGAACCGAACTAAGACCGAAAAGGGACTATTATAGCCCCCGAATTAAGATATATCTAGAGTTAAGGCGGTAATCCAGAATCTATTAGTTAATAGGAACACGATTAATTAGGTTATTAAGCTAGTAAAAGAACTATTAACGCTCCGGTGCCTTCGTAGCGCTGCTACCTCGATACTAGTAGCCCGACTCTATATAGCAGTGAAATAGACTATCCGCGAGGAGCTTCGTAAAGGGATAGGCGGGGCTAAACCGACCTAGGCCGCTATTACCGCCCGCGCCGCTATAGCACCCCCGAGGGACCCCGCCCCCCCTAAAGTAATACCCGCTAAACACTACTAAGAGCTAATTATCCGCCACGGGGACCTCCTTAAGGACTAATAACTATAAAACCGGACCCTTAAAGAGATTATCTAAGCTATAAACGCTATAACCCCCTACTATAACGCCGCTATAGTATAGAAGTTACTTAGCGGTGATATCCACCTTACCTTTACTAAAGGGGTATAATAGTAGTCTACCTAGGCGGAGCTTTAGGTTAAAAAGGCTTTTAGTAAAAGGGCGACCCTAGCTACTAGGACCTACCCGGCACTTATAAAAGCTATCCCCCGTGATACCCTTAGTATATTATCTAAAGAAGAATTATTAGTATCCCTATAAGCTATAAACCCCGAGGCGAATATCCTTTATGCCTATTCCCGGCTACCCCGCCGTGGCACCGGTAGGGTTACCTTACTATTAATTAAGTCCATTACCCTAGAAGGCGCCGCGAGCCTTATATATAATACCCTCCTTTTTAAAGGCGGTAGCTATATATACGAGCCTTATAACCTGGATCTTAGCCCCCTCCGCTATTATAAGTGCCTTTAGTTTAGTTACCGAGTAAACGGCTATGCTATAGTAAAGAGGGTATACCGTTATTACGCTAAACCGGAATTAATATACTAGTAGGGACTTAGATAATATAGCGTGGCGGTACTAGACTAACCCTATAGGTGCGTAGCCTATAACGGTAATTATAAGGCCTTTAATAACTCTTACTTACTCCTAAAAAAGGAATTAGAGAAGATACACGAAGCCTATAAGTACTAAGTATAAGACTTTAACCTTACCCGCTAAGCCGAAGCGGTATACCCGTGGTATTAACTAAGTATACCCTAGCTAAACTTCTCCTAACCCCTAAGCTAAGAACCGATAACCCGCTAAGCTAAAGGCCGCCCCCCTAAGAGAACTAGGGGCTAGGAGGGTTCCCCGGTACCCGGCTAGATAAGTATATATATAATTTAACGCGGTATAGATAAGGCACCGTAATAGGAGCCCTAGAGCTAAGTAGCGGTAATAGCCGTGGCTATTAAACCGGCCTTAGCCTAACCCCCTTAACCCTTTAATTAATAATAGGTATCCGCGTCCTTATATAGAATATAAGGAGGAAGTGGGCGCGGAGGGAGCTATTACTCTAGTACCGCGCCGAGTATAATATAATTATAATTTAAGAGCCTAGGCTTAACCCCTTTATAAAAAGCCCTGCTTACCCCTTTTATAGGGCCCACTAACTAATCTAAGGAGGTGGCCGCGCCCTCCTTTATATATATAAAAAGCACCCCCTATATATATAGATATAGCGGGCCTACTATAACTCCTATACGGTTATATTCGGAACCAGAGATAATACCCTTATAGTCTAGTCTATATATTCCGAGAATTATTAATCCGCCGGGACGCCCTAGAATACTCTATTTACCGATACCCTTAATACTACGCCGCCACGGGGCCGCTATATCCTTATTAGTAATTTTAACCTCTACTACCCCTTTTAGTCCTGGCCGCTACGCTATTACCCTAAAGCCGATACCCTCCTTAACCTTATAACCCGTTAGGACCTAAACCTAGTTACTTTACCTAGTATAACGACTTAGTATTACCCGGGCCGGCGAGCTAGTATTATTAACCTTATATAGGCCTTATAGGGGCTTTACTACGATTATAGTAATACCGATAAAGCTATTATTAGCTTAGACTATTACTCCTAAATTATTTATATATACACGACCCTAGTACCCGCGATAACTATAATACTATAACAGGACCCCTACCGACTAAGCTAGGTATAGAAGGACTTTAACCCCTTAGTTATAGACCGACTTACCCTTACCCGGATCCGCTAGCTAGGCCTACTCTCCTTTATAAAAGAGATCGATATAATACTAAACGTATTAATTAAGGAGCTTATTAACCTTACCGATAAGGTAGTATTATAGCGCCGTGCCGGATTTAATAGTTACCCCCCCCGCCCTTAATAAAACGTAAAGCTTACCGCCCTAACTCGTGATACCTAAAGACCTTACTGCTAGTATATAGCTAGAAAGTCCTATAACCGGTAAGAGGAATTCTAGGAAACGGAGTAGAAGCTTAATAATACTACTATATTAATAAAATAATAATACTAGCGGCACCTTTTATACTCTACTTAATAAAACGATAGTCTCCTTTAGCGCCTATAAAAGTGGGCGCGAACTAAAGGATAGTCCCCGCTAGACCCCCTTTCGGTCCTATTACTCCGCCACGATAACGGTAATAGCGAATTAGTAGTATTATATAAGGATAAGGCCGAGGTCCTTAGCTAGAAGTTCTTCCCCCCCCCCTAACCTACTAATCCCCGCCCCCTTAGGAGGCTTTTTCTTTTAGGGTAGGAGGTGCGCCGCGATATTACCCCCGCGGATATCTAGGGGCGCCTCTAAAGGATAAAGGCCTAGGTAGCGCCCGGCCCTAATAGGCTCCTAGCCGGTTTCTTTAAGGCGTACAGGCCCCCCCTTTACCGTTATCTTAGTATTATCTTTACGGCTTACCTAATAATAGGCTATTTCCTTATACGGTACTATAGCGCCGCCGTTATAATCCTTAAGAAAAAGGGTAGGTAACCGAGCGACTATAAGACTATAAAGGGCTAGCGCCCGATATCGCTCCTTAGCACCCTAGGTAAGGTCCTTAAAGGGATTCTCGCTAATTATATCGTAGCCATAGCGGAAGAATATAGGCTTTTCCTAAATAAATAGATAGGTAACCGCCCTAGCTAAAGTATAAAGACCGCCGTGTAGAGGGTCTATAAAGTAGTATAGGCGAGCTAGGCTTATAATAGTACCGCGTTAATACTCTAACTCGATATTAAGGGCGCCTTTAATACGGTCCTTTATACCCGACTCCTCGAAGTGCTTTAAAGGAAAGGCTACCTACCCTAGCTAATTAACCTAATCCGTAGCTTCCTATATAACCGCTTAGTATAACTCCTTCTTAATAGCAAAATAATACCACCACGGCACCTTTACGGGGGAGTGCCCTAGGGCTCCCCGGTCTCGCCTATTCTTTTTATCCTTTATATCTCCACCCTTTATAAAGAGCTTAAAAGAGTGCCTAAGTTAACGGTTATAGGGTTCGCGGATAACACGAATATTGTGGCCTTTAGGAAGACTAAGGTATAAACGCGGCGCCGCCTTACTATTATATAGGATACCTGCCTAGACTAGGCGGAGGCGAGTAGACTATAATTCGAACCCGCGAAGAGTATATATATCCCTTTTATAAAGTCCTAATAATCCTTATTTACCCTACTCCCTTTTAGCACTGTATCGGTCTTACTATTAGAGTTAACCCGCTTTTTAGGTATCTAGCTTAATAGGAGACTCGACTTTTAAAGGTATACTAAAAAAGTAAAGAGCCGACTTATTACCTAAACCTATACCCTATTTAGGCTAAGCGCGGTAGTATAGGGGTATAGCTTTATTAATACGCGGTGTCTTTACCTTATAATAATACGGCTAGTCGCCGCCTACTACGCCTTAGCTATTTATAGAATTAGCGCCGGCCCTAAGTAAGGCCCCGCTATAGCGATTACCTTAGTATAGAATCGGTGCCTCCGGCTTATCGCTGGGGTATATAAAGCCACGCTAATCCGAGTCCTAGAAAAGGAGACCTTTATCCCCCCTCTTAACCTTTACCTCTCGCGCCTTAATATGTAAAAGGTCCTCCGTATCTATAAAAAGGGGGCCGCGGGACGATTATTAGCCGGAGCTTATACCGCGACGCGCGCCCTTATAGCACTAAGGCGATACTATAGGACCTAGGCCGCCCTAGCCTAGACTGCCTAGAACGCCGTTTTAATAACCTGGATCGGAAGCCCCGCTATTACCCCTTATAAAGCTCTCCTAAAGGATTAGGGCCGGTCCTGGATATAAGGCCGGAACTACTAGACCTATACCGTAACGGCGTTAAACCGTCCCCCGACGCGGCGCGCCCTTTAAAAACATAAAGGCCTCCTTAAACCGTAGAGCTTAGCGCTTACGTAAATCCGGATAGAGAAGCTACGCCTAAGAGCCTTCCTAGCTAAGGCTAGGGTCCCCGGCTTCCTAACACCACGCTACCCCTACGGCGATAAGGGGGCTAAAATAACAGAGTATATAATCCTTTAGTATTAAAATATCTAGGATAAAGCATAAAAAGACCTCTTCGGGGTTATTAGGAGACTACTTATGATAAAGGGAGACCTTTATGATATACTCGAACACGAGTCTAAAGCTAGGGTAATTTTTTTTTTTTTTATTTATTTATTACGCGTATATAGCCCTAAAGCTATAGCGCGGCGGGCTATAGCGCTACGCGCTATAGTCCTAAAAGATAGCTAAGTATAGTACTATATAGTAGTAAAATCAGTAAATAATAAAGGAAATCCTCTATATTAATCTACCTAATACCCTGTTCTTTATACTAAAGTCAGGAAGACTAAACCAGGAAAAATCAGACTATAGAATCTATAGTAATTTACCCCTTAAACCACTCTGCCATAGCTATCTTAGTAGCTAAAAGGAAGGCCTATAAGCCCCATAACCCCTTTTTAGTACTAAATAATAACGGAAGAGTTAGCGGTAGGCCTGCTAGAGCTTCCTGTAGGGCGTCTCTTTCTACCCTATAGATAGGGTAGTATAAAATTAGGTACGCTATATCCTATACCGGGGAGCCTAAGCAGGAATAGCGGTCTATAAAGCAGTTTTAGGCCCTCTTTTAGTAGGGTCTTAGGTAGCCGAATCTAGTTTTTAACTGGATATAGGCTAATTAAAGCCACCGCGGGCCTTATAAATACAGGGGCTTTCAAGAGAAGCGGAGGTTATCCTAGACTAGGCGCCTATATAGACGGCCTAGCCGGACTGTTTTACCCCTTTTTTCGGTGTCTTTTTTAGTAGCCTAAAAGGATTTCTAGTTAGCTATCGTAGCTGCGCTTACCCGGCGTTTTAGGTGACTAAGAGTAACTAGTTTAATAGATTTAGTAGCTTTTCCCGGGTCTAGAGCCTATTTAGCTACTTTATCTGCTAGTTTATTGCCCTTTATCCCTATATAAGCCGGGACCCACTAGATAAAGACCGAGGTGCCTTATTATTTAAGGCGGGAGATATGATTTTTGGTAGTTATAGCTTACTACGAGGGGCCCTAAAGCTTCTAAATAGCCGCCTATAAATCGCTGAAAATATAGCACTCTAGGGGCCTGGAAGACTGTTGTAAAGCAGTCTCTAAGGCCTAAACTATAGCGTATAGTTTAGCTTTAGCGACTTCGGTAGAGGGGCCTAGGTTAATTCCTAGGGCTTTATAGGGCCTATTAGCGGGTGACCACTATATAATAGCGGCTACCGCCTGTTTAGGCGTTATAGGGCCCGGGGGGCCTGTGGGGTGGCTTATAGGGTGGCCTGTGGGGTGGCCTTAGGAGCCGTCGGTGTAGAAAACAGATGCCTAGCTACCGAGGGACTGGATTTCCTTTAGGGCTTCGAGGTGGGCTATTTTAGGGTCGGTAGGGTCTTTTATAAAGGAGTGTGGCGCTATAGGGCCGGGAAGATAGGGGCGTAGGTCCGCTAAAGGCGCTAAGGCCTAGGGGGCCTCCTACTTAGTAGACGGGGCCTCTATATCCTAGGAGGACCCTACTAAGGCCGGTAATTCCCCCCCTAGCTTATAAAGCTGTGTGGAGGGCTATAGGGTCTAGAAGAGGGCGAGGTCGTTATTATCGTTGCTTAATTCGTCACGGACACTATCTAGCAGCTCCTTTTTTACCGGGTAGTTTAGTAGGAATTTTAAGATCCTAAAGGCGTAGAGCCTATTAGATCTATTTAACCGAACCCGGGCCGGTAGAATAGCGGCTTCTAGTTCTAGAGGGCGGAGGGGGGAGCCCCTAAAGGCACCTAGGGCTCTAACTAGAGCGCCGTATTATAGGCGTTTTAGTCGGTCTATTAGGTGGGTTCTTTAGGACCCGGGGTCCTACTAGAGCTATAAGCCGAAGTTAGCTATAGTGGATACATAGGCTATATATAGCTGCCGTAGGGCCCTAAAAGACAGGCCCTTCTAGGAGCTAGCGAGCCTCTATAATCGATTTAAGGCGCTGGTGGCTAAGTTTAACTGTTTTTCGACGTGGGGTTTAAAGGATAGCTTAGGGTCGAACTAGACCCTAAGCCACCTAATAGCCCCCTTAGTAGGCCTAATTTCGTGCCCTGCTATAGTAGCTAAGTCGTTAATTATAGAGCGTTTATTATAGAAATAGATAAGCTCTGTTTTTTACGGGTCGAAGAGGACCTGGTTATTTTCGGCGGCGCTAAAAAGGGCGTTAGCTACTAACTCTAGGGCCCTATAGTTGCTACTAGCTGATTTAGAAGCTACGGATAGCTGAAAATCATCTATATAGGAGAGCTATAGGCCCCAGAACCCTTTATCTATTATAACCCCCCTAATATATATCAGGAAGAGTATAGGGGATACGGGGGAGCCCTATAGGACCCCTATATTTAGGGGGGTGGGCTGCTAGACCTGCCCCTTAAACGCTAACTGGATACGCCTATTTTCTATAAAGGAGGCGACCCAGCTAACTAGGTTCGGGGGTAGTTAAAGCTGTTATAGGGTGCGAAGGAGCTATGGCCTGGCGACGTGATCGAAGGCGCCTTTAATATTCAAAAACAGGGTCGACACGACTAAGTTTTTCTGATTTTTCCGTTATTTTTAGATATAATTTAGTAAAAGAAGGGCTGTATCGATAGCTAACCGTTATTTTCTACCTCCTATTTAACTAGGGTATAGAAGATCGTCACGTGAGTTTATAAGGAAGGCGAGTCTAGCAGCTATAACCCTTTCTAGTACTTTACCTAAGCAGTTTAGAAGGGCTATAATCCTATAAGATTTAGGATATAAAAAGTCCTTTTTCCCTGGCTTAGGCAGTATAACGCCAAGGGCCTCTTTCTAGCAGGTAGGGTAATAACCCACTAAAAAAGAGCTGAATAGGCCTATAGGAAGACCCCCGGTATCGTATTATAGGCTTATTGGATGGGTTTTAAGCCTATACGATCCGGGCCGGGTGCCTTACCTATAGCAGCTCTAAAGATAGCACGCTATAGCTTAACAGCCTACAGGCTAGGCCACTCCCAGGGCCTTCTTTTAGAGTCCTTACTACCTAAACTAGTTAGGTTCTAGGGCACTCTAGAGGGGCTAGAGGGGCCTAGGTCCCCTAAAGGGCCTGTACGAACAGGGGCTTTAGGGGCGTCGGTGGCGGTGGCCTTAGTGGCCTCGGTGGCCTCGGTGGCCTTATTGGCCTTAGTGGCCTTAGGGGTAGGAAACAGGGTCCTCAGGAGTGTATTACACTTATCCTCGAAGGTATAGGCCGTCGGGCCTTCTAGTCCCTGAATAGGGGGTATTTTAGCGTTAAGGCTGCTTTTTGTATAGCTATACGCCTTAAAAATCTCGTTGCCTTCGGCCTGGGCTAGGAAGGCCTCCTAGTGGTCGGTTTTTGCTGTTTTTATAGCGCGATAGTAGGCGTTTCGGGCTGCTTTCTAGGCGGCTTTAAGGGGGGTAAGCCGGGGGGCCGGAGCCCACTTTTTTGCCTCTTTCTTAAAGACCCTAAAGGCCCTACTACTCTCTTTTCGTAGGGTCTTCAGCTCTTTAGTCCACCACGGTTTCGAACGCTCTACTACTTTAAGCCTAGGCGTGGAAGACTCTAGGGCTATAGTAATAGAGCTTAAGAGGTGGCGACCTATAGAGTCCTAGTCTGTAGCGTTGATCGCCTGCTATAGCTGAAGGGTTAGTTAGGGTTCTAGGTCCTTTAGAGACCTGGAGAACAGATCCCAGTCCGCTAATTTATAGTTATAGGCGGGTGGGATAGCTTTGTTTATAGGGCCTTCAGGACCTAAAACAGCTACCGAGATTAGAATAGCGCGGTGATCGGAGGTGGTGTTATCGATATACCTCTAGCTGTTAAAGTGGAGGCGGTGGAAGCCGGGTGTGTGGAAAGCTAGGTCTATAACTAACTCCCGGCGTAGGTTATCCCTAATTAGGGTCCCTCTATACAGGTTAACCTTTTTAGGGTCCCTCTATACAGGTTAACCTTTTTAGGGTCCACTAAACAGGTAGCTCCGAGGCTATCTAACTAGTCTACTAAAGGCTAGGCCTTAATAGTATCCTGGTTTAACGCAGCCCCGTTCCACTGCCAGTGGTTCCTGTTGAAGTCCCCTATAATAAGGGCGGGCCTAGGGATCGAGAGGCCCTGTAGGACCCTTTTTTCCGTCCAGGGGCGGGCTATAGAGCCTGAAAAGGGGGGGGAGGTCGAGGGGGGGCCAGGGGGCCCCGGGGGGGTCGTTAGCGGTCTAGGGGGGCCGCTAGTATTCTTCGAGGGGTCGAGCTCTTCTTGATTATAGACGTGTAGGATATAAAAGGTCTATGGAAAGTAGACCTCTATAATCTAAGCGTCTAGGTCGTCGAGGAGGTCGTTTTAAAGGGAAAAGTCGATATTACTAGCCTTTCTAATATAGGCTAGCACCCTAGGCCTAAGAGGGAAGACCTGGGAGGTGTAGGAGGTAGGGGGGGCGGTATAGAAGGCCGAGTGGTTTTTAATTACCTAGCCTTCCGGTTTCTAAAAGCAGTAGGGTTCCTGAATTAGGACTATATCAGCCGAAGCCTCTAAAGCCTGTTCCAGGATCGATTCGTGGGCCGGTTGTTGTTTATTAGCGTTGTGTTGAATAAATAGCAGCCTGTTTTTCGGGCTTTTCGAGCTAGAAAACCCACTATTTATAGGAATAGTTAGGCTTTAATAGCTCGAATAACCTCGTAGTTCGGGCTATCCGGGGGGTGGTCGCCGTTATAGTTATAGCAGTGGTATTTAGTGTGGACACAGATACCGTATTCTTTATAGCGGTTATAGTAGTGTTCGGTATAGTGCTCGTGGTTGCCGGCGTAGATAAAGCAGGTCGTTTCGGCCTTATAGGTGCCCCTAGTATAGCCGAATTTCTAGCACTTAGAGCACTAAGTTTTCGGGGTTATAGGCCTATATTTATAGGCCTTAAGGCGTTAGCTAGCGATCTATAGGCTAAATTTTAGGTAGTGCTTCTGCTCTGCTTCGGTAGGCACTGCTAGGATAATAGTGCCGCTATTAAATAGGGGGTTAGGGCGGCCTAGCCACCGAGGCTGGCCTACGACCTTAATAGGGTTAAAGGTCGTAATTTCGGTGGTTATACTAGCTAGGCCTCGGCCTAGGCCGGAACGGAGGCCCTGATCCTGGGAGGCGTTAGAAGGGTCCTGTTCTTTAAAAGGGTGGACCGGGACCTGTTTAACGACTAGTTTAAACCAGTTACTAGTAGGCTAAGGGGCCTAAAGAGGCAGGTCTTTTAGCTCTTTAAACCACTGATTTTGTGATTTTAGGAGCTGTTTGGTAGTGTATTTCGGGCCTGGGGTTAGGACGAGGTTCCCCTTAGTCGAGGAGCTGACTACTACGACGGCGGGGGTTTTTAAGACCTTATTAATCCTATTTCGTAGCTCGAGAGGGTCGATTTCCCTAAGGGACTATCCTTTAGTAGGCTAGAGTACTACTTTTCGGATCTTTTTCGGGTTTTTTAGGGCGGGGTGAGGAGGGGCAGGCCCTATAGAGCCCGTAGGCCCTGTAAAGCCCGTGGGCCCTGTAGGGCCTGTGGCTCCCGAGGGGGCTTGAGCACCTTTAGCGGCAGCCTGACTATAAAGGGGCTGCTGCTGCTGCTGCTGTTGTTGTTCTGTAAGTTTACGAATAGCCTGAGCTAGTTCGTTAACCTTCTGTTTAAGTGCGGAGGTAGTAGGGGCCAAGGGGGGTATAGGACCCGTAGGGGTTCCTTCGATAGTTGATTTAAGCCCTATAAGAAGGGCCTTAATCGGGGGGGCGGCGTCGAGGCTATAGGCCTGCTAAACTAGCTGAAGAGCCTGCTGGAGAAGTCCTTTAACCTGGGCCTTACTAGCCGAACTAGTCGACTTCTGGGGTAGAGGGGGGAATTCTTTAGCAGGTCTTTGGGTCTTTTTAGCCTAGGTAAAGCTAATTAGACCCTGCTTTTTAGTAGGTTTAGTAGGGGGGGGCCCCTGGAAGGGGTCCTAAAGGGGGCCCCTAGAGGGGGACCCAGGGAGGCTTTCGACCTCCGAATCGTTGGCTATATACCGGTTTATACGGGTCCTAGAGGGGGCTCTAGGCGTAGGGCTTATAGAGGCGCTACGGTCCCGTTTAGAGGCTTATGTAGGCGTTTTATAGCGGGCTATTTCGTTAGAATCGTCGTCGGAATCGGCGTCTTCTATAGTTATATCCCCTTCCCTGTCCCTAGCCGTTTTAGGAAAAGTGGGGCTAGGTGGGGCCGGGTCCGGGGGGGTCGAATTCGGGGGCTTAGGGCTGCCGCGGCGGCTAGGGCGGCCGGGTCGGTCTTATTATAGTAGAATCGGGCGTTGCGTTGACTTAGTCCTTTGCGTGCGCTGCTGCGGCTGTGCGCGTGGCTTGGTGGGTGGCTCGGTATGAGGCTGGGTGGTCTATGCGGGCTGTTTAGAAGGCCCGGGCTCTGATTGGGTGGCGGGCGTACGGGCCACCTTAGAATTTTCGGGCGGCTTTACGTGCGCACCACCACGCTGCGTTTTCGTACCTATTTTGCGGCATAATAACGGCTTGCGTACGGCGAAGCTGTGCGTGCGCGTAACGGGCTCGAAAAGAGCAATTGAACGATACTAATATCGGGCGTTTTGGGACGTTTGCGCGGAAAAGGTGGGTCCAGCTCGTGGAGGTATCTAAGAATCCTTTTTGCTTTACTAGGGTAATCGCGAAGTGGTTCCTTCAGTAGGAAAGGCTAAACGACTTCCGGCTAGCCCTCGAAATTATAACCGCTTATAAGAATATAGTGGTATAATAACGGGATAAACACGGCACTACGCGGGATATTATTAGTTATCTTTAGGGGCCTATTCTAGGCCGGGACCCCCTTAGCACCGATAAGCTGCCACCCTACCCCTATTACTTAGAGGTATCGTTTAAATTATCCTCCTCGGCGGAGGCGCCTATAACGGTATTACTAGCGGTATTATTATCGGAAGCGCTAACGTTACTAGGAGCGTATTTAAGGCCCTATAAGGAGTTAGCCGTAGGCACCACTAAGCCACTATAATAAGACTACTTATAAGATAATCCAGAATTAAATCGAGCTTTCTATTAACTTTAGCTAATATACGTCCTTAAGACGCCGATAAGGTGCCACCGGTGGTATAACCGGAGGGCTAGGCGCGGTTAATAGCCCGTATAAAAAAGGCGCTAGCCTCCTTTAGTCGCTACCAGGCCTATATAAGAAGTTAGTAATATACCACTACGGCACCGAAAAGAGTCTATTTATAGCGGCGATACTATCGCCGGCGGCTATTACCGTTAGGAAGGCCGCGTAACGGTTTATAAGGCGTAACTAGTATTTCTTAGCGGATAAGGGGACCTACTACCCACCTATCTATTATTAGCTTAAGCCCGATAACTCCCCGATAATACTAAGGTAGCACCGTCTTAACCCCGAATCGACTTATATTCTAGTATATCCGACGGCTATTAGCATACTAAACATAGGCCGCGCCTATACCGGTAGTATTAGCGTATCTCTTTATATTCTTAGGCTTATTACCCCCGAGCTTTTTAGTATAGCGTAGATACCTACCCTAAGTTAGCTACTAAGCTCCCGTATCAGCATTACCTTAACCACGTATAGTATAATATAAATAGACCCGGCCTTATATACACGACTATTACCGGCGGGCGTTTTCTTCTTACTCTTACCCTTCTTAGGCGACGTCTTCTTAGGCGGTATCTAGAGTTAGTATTAGCGAGCGCCTATAAAGGCACCACCACGCTATCAGACCACTTATAGTTTAATTATTATCGTTATCACTTATTTCTTATATTATTCGGCTACCTAGCCTATTAGCCACCTCTACTATAACCCTGCTATAAGCCCGTTATTTAAGCTATATACCGCTACTATAAATTAACTAGAAAAGAAAAATAACGCTATAAAGCCGCGCTATTAGTAATAAGGCGCCGTTACGGAAAATACGCGGGAACGGGTATAGGGGTGGCTAGCGGATAACCTATAAAGGGATCGGTTACGTTATAGGAAGAAGGAAAAGGAAGAGGAAGAGGAAGAAGGCGAGGATATCTATTAATTATCTATAATTATAGGCGGGGCCCTGCCCTGCCTACCGGATTTAGAAGGCACCTGCCTTAAAGGAGGCAGGTAGCGCCTTCCTGCTTTATTATTTTAACGATAGAATAAGGGATTAGCCCCCCGGGGACGTAAGGGGCTGTATTTAGCGGTCCTCCTATAAACGCCTTTCGGCAGCCCTTCGGGGTTAGCCGACCTCCCCGGGAGGCCTAATTACCCTTTTACTTAGGCTAACCTACACCTTAGCCTGCTTCTTCCCGTCACCTACTAGACTAAAGGTATAATCCAGATACGCAATACGGCGGAATCGGGGCCACGTCGGCCCCGCGGTAGCACCACTCCACTATAAGGAAGTGTATAGAGGTTTTTCACCCTAGGGTCTTTCCCCTTTATAGCAATCTAGGAAGGACCGTATAGCCTAACCAGGCTCCTATATATATAGATTAAGATAGGATAGCGGAGTAAGATAAATAAATAAATAAATAAATAAATAACCTATATAAAGCTTTCTTAAGCTTATATAGAGTTATATTAGTATTTTCTTAACTGCCTTCTTTTTTCGAAGCCTATAGGTTATATAGCTTATATTATAGTATCTATATAGATATAAACGAACGCGTTTTTAACGTCGAACTGCCTGAATGTCTAGCCGTGTAATACGCCTAGTATTAAAGCTAGTTTATAGCTTTCTGGCCGGCAGGTAGTTAAAAAGGCTTCTGGATAATTAAGACCTAGAACCTGATTAAACCTCTAAATAACCCACCGAGCTTTATATTAAATAGCTTTGCCACAGCTATTATATTTAATTCTCAAGACCCAACGACCTCCTAGTACATAGTAGTCTTCTTTTATTTTAGGGACTCTCTAGGGAGACCTTATATTTCCATAGAGGGACCTTACACGTGACATTTTTATAGGATTTTATAGGGCCATGACAAAGCCGTGAAGCTCCCTAAGTATCCTATATAATTTATATATACAGTTTAAGTAGATACCTATACTTAACATTTCTATTTATATACAGGGACATTTTTTAGATTATTCCCGCGGTGCCCGCCATACCTAGGTAGTACGAAGTACTTTAGTAGCTACGATTTCGAATCTAGTAAGTACTACTATTCCTGTGCCTCTTTTCTTCCCTGTACCAGATGACTTAAATCACTGACTTTAGGGAATATCGAGTAGTGTGTAAGACCAGTATAGTACAACGTATAGTTAGGCGTGTATATAAAAAGAGGTGCGGTACTTAAGCGGCTGTTATGGCCCCATGAAAATGTCACGTGTAAGGTCCCTCTATGGAAATGTGAGGTCTCCCTAGAGAGTCCCTTATTTTATTATAATTATTAGGCGTATTGTTTATACTTATTAAGTCCTAGGTCTTCCTCTTTTCGAGTTCTGATATTTCTGCTACCGTCGTGTCTATCTATTTATCTTTATCTAGGTAGTTTATAGCCTGCTTAGAGGTAGCTAGCTCGGTAATCTAATATATAGTTAAAAGAAATAGGGAATTTTCTTAAAACTATAGGTTTCTAAGTATAGGATCTTTTATAAGGTATAACACACTATTATCAGAGGATATTAAAGTCTTTTAGTCCGGTTTTAATGGTTCTGAAGGTATTTAGACTTCTAGCCTGCTAATTTGGCTACTATTACTATTATTGGCCGGGCTATAGTTAATATTAGGGACTCTCTAGGGAGACCTCACATTTGCATAGAGAGACCTCACACGTGACTTTTTGTGGAGCAATGACAAAGCCGCCAAGCCCCCTAAGGTATATATATAATTTATATATATATAGCTTAAGTAGATACCTGTACCTGATATTAATATCTTTTAGGTTATTCCCGTAGGCCAGAGGGGCAATACACGTAGTTACGACTTATATCTAGGTAGTACTATTATTCCTATGCCCCCTTCCTTCCCTGTACTAGATGTCTTAAGGGCCCCTTTTAGGCGGCTTTTTCCTTAAACTGTCACCGACTTCAGGGAAATCGAGTAGTGGTGCAAGACCAGTATCTTTATGTTGTACAACGAACAGTCAAGCGTGTACATCAAAATAAGCATAGTACTTAAGCAGCTAGGCGGCTTTGTCATAGTCTCATAAAAATGTCACGTGTAAGGTCTCGCTATGGAAATGTGAGGTCACCCTAGAGAGTCCCTAATATTATTATTATTATTATTACCATTATTAACAGCTAGAACTTCATAGCCCGCTGCCCGCAGACTCTTTCGTCTATTATTATTCTCTTCTTTAGGTTAAATAGACTTAATAGAGGGTTTCGAAACGCGCCAAGGAATACTTTGCAAAGATTAACCGGTATTTTCACTAAAAGTGATTCCTTTATTACACTTAACGGGTTAATAAGGCCCGCGGTTATAAACCTGGTTATATACCTAAGTATTAATATAAGGAGGGAGGTTATTATTATTTTTAGGCGTATAGTTATTATTATAGTTATCTAAAGAAGGGTGAAGAAACTGATTTTCTAAGATATAAACGTCTCGAAACGAACCAGTCCTTTTAGTTACTGGGTTATATATCTTACAGTTATAGTCGTTAAAACCTATTAAAGCACCTCGTAGTGCCCTTGTATTTAGTTTATTTATATTCAGGTCGTTGTTCTTATAACAAATAATAGAGCCCTAAACCCGTATATTATTAATATTAGGTTTCTGACCTTATAAAAGCTTCTAGGGACTCTTATAATTAAGGGCCGAATAAGGTGATCTGTTATATATATATATAGGTAAAAACATAGCTTTACCCTAAAGGTATCTAGATAGCCCTAAGTGGAAAAGAAAAGCTCGAACCTTTTCTATTATAGTTCTTATAACTCTTTTAATAGAGCCGTAAGCTTTATAAGTATACGATGGCTTTATATTATGTTTTACGCCTATAAAGACGTGTTAAAAAGAGGCCTTATTAAATTCTTTTCTACCGTCTATATTTACTTTCTTAATAAATAAGTGATATTTATTATTATTATTATTTTCCACCTCAGCTTTCCACTCTTTTATAGCTGTTATAACCGTCGTTTTAGACTTGTCTAAGAGCAGTTATTGCCATAGAAACCGGGTAGAACGGTCTAGCATTAATAAAATCCAGCTTTTTTCATTATAAGAAAGAGGTTCGATCGGTCCGTAAATATCTATATAAACCATTTCTAAATAGGAACGGTCTTTATATTTATTAGCTAAATTTTTATTCGTAGAGGTAATAGACTTGCTTCTCTTATAGGCATTATAGCTCTGTATTATAGTTAACTCTTTATTAGTTATGTTATAATCTTTTTAAAGAGTATTAGTATAGAGACCTTTTAAGGTAAAAGGATTAACAAAACCTATCCTGTTATGCCATAGCATTGTGCTTTCAGTTATAGAAGTAGTCCTTCGACGGTTATTGCAGTCTCTTTCTTTATAAAGCTCTTCTTAAGCTTAAAGAAGTTAAGGTTTCTTTGTTATATTATTTCTTTATTAAAGTTTAACTAACCCCTTTCTTTGATTATTTAGCTTCTTTGAAGCCTGGTCTTTAAACCTCTAAAACCTCTTTATTCTCGTTGAGTCTCCTGGCGGTTTCTTTGGTATTTTCCTTATATTTATTATATTTATTTTTAGAGACTAAGCCCCCCCCGTACGATAGTGCCTATGCTCTAGCCTAGTATAGCCTGTTATAAAGCAGAGCCGTTATATAAAGACAGAGGGGCTTTTTATTATTAAATAAAAGGAGCTTTTTGTTTCTAGTCAGACCGTGAGCTTTACTATTAAGATAAGAGAGACCAAAAATATTCGTACTTATTTCCGATATATAAAGGCACTCTTTTAAAAGCAGAAGCTTTCTAGTATCCCTTAATCTTTTAACGTAGTCTTCTTGACCTTATATCTTTATGTCCTTTACCTGACCCTAATAAAGAGTTCTTCTTTTAGTATTATAAGTAGAAAGAAGTGTTTTATTTATAATAATATAGGCCGTAGCCCCGCTATCTATACAGACATTTAGATCTAATTTAATACTATTTTCTACTTATATTCTATAAGTGTTTTCCATTAACTAATCTATACTAAGGTTAGTATTATTTATATCTTTTTCTTTAAAAGAGATAATAAATACCTAATCCATATCTATTAGATTCTTTATGATAGGAATCGGATAGTCTGGAAGAGGAAACGGAGTAGAGAGGACGTCTTTAAAAATAATGCCGGCCTCTTTGTCTTTATTATCATCTTCCTATTCTTTTTCTCTTTCCAGTGGCCAATCCTACGACTAATTCTGCTAATTTATAATTATATTAACCGTAGTAGACTCGTCGTTATTCTCCTCTTCTTCTAAACACGTATCTAAGGCGTGCTGGTGCTTTGCCCTTAGTACGAGGTTTATTATACGCTTCTCTCTTTGAGAGAGCCTCGTCTTTCCTCCTTTCTTTTCCTTACCCTTTCGGGAGGACTAGGATTTATTTACTCTATTCTGTGTATTTCTCCTTAATCCTGAATAATCTTTTATTACCTAGTTCTTAGGTGCTTTTGTAAGATAGAGAAAGTAGTAGTTAGTCGGCGTATAGCCAGGCTTCTTATAGTTCTTCTAGAATAACCCCTTAGTTTTTTTCTTGGGTTTCTTTCTATTTTTCTACGATTCTAAACCTTATATAAGGAGGGTATTCGACGAGTAATCGACCTTTCTTAAAGCGTCTATTAATTTTACTATTGATTTATCTAGTGTATAATCAGTAATATCGTAACTGAGAGCTTAAGTTATTTACACTACTATAGATTTACACCTCTTATTAAGACTATTAAGAATCTAGCTAAAGAGCATCTTATTAGAAAAGAATATACCTCTCTAATATAAGGTAAGCAGTCTCTTTTATATTTTATATAAATACGCTTTAAGATTAGGGAATTCTAAAGGCGAGAGGTTAAAAAAGAAACTAGGATAATATAGTCGGCCTAGAATCCCTTTACTTTATATAAATCCTTTAGTATATCTTATACTTTAGAAGCTGCGTTTATTCCTTAAACCTGGGTTAAGGGACCGTTTAAAAGAGCAGGGCGTATATCTCCAGCTACCTTTAGAGACTCTCCCTTCTGTTTTATGGAAGGATTTACTAGAAGGGGCTTTATAACTCTTTTCTATAATTTCCTTTACGAGCAAAGTAAGCGTGTATTCCTATAGTCTAGTTTTAATAGTCTATGCTACCCTGGAGCTGCCGGACTAAACTCTCTTTACTAGTCTCTTATTAAGCCATCTTCAAGTAGTAGAATAATATTTTTCATTATGTATTTAGGTCAGAATTAACTAAGTTATTTAACGATTTATATTTATTATTTTCTTTATTCCGTTTTCTTTATTACGTTATTAATAAATAATAGAAATAAAGAATACTAAGCTAAAAGTCTTATTCTGATTAGCCTAGCTTCGAAAAGTGGGTCTAAAAGTGGGTCTTAATAGTGAAGCTATTTATAGGTCTCGCGGTATAAAGAGAAGCGATACCTATACTAAGGGAATAATGGGATTCTATAGGTGGACTTTTTACTAAAAGCTTATATACTATATTACAATATCCTAGGAGCAACTAGCGAGAGTGGCCGTATATGTATTTTTTAATAAGTCCTAATACTATTAATCTCCGCGGACCACCAATCTAGCCTTACACTTCTATAGAAAGCCGTGCCTATTAAACTTATAGGTTATTACCTATATATATCTAAGTACCTAATACCCTTCGCCCTATTTATCGGCACTATAATCTACGAGCCTATCTCTTTATAACTCTTTAGGTGATCCTTTTAGGCTTATCGGAATAGGATCTTATATAGGTGGCCTTTAAGGTCTCGTTGAATTTTCAGAGGGGCTAGTAGTTACTTACGGTATATCTAGGGTCTCTTAAGTATCTTTTTGATTTTTAACTTTATAAATAGCTTGCTATTTAACTTACGGACTACTAGGGTATATCTTCCTACGTTAAACGCGGAGATCCAGATACGGTTACTATTATAGCTTCGAAATCTAATTCCCCCCTGCTCTATAGGTATATAGCCTATGAAAGTAGCCGCCATGAGCCCTGCCTAAGGAGGGGTTTCTAGTAGAGTTAGAAGGTGACTATCTAGGCGTTAGTGATTAATGGCGGCCGTGAAGGAGTCTTTTTCTAGCTCCGGCCTTATAGGCTCTATAAGCTTCTCCTACTCTTCCGGCCTCTCGGGCTCTATAAACAGTTCTACCCCCCGAGCCTTAAGGCTAGCAGGCGTAGCCCTTAGGAGAGGTTCGTTAACCTCGCTGCCTAACTAGAGAATAGGCTTTAAGTGTGCTGTTATATATACATCGGGCGATAAGTTAGCTTTACCATACGGCTCGCCGTATTTGATTATGTTTATATTTAGCAGGCGGGTCTAATTAATAATATCCACTAGCTCCTTTTCCGTTAGTTAACGTAAATCGTCCTTTAGGGGTTCGAGGCTCCCAGCAAAATATTTATATTTATTCAAAAGGACCACACCCATATCACCGATACGATTGCTCTTAAGGCCAGGAACCCAGATACAGTAAATATTAGTTAAATCGTATCCTATAAGGTAGCCGATATCGTCCCGCGGCGCTAGTCGATTTTAAAGCTTTCTAGCTCCTATTAGGGCCGCTCTGGTTATAGGAAAAGCATACACTCTTCCACCTCCACGAGCTAGACCCACCTTTTCCGCGCAAACGCCCTAAAACGCCCGATATTAGGATCGTTTAATTGCTCTTTTCGAGCCCGTTATGCGTATGCATAGCTTCGCCGTACGCAAGCCGTTGTTATGCCGTAAAATGGGTGCGAAAACGTAGTGTGGTGGTGCGCACGCAAAGCCGCCCGAAAATTCTAAGGTGGCCCGTGCGCCCGCCACCTAATCAGAGCCCGGGCCTTCTAAACAGCCCGTATAGACCACCTAGCCTTATACCGAGCCACCTATAAAGCTACGCGTATAGCTATAGTAGCGTATATAAACGACTAAGTTAACGTAACGCCCGATTCCACCGTAATAAGACCGACCCGGCCGCCCTAGCCGCCGTGGTAGCCCCAAGCCCCCGAATTCGACCCCCCCGGACCCGGCCCTACCTAGCCCCACTTTTCCTAAAACGGCTAGGGATAAGGAAGGGGATATAACTATAAAAGACGCCGATTCCGACGATAATTTTAATACAATAGCCCGCTATAAAACGCCTATATAAGCCTCTAAACGGGACTATAGCGCCTTTATAAGCCCTACGCCTAGAGCCCCCTTTAGGACCCGTATAAACCGGTATATAGCCGATAATTCGGAGGTCGAAAGCCTCCCTGGGTCCCCTTCTAGGGGCCCCCTTTAGGACCCCTTCTAGGGGCCCCCCCCTGCTGCTAAACCTGCTAAAAAACAGGGTCTAATTAGCTCTGCCTAGGCTAAAAAGACCTAAAGACTTACTGAAGAATTCCCTCCTTTACCCTAGAAGTCGACTAGTTCGGCTAGTAAGGCCTAGGTTAAAGGACTTCTCTAGGAGGCTCTTTAGCTAGTTTAGTAGGCCTATAGCCTTAACGCCGCCCCCCCGATTAAGGCCCTTCTTATAGGGCTTAAATCCATTATCGAAGGAACCCCTATAGGTCCTATACCCCCCGTGGCCCCTACTACCTCTATACTTAAATAGAAGGTTAACGAACTAGCTTAGGCTGTTTATAAACTTATAGAATAATAGCAGTAGCAGTAGTAGTAGCCCCTTTATAGTCAGGCTGCTGCTAAAGGAGCTTAAGCCCCCTTAGGAGCCATAGGCCCTATAGGGCCTGCCCCTCCCCCCCCTGCTGCTCCTAAAAACCCGAAAAAGATCCGAAGAGTAGTGCTTTAGCCTACTAAAGGATAATCCCTCGGGGAAATCGACCCTCTTAAGCTACGGAACAGGATTAATAAGGTCTTAAAAACCCCCGCCGCCGTAGTAGTTAGCTCCTCGACTAAGGGGAACCTTATCCTAACCCTAGGCCCGAAATACACTGCCGAATAGCTCCTAGAATTATAAAATCAGTGGCTTAAAGAGCTAAAAGACCTGCCTTTTTAGGGCCCTTAGCCTACTAGTAACTGGTTTAAACTAGTCGTTAAATAGGTCCCGGTCCACCCTTTCGAAGGGTAGGACCCTTTTAACGCCTCCTAGGATCAGGGCCTCCGTTCCGGCCTAGGCCGAGGCCTAGCTGGTATAGCCACCGAAATTACGACCTTTAACCCTGTTAAGGTTATAGGCCAGCCTCGGTGGCTAGGCCGCCCTGACCCCCTATTTAATAGCGGTATTATTATCCTAGCAGTGCCTACCGAAGCAGAGCAGAAGCACTGCCTAAAATTCAGCCTATAGATCGCTAGCTAACGTCTTAAGGCCTATAAATATAGGCCTATAACCCCGAAAACCCAGTACTCTAAGTGCTGGAAATTCGGCTATATTAGGGGCACCTATAAGCCCGAAACGACCTGCTTTATCTACGCCGGTAACCATAAGCACTATACCGAACACTACTATAACCGCTACAAAGAATACGGTATCTGCGTCTATACTAAATACCACTACTATAACTATAATAGCGACTACCCCCCGGATAGCCCGAACTACGAGGTTATTCGAGTTATTAAAGCCTATCTATTCCTATAAATAATGGGCTTTATAGCTTAAAAAGCCCGAAAAACGGGCTACTATTTATTTAATATAACGCTAATAAATAATAACCGGCCTATAAATCGATCCTGGAATAGGCTTTAGAGGCTTTGGCTGATATAGTCCTAATTTAGGAACCCTACTGCTTTTAGAAACCGGAAGGCTAGGTGATTAAAAACTACTCGGCCTTTTATACCGCCCCCCCTACCTCCTGCACCTCCCAGGTCTTCCCCTTTAGACCTAGGGTGCTAGCCTACGTTAGAAAGGCTAGTAATATCGACTTTTCCCTTCGAAACGACCTCCTCGACGACCTAGACGCTTAGATTATAGAGGTCTACTTTCTATAGACCTTCTATATCCTATACGTCTATAATTAAGAAGAGCTTAACCCCTCGAAGAATACTAGGGGCCCCCGACCCTTTTTAGGCACCGCGGGCCCCCCTAGACCGTTAACGAACCCCCCGGGGCCCCCTAGCCCCCCCTTAACCTCCCCGAGGCCTCCTGGCCCCCCCTTAACCTCCCCCCCCTTTTTAGGCTTTATAGCCCGCCCCTGGACGGAAGAAAGGGTCTTATAGGGCCTCTCGATCCCTAGGCCCGCCCTTATTATAGGGGACTTTAATAGGAACCCCTAATAGTGGAACGGGGCTACGTCAAACCAGGATACTATTAAGGCCCAGCCTTTAGTAGACTAGTTAGATAGCCTCGGAGCTACCTGTTTAGTGGACCCTAAAAAGGTTAACCTATATAAAGGGACCCTAATTAGGGATAATCTACGCCGGGAGTTAGTTATAGACCTAGCTTTCTATACGCCCGGCTTCCACCGCCTTTACTTTAATAGCTAGAGGTATATCGATAATACCACCTCCGACCACCGCGCTATCCTTATCTCGGTAGCTGTTTTAGGTCCTAAAGGCCCTATAAATAAGGCTATCCTACCCGCCTATAACTATAAATTAGCGGACTAGGACCTATTCTCTAGGTCTCTAAAGGACCTAGAACCCTAACTAACCCTTTAGCTATAGTAGGCGATCGACGCTATAGATTAGGACTCTATAGGTCGCCACCTCTTAAGCTCTATTACTATAGCCCTGGAGTCTTCCACGCCTAGGCTTAAAGTAGTAGAGCGTTCGAAACCGTGGTGGACTAAAGAGCTAAAGACCCTACGAAAAGAGAGTAGTAGAGCCTTTAGGGTCTTTAAGAAAGAGGCAAAAAAGGGGGCCCCGGCCCCCCGGCTTGCCCCCCTTAAAGCCGCCTAGAAAGCAGCCCGAAACGCCTATTATCGCGCTATAAAAATAGCAAAGACCGACCACTAGGAGGCCTTCCTAGCCTAGGCCGAAGGTAATAAGATTTTTAAGGCGTATAGCTATATAAAAAGCAGCCTTAACGCTAAAATACCCCCTATTCAGGGACTAGAAGGCCCGAAGGCCTATACCTTCAAGGATAAATGTAATACACTCCTAAGGACCCTGTTTCCTACCCCCGAGGCCACCAAGGCCACCAAGGCCACCGAGGCCACCGAGGCCACCAAGGCCACCAAGGCCACCGCCACTAACGCCCCTAAAGCCCCTGTTCCTATAGGCCCTTTAGGGGACCTAGGCCCCTCCCGCCCCTCTAGAGCGCCCCAGAACCTAACTAGTTTAGGTAGTAAGGACTCTAGAAGGCCCTAGGCGTGGCCTAGCCTGCAGGCTATTAAACTACAGCGTGCTATCTTTAGAGCCGCTATAGGCAAGGCACCCGGCCCGGATCGTATAGGCTTAAAACCCATCCAACAAGCCTATAATACGATACCGGGGGTCTTCCTACAGGCCTATTCAGCTCTTTTTTTAATAGGTTATTACCCTACCTGCTAGAAAGAGGCCCTTAGTGTTATTCTGCCTAAGCCAGGAAAAAAGGACTATTCATATCCTAAGTCTTATAGGATTATAGCCCTTCTAAACTGCCTAGGTAAAGTACTAAAAAGGGTTATAGCTACTAGACTCGCCTTCCTCATAAATTCACGTAACGATCTTCTACACCCTAGTCAAATAGGGGGTAGAAAACAACGCTTAGCTATCAATACAGCCCTTCTTTTACTAAACTATATCCAAAAACAACAGAAAAATCAGAAAAACTTAGTTATTTCGACCCTGTTTTTAGATATTAAAGGCGCCTTCGATCACGTTACCAGGCCACAGCTCCTCCGCACCCTATAATAGCTTTAACTACCCCTAAACCTAGTTAACTGGGTCGCCTCCTTTATAGAAAATAGGCGTATCCAGCTAGCGTTCGAGGGGCAGGTCTAGTAGCCCACCCCCCTAAATATAAGGGTCCTACAGGGCTCCCCCGTATCCCCTATACTCTTCCTAATATATATTAGGGGGGTTATAGTGGATAAAGGGTTCTAGGGCCTATAGCTCTCCTATATAGATGATTTTTAGCTATTAGTAGCTTCTAAATTAGCTAGTAGGAACTATAGGGCCCTAGAGTCAGCAGCCAACGCCCTTTTCAGCGCCGCCGAAAATAACCAGGTCCTCTTCGACCCGCAAAAAACAAAGCTTATCTATTTCTATAATAAACGCTCTATAGTTAACGACTCAGCTACTATAACAGGGCACGAAATTAGGCCTACCGAAGGGGCTATTAGGTGGCTTAGGGTCTAGTTCGACCCTAAGTTATCCTTTAAACCCCACGTCGAAAAACGGTTAAACTTAGTAACTAGCGCCCTAAATCGACTATAAAGGCTTGCTAGCTCCTAGAAGGGCCTGTCTTTTAAGGCCCTACGGTAGTTATATATAGCCTGTGTATCCACTATAGCTGACTTTGGCTTATAGCTCTGGTAGGACCCCGGGTCCTAAAAAACCCACCTAATAGACCGACTAGAACGCCTATAATACGGCGCTCTAGTTAGGGCCCTAGGTGCCTTTAAGGGTGCCCCCCTCCGCCCTCTAGAACTAGAAGCCGCTATTCCGCCGGCCGGGGTTTAGCTAACTAGATCTAATAAGCTCTACGCCTTTAGGATCTTAAAATTCCTACCGAACTACCCGGTAAAAAAGGAGCTTCTAGACAGTGTCCGCGACGAATTAAGTAACGACGATAACGACCTCGCCCTCCTTTAGACCCTATAGCCCTCTACATAGCTTTATAGGCTAGGAGGGGAACTGGCGGCCCTAGTAGGGCCCTCCTAGGATATAGAGGCCCCGTCTACTTAGTGGGAGGCCCCCTAGGCCTTAGCGCCTTTAGCGGACCTACGCCCCTATTTTCCCGGTCCTATAGCGCCGTAGCTCTCTATAAAAGACCCTACCGACCCTAAAACAGCCCACCTTGAAGCCCTAACGGAAATCCAGTCCCTCGGTAGTTAGGCATCCGTTTTCTACACCGACGGCTCCTAAGGCCACCCTATAGGCCACCCTATAGGCCCCCCGGGCCCTATAACGCCTAAATAGGCGGCGGCCGCTATTATATAGTGGTTACCCGCTAATAGGCCCTATAAAGCCCTAGGAATCAACCTAGGCCCCTCTACCAAAGTCGCTAACGCTAAACTATACGCTATAGTTCAGGCCTTAGAGACTGCTCTATAACAGTCTTCTAGGCCCCTAAAGTGCTATATCTTTAGCGATTCATAGGCGGCTATTTAGAAGCTTCAGGGCCCCTCGTAGTAGGCTATAACTGCCAAAAATCACATCTCGCGCCTTAAACAATAAGGCACCTCGGTCTTTATCTAGTAGGTCCCGGCTTATATAGGGATAAAGGGCAACGAACTAGCAGATAAGGTAGCTAAACGGGCTCTTAACCCGGGAAAAGCTACTAAATCTATTAAACTAGTTACCCTTAGTCATTTAAAACGCCGGGTAAACATAGCTATGATAGCTAACTGGAAATCCCTTTAGGCTACGGAAAAAGACACCGAAAAAAGGGGTAAAACAGTCCGGCTAGGCCGCCTATATAGGCGCCTAGTTTAGGATAACCTCCGCTTCTCTCGAAAGCCCCTGTATTTACAGGGCCCGCGGTGGCTTTAATCAGCCTATATCCAGTTAAAAACTGGATTCCGCTACCTAAGACCCCACCAAAAACGGGCCTAAAACTGCTTTACGGACCGCTACTCCTGCCCGGGCTCCCCGGTATAGGATACAGCGCACCTGATTTTATAGTGCCCTATCTATAGGGCAGAAAGAGACGCCCTGCGGGAAGCCCTAGCAGGCCTACCGCTAACTCTACCGCTATTATGTAGTACTAAAAAAGGATTACAGGGCTTATAGGCCTTCCTCTTAGCTACTAAGATAGCTACGGCAGAGTGGTTTAAGGGGCAAATTACTATGGATTCTACGGTCTGATTTTCCTGGTTCGGTTTTCCTGACTTTAGTATAAAGAACAGGGTATTAGGCAGATTAATACGGAGGATTTCCTTTATTATTTACTAATTTTACTGCTATATAGTACTATACTTAGCTGTCTTTTAGGACTATAGTGCCTAGCGCTATAGCCCGCCGCGCCATAGCTCTAGGGCTGTATGCGCGTAATGAATAAAAAAAAAAAAAAAAAAAAAACACATTCCTTAACGCCTCTAAGTTCTATCCGATTCCCTTAAATAGAATATCCCTGATATCACGCCCCTCCTTCTAAGGCTCCTATCCACGGGAGCCGGTAGCTATTACTAGTCCGGCCTGTCCGTTAATCCACCCTGACCTAGGGACGGGCAGGCCGGCCTAAAACTCCACCTATCAGGGCTATTAACTCCCTCCTTATCCTCGTAAAGCCAAACCAGTTATTCCCCTTAACCTAACCTATCCTTTGATTAATCCTATCCACCTCGTGTAGTATAACTATAGTCTTTATAAATTAAAAGGCCTAGTTATCTAAAGCATAACTCTCCTGGGTCTCCTCTATTTATCTCCCTTATTATAACTATACTATAATAAAGCCCTAGGCGCTCTAGCCAGGGCCCTATCTAATAAAAGGCTCTAGTTAGAATAAGCTATAACCCTAAAAGCAGATATTAGGTTAGTAGTAAATTGTATCCCGTGTTACTTTCGCTATTCCCCTGCACTACTACTATTATTAAGGGGACCTAAGAAGCCTATATAAATAAAGAACACTTTTCGAATAAGACCCGCCACGCTATAACACTAAATAATAAAAGAACTAGCTCTATTTCCTTTATCGCCCTCTTACGACTTATCTAGCTTAAGACTAGGCGATAATAAGGTGTAATAACTATTATAAACATTAATAATAATAAAGCCTATCTATAGACGCGTATACTATAATAGCACCTAAGATACGCCCTGTATTAACTAAATAACTGTATCGTAGAAACCCGTAGTAGGTAGTCGTATCTAAGTAAAAGGGGAAGGAATAATATAAGTAGGGCCTATATTAGGTTATACGACTATTCTAATATAGGACTTTTCTATCTACCTAACTTATCTTATTATTTTCCTCTTCCTTACCCTTTCTTATTTACTTATCTATAATAATAATAATACTATCGCTATTAATAGTAAGTCGTTTATCCCCGTCTATATTAAGAGTATTAACTTATCCTATCGACTCCTTATTAGGGTATATATTATCTTTACGTGGTTCCGTGTATCACGTATAGGATCGCGGGCGGCTTAGGATTCGGCTAATATTATAGTAGATTATTATTATTATTATTACTACTCTTATTACTATCCCCACTATATAAGTACTATATCCCCTTCGCGTAAACCTTAGGCTAACTTATAGTATTAGAGTAGACCACTATTATATAATAGCGCCCCCTGTTTTAGTTAATAAGCATAAAAAGTCCGGCGTGGCCGGTAAGCCCTCTAAGAAGTCCAGTAAGGCCGGTAAAAAATCCGATACGGTTAGCACTAAGTCCACTAAGGTGACACCTAAGGTTATCGATAAGGGGATAACTAAGACTGCTAGGAAGAAGGCATAGCGCGCTGCTAAGAAGGCTTAGGCCAAGGCTAAGGCCGCGGTTATAACAGCTACTCTTAAGTAATAGCAGTAATAGTAATAGTAATAGTAGTATAACTCTTCGTCAGACTTATTATCGCATTTATCCTCGGATTCGTTATCTTCTTCCTTCTTAAAGGACGAAGCTATCGAGTAGCCGGGCATAGCGGCTACTCTAGCTAAATAAGCTATATTAGTCGGGACCGTTAAGAAGCCGGCTACTACGGCTACTCCGGTCACTAAGTCGACCGACCCTCTCCTTTTAGGGCGTGATAATTCGCCGCAGGGTGCTCTTAAGCCCCTTAATAACCTAGAGGGCGTCCTTGACTATACTAGTCAGGACGTTATTATAAGCGGTGGTGCCGATAAAGCCACCCTCTTTAATAATAAAGAAGCTAACTCCGATAGGTCGTTATTATCGGAGTTCGCTTTATCCATAAACGGGTCTAGCGATAGACACTTATACTTTAGTAACGAAAGCGGCGTTAAAATACCGGTACGTCCTATTATTTTAGTTAGGTTAGGCCTAAAGCTTCGTGCTCTTTTTAGGCGGTATACCCGCACGCTAGGTTCCTTAGCGCTATATAGCGATAACGCTACCGGTCACCTTATTAGACGGCCCTGCTATAGTAGTAAGGTATCTAATATATACTATTACTACTATAATAGTAATAGCCGCGATTATAAGTTAGTATATTTATATAGCTATAATACCCTCTACTTTAACCGCTCCCGAGGTTACTAACTAGATATATAGCTTTTATTACGGGCGGAGCGGGTAGCTAAGAAGCTATAGAAGATATTAGTGGCGGCCGTACAGGGCGGTCATAGTCTAGACGACTAGACGTCTATAAGTAGGCCTGATATCTTTATAAAGAGCACCGCTAATATATACTAGCGCGGGGCCTACCGGGTCTAAACCGAGCTACGTCGGGCCCTTAAGGCTATAAAAAAATACGCCTAGGATAATAAGGGGTTCGACCCCGTAGCGCGTCGCCGCTAGGAAAAGAAGGAGGAGGCTAAGCGTAAGAGGCGTAATGCTATTATTCGTATAAAGCGTTTTTTTCTTTTTTTTTTTTTTTATTCATTACGCGCATACAGCCCTAGAGCTATAGCGCGGCGGGCTATAGCGCTAGGCGCTATAGTCCTAAAAGACAGCTAAGTATAGTGCTATATAGCAGTAGATCCGTAAATAACAAAGGAAATCCTCCGTATCAATCTGCCTAATACCCTGTTCTTTATACTAAAGTCAGGAAAACCAAACCAGGAAAAATCAGACCGTAGAATCCGTAGTAATTTGCCCCTTAAACCACTCTGCCGTAGCTATCTTAGTAGCTAAAAGGAAGGCCTATAGGCCCTATAACCCCTTTTTAGTACTAAATAATAGCGGTAGAGTTAGCGGTAGGCCTGCTAGGGCTTCCCGTAGGGCGTCTCTTTCTGCCCTATAGATAGGGCACTGTAAAATCAGGTGCGCTGTATCCTGTATCGGGGAGCCCGGGCAGGAATAGCGGTCTGTAGAGCAGTTTTAGGCCCGTTTTTGGTGGGGTCTTAGGTAGCCGAACCTAGTTTTTAACTGGATATAGGCTAATTAAAGCCACCGCGGGCCCTATAAATACAGGGGCTTTCGAGAGAAGCGGAGGTTATCCTAGACTAGGCGCCTATATAGACGGCCTAGCCGGACTGTTTTACCCCTTTTTTCGGTGTTATTTTTAGCAGCCTAAAGGGATTTCTAGTTAGCTATCGTAGCTGCGTTTACCCGGCGTTTTAAGTAACTAAGGGTAACTAGCTTAACAGATTTAGTGGCTTTCCCCGGGTCTAGAGCCCGTTTAGCTACCTTATCTGCTAGTTCGTTTCCCTCTATCCCTATATAAGCCGGGACCTACTAGATAAAGACCGAGGTGCCTTATTATTTAAGGCGGGAGATATGGTTTTTAGCAGTTATAGCCTACTACGAGGGGCCCTGAAGCTTCTGAATAGCAGCCTGTGAATCGCTGAAAATATAGCACTCTAGGGGCTTAGAAGACTGTTATAGGGCAGTCTCTAGGGCCTGAACTATAGCGTATAGTTTAGCGTCGGCGACTTCGGTAGAGGGGCCTAGGTTAATTCCTAGGGCTTTATAGGGCCTATTAGCGGGTAACCACTGTATAATAGCGGCCGCCGCCTGCTTAGGCGTTATAGGGCCCGGGTGGCCTATAGGGTGGCCTGTGGGGTGGCCTATGGGGTGGCCTATAGAGTGGCCTTAGGAGCCGTCGGTGTGGAAAACAGATGCCTAACTGCCGAGAGACTGGATTTCCGTTAGGGCTTTGAGGTGGGCTGTTTTAGGGTCGGTGGGGTCTTTTATAGAGGGCTGTGGCGCTGTAGGGCCGGGAAAATAGGGGCGTAGGTCCGCTAAAGGCGCTAAGGCCCAGGGGGCCTCCCACTTAGCAGACGGGGTCTCTATATCCTAGGTGGACCCTACTAAGGCCGGTAGTTCCCCCCCTAGCTTATAGAGCTGTGTGGAGGGCTATAGGGTCTAATCGAGGGCGAGGTCGTTATTATCGTTACTTAATTCGTCCCGGACGCTATCTAGAAGCTCCTTTTTTACTAGGTGGTTCGGTAGGAATTTTAAGACCCTAAAGGCGTAGAGCCTATTAGATCTATTTAACCGAACCCGGGCCGGCAGAACAGCGGCTTCTAGTTCTAGAGGGCGGAGGGGGGAGCCCCTAAAGGCACCTAGGACCCTAACTAGAGCGCCGTATTACAGGCGTTCTAGTCGGTCCACTAGGTGGGTTTTTTAGGACCCGGGGTCCTACCAGAGCTATAAGCCGAAGTCAGCTATAGTGGATACACAGGCTATATATAGCTGCCGTAGGGCCCTAAAGGATAGGCCCTTCTAGGAGCTAGCGAGCCTCTATAATCGATTTAAGGCGCTGGTGGCTAAGTTTAACCGTTTTTTAACGTGGGGTGTAAAGGATAACTTAGGGTGGAACCAGACCCTAAGCCACCTAATAGCCCCTTTAGTAGGCCTAATTTCGTGCCCCGCTATAGTAGCTAAGTCGTTAATTATGGAGTGTTTATTATAGAAATGGATAAGCTCTGTTTTTTACGGGTCGAAGAGGACCTGGTTATTTTCGGCGGCGCTAAAAAGGGCGTTGGCTGCTAACTCTAGGGCTTTATAGTTCCTACTAGCTGATTTAGAAGCTACGGATAGCTAAAAATCATCTATATAGGAGAGCTATAGGCCCTAGAACCCTTTATCCACTATAACACCCCTAATATATATCAGGAAGAGTATAGGGGATACGGGGGAGCCCTGTGGAACCCCTATATTTAGGGGGGTAGGCTGCTAGACCTGCCCCTCGAACGCTAGCTAGATACGCCTATGTTCTATAAAGGAGGCGACCTAGCTAACTAGGTTCGGGGGTAGTTGAAGCTGTTATAGGGTGCGGAGGAGCTGTGGCCTGGCGACGTGATCGAAGGCGCCTTTAATATCTAAAAACAGGTTCGAAATAACTAAATTTTTCTGATTTTTCCGTTGTTTTTGGATATAATTTAGTAAAAGAAGGGCTATATCGATAGCTAAGCGTTGTTTCCTACCCCCTATTTAACTAGGGTGTAGAAGATCGTTACGTGAATTCGTAAGGAAGGCGAGTCTAGTAGCTATAACCCTTTCGAGTACTTTACCTAGGCAGTTTAGAAGGGCTATAATCCTATAAGACTTAGGATATAAATAGTCCTTTTTCCCTGGCTTAGGCAGAATAACACTAAGGGCCTCTTTCTAGCAGGTAGGGTAGTAACCCACTAAAAAAAGAGCTGAATAGGCCTATAGGAAGACCCCCGGTATCGTATTATAGGCTTATTAGATAGGTTTTAAGCCTATACGATCCGGGCCGGGTGCCTTACCTATAGCGGCTCCAAAGATAGCACGCTATAGTTTAATAGCCTATAGGCTAGGCCACTCCCAGGGCCTTCTAGAGTCCTTACTACCTAAACTAGTTAGGTTCTAGGGCACTCTAGAGGGGCTAGAGGGGTCTAGATCCCCTAAAGGGCCTATACGAACAGGGGCTTTAGGGGCGTCGGTAGCGGTGGCCTTAGTGGCCTCGGGGGTAGGAAATAGGGTCCTTAGGAGTGTATTACACTTATCCTCGAAGGTATAGGCCTTCGGGCCTTCTGGCCCCTGAATAGGGGGTATTTTGGCGTTAAGGCTGCTTTTTATATAGCTATACGCCTTAAAAATCTCGTTGCCTTCGGCCTAGGCTAGGAAGGCCTCCTAGTGGTCGGTTTTTGCTATTTTTATAGCGCGGTAGTAGGCGTTTCGGGCTGCTTTCCAGGCGGTTTTAAGGGGGGCAAGCCGGGGGGCCGGGGCCCCCTTTTTTGCCTCTTTTTTAAAAACCCTAAAGGCCCTACTACTCTCTTTTCGTAGGGTCTTTAGCTCTTTAGTCCACCACGGTTTCGAACGCTCTACTACTTTAAGCCTAGGCGTGGAAGACTCCAGGGCTATAGTAATAGAGCTTAAGAGGTGGTGTCCTATAAAGTCCTAATCTATAGCGTCGATTGCCTGCTATAGCTAAAGGGTTAGTTAGGGTTTTAGGTCCTTTAGAGACCTAGAGAATAGCTCCTAGTCCGCTAATTTATAGTTATAGGCGGGTAGGATAGCTTTATATATAGGGCCTTTAGGACCTAGAATAGCTACCGAGATAAGGATAGCGCGGTGGTCGGAGGTGGTATTATCGATATACCTCTAGCTATTAAAGTGGAGGCGGTGGAAGCCGGGCGTATAGAAAGCTAGGTCTATAACTAACTCCCGGCGTAAATTATCCCTAATTAGGGTCCCTCTATACAGGTTAACCTCTTTAGGGTCCACTAAACAGGTAGCTCCGAGGCTATCTAACCAGTCTACTAAAGGCTAGGCCTTAATAGTATCCTGATTCGACGCAGCCCCGTTCCACTACCAGTGGTTCCTATTAAAGTCCCTTATAATAAGGGCGGGCCCAGGGATCGAGAGGCCCTATAGGACCCTTTCTTCTATCCAGGGGCGGGCTATAGAGCCTAAAAAGGGGGGGGAGGTTGAGGGGGGGCTAGGGGGCCCCGGGGGGGTCGTAAACGGTCTAGGGGGGCCCGCGGTGCCTAAAAAGGGGCGGGGGCCCTTAGTATTCTTCGAGGGGTTAAGCTCTTCTTAATTATAGACGTGTAGGATATAGAAGGTCTAGGGGAAGTAGACCTCTATAATCTAAGCGTCTAGGTCGTTAAGGAGGTCGTTTCGAAAGGAAAAGTCGATATTACTAGCCTTTCTAATATAGGCTAGCACCCTAGGCCTAAGAGGGAAGACCTAGGAGGTGTAGGAGGTAGGGGGGGCGGTATAGAAGGCCGAGTGGTTTTTAATCACCTAGCCTTTAGGTTTCTAAAAGCAGTAGGGTTCCTGAATTAGGACTATATTAGCCGAGGCCTCTAAAGCCTATTCCAGGATCGATTCGTGGGCCGGTTATTGTTTATTAGCGTTGTGTTAAATAAATAGCAACCCGTTCTTCGGGCTTTTCGAGCTAGAAAACCCACTATTTATAGGAACAGTTAGGCTTTAATAGCTCGAATAACCTTATAGTTCAGGCTATCCGGGGGGTGGTCGCTGTTATAGTTATAGTAATAGTATTTAGTATAGACGCAGATACCGTATTCTTTATAGCGGTTATAGTAGTGTTCGGTATAGTGCTTATGGTTGCCGGCGTTGATAAAGCAGGTCGTTTCGGCCTTATAGGTGCCCCTAGTATAGCCGAATTTCCAGCACTTAGAGCACTGAGTTTTCGGGGTTATAGGCCTATATTTATAGGCCTTAAGGCGTTAGCTAGCGATCTATAGGCTAAATTTTAGGTAGTGTTTCTGCTCTGCTTCGGTAAGCACTGCTAGGATAATAGTGCCGCTATTAAATAGGGGGTCAGGGCGGCCTAGCCACCGAGGCTAGCCTACGACCTTAATAGGGTTAAAGGTCGTAATTTCGGTGGCTATACCGGCTAGGCCTCGGCCTAGGCCGGAACGGAGGCCCTGATCCTCCTAGGAGGCGGTAGAAGGGTCCTGTTCTTTAAAAGGGTGGACCGGGACCTATTTAACGACTAGTTTAAACTAGTCGCTAGTGGGTTAAGGGGCCTAAAGAGGCAGGTCTTTTAGCTCTTTAAACCACTGATTTTATGATTCTAGGAGCTATTCGGCGGTGTATTTCGGGCCTGGGGTTAGGACTAGGTTCCCCTTAGTCGAGCAGCTGACTACTGCGACGGCGGGGGTTTTTAGGACCTTATTAATCCTATTTCGAAGCTCGAGAGGGTCGATTTCCCCGAGGGATTATCCTTTAGTAGGCTAGAGCACTACTCTTCGGACCTTTTTCGGGTTTCTTAGAGTAGCAGGGGGGGGAGGGGCAGGCCCTATAGAGCCCGTAGGCCCTGTAGAGCCCGCAGGCCCTATAGAGCCCGTAGGCCCTGTAGAGCCCGTAGGCCTAATAGGGCCTGTGGCTCCCGAGGGGGCTTAAGCTCCTTTAGCGGCAGCCTGGCTATAAAGCGGCTGCTGCTACTGCTGCTGCTATTATTCTATAAGTTTACGAATAGCCTAAGCTAGTTCGTTAACCTTCTGTTTAAGTGCAGAGGTAATAGGTGCTATAGGGGTTATAGGACCCGTAGGGGTTCCTTTAATAGTGGATTTAAGCCCTATAAGAAGGGCCTTAATCGGGGGGGCGGTGTCGAGGCTATAAGCCTACTAAACTAGCTAAAGAGCCTGCTAGAGAAGTCCTTTAACCGGGGCCTTACTAGCCGAACTAGTCGACTTCTGGGGCAGAGGGGGGAATTCTTTAGCAGGTCTTTAGGTCTTTTTAGCCTAGGCAGAGCTAATTAGACCCTGTTTTTTAGCAGGTTTAGCAGGGGGGGCCCCTGGAAGGGGTCCTAAAGGGGGCCCCTAGAGGGGGACCCAGGGAGGCTTTCGACCTCCGAATCATCGGCTATATACCGGTTTATACGGGTCCTACAGGGGGCTCTAGGCGTAGGGCTTATAGAGGCGCTACGGTCCTGTTTAGAGGCTTATATAGGCGTTTTATAGCGGGCTATTTTATTAGAATCGTTATCGGAATTAGCGTCTTCTATAGTTATATCCCCTTCCCCGTCCCTAGCCGTTTTAGGAAAAGCGGGGCTAGGCGGGGCCGGGTCCAGGGGGTCGAATTCAGGGGCTCGGGGCTGCCACGGCGGCTAGGGCGGTCTTATTACGGTAGAATCGGGCATTACGTTAACTTAGTCGTTTATATACGCTGCTACGGCTATGCGCGTGGCTTAGTAGGTGGCTCGGTGTAAGGCTGGGTGGTCTGTGCGGGCTGTTTAGAAGGCCCGGGCTCTGATTAGGTGGCGGGCGCACGGGCTACCTTAGAATTTTCGGGCGGCTTTACGTGCGCACCACCACGCTGCGTTTTCGCACCCATTTTGCGGCACAATAACGGCTTGCGTACGGCGAAGCTGTGCGTGCGCGCAACGGGCTCGAAAAGAGCAATTAAACGATACTAATATCAGGCGTTTTGGGGCGTTTACGCGGAAAAGGTGGGTCCAGCTCGTGGAGGTGTATGTCCCCTCGCCGTAATAGCGAACGCCTAATCGAGACTACTATACTAGAAGGTGCGGAAAGCCTTGTATAGAATAGTCTCCTTTTTAAAGGTAGCAGCTTCCTATATAAGCCTTACGACCCGGATATAAACCTTTTAAAGTATTATACCTATATATAATTTAGGTATTAGGCCGCCTAGTGCCTAGAGGCAGAGAAACGGTGCCGCTACTACGCTAAACCCGAGTCTACTTACTAGGATAGCTTTAAGAACTACCTAGCGTCGGCCCCGAAAGCTACCCGGAGGTACGCCGCTTATAATAGGAACTATAAAGCCTTCGATAACGCCTATTAAGTCAGAAAATAAAAAGCCGCGAGAGCCCGGGAAGTATATAAATACCGGGTAAAAGAATTCGATATCTTAAGGTAGACTAAGGCGGTGTATTAGCGATCCCGCCTCCGCTATCCCTTACCCTCCCCCTCCCCTACCCTATTATAGGCCGCCCCTATCCGTTACGGCCCCGGCTACCTACTAAAAAGACCCCGCGAACACCCCCCGGCCTTTAGACCCCTAAAGCCCTTTCTTATCTCCCCTAGGACCGACCCGACTCTGATATAAGATACCTAGGAGGCCGTACTAGCTAGATTATTCTTAAACCCCTCCCTTTATAAATAATAAAACTCCGTATCCTAATATAGAATATAGGGGCTAAATAGGCCTAAGCAGAGCTCCTATTATAGGCCTATACCGAGTATAACGTAATAGCTATCTAAGAGCTAGGGCTTAACCCCTTTATAAAGGGGCCTAAAGACCTAAGCAGGGCTCCGTACCTCTTAATCTAAGGAGGTAGTAAAGCCCTGCTTTATACCTATAAATAATACCCCCTTAGTATATAAATATAGCGAGCTTACCGGGACTCCTATATAGTTACTTTTAGCGTAAGCGACTAAGCCGTTATAATCTAGTTAATCTACTCTAAGAATTACTAATCTGCCTTTACCCCGTGGTATACCCCTCTAACCACCGATCTTATAAGGGCCCCGCCCCGCGGCCGCTATATCCTCCTCGGAGACTTTAACCTCTACTATCCCCTTTAGGCTAGCTACCCTAGATTCTATCCTAAGTCTAGCACCCTTCTTAAGCTAACTACCCGCTAAAACCTCGACCTAGTTACCCCCCTAGGATAACCACCTAGTATAGGCTAGGCTAGTAACTAAGCACTATTAACCTTATCTAGGCGTCCTAGGGGCTCCGCTACGGCTATAACGGTATAGATAGCGAGGTTATCGGATCGGACCACCTCTCCTAAACCACGACTATCCACCTTAGCATAGACCGCCCTATTAACATAGCCCTGCCACGGCCCCCTAACCGCCCTCGCTAGGTCTAAAAGGAATTTATACCCTCCCTTACTTACTAGGTAGCCCCCGGGATCCTTATATAACCAGGCCCCCTAATAACGCCCTCTAATATTAACAGGGCCCTTAACTAGTTAATATATAACCTTATTATTATTACCGATTAGATAGCCCCGCGACGCTAACCCGGCCCCCCCGGCTACCCACCTTACCCGTAGTAGACCGATAAACTAATATCCCTAACCTAAAAGGCGCGTAAAATATATAGGCGATATATAGTCAGGAAATCGCGGAATAGGTAGGAAGAGTATAGGTAAGCCTAGCTCCGCTATAATAAAGCCATAGCGGTAATAAAAAGGCAGCACTAGCGCCACCTCCTTTACTCAACCTAAACGAATAACAGGCTCCTTTAAAGGCTCTAAAGATAGGCCCGAACTAAGGGATACTAACCGCCTAGGCCCCCTACTATACCTCTACTACGCCGCGACTAGGGCGACCCTATAATATTCTATAATAAAAAGGCAGATATCCTATACGCTAAGTTTTTTCCCCCCCCTAAAGACTCGGACCCAAGGCCCTTAGGTCAGGAGTACCCCTCTAAGTAGGATATAGACCGGACTATTACCGCGGCGGATATCCAGGGCCGCCTCCGCCGGACTAAACTATAGGCCGCCCCCGGCCCGGATAGCTTCCTTACGGGCCTCCTAAAGGCCTACGGCCCGGTCTTATACTAGATCCTAGCTATAATCCTCTTAGCCTACTTAGCCCTAAGTTACTTCCTATACTATTACCGTACCGCTACTATTATAATTATCTAAAAATAAGGCCGCCTATAAGGTGACTATAAGATAGCTAAAGGCTAAAGGCCGATCTCCCTCTTTAATACGATTAGGAACTTACTTAAAGGTATTATAGCGGACCGCTTCGCGGCTATAGCAGAGGAATACCGGCTACTCCTTAACGGCCAGATAGGGAATAGACCTAGGCGTAGTATAGAGACGGCCGTCTAGTATACGATAAAGGCTATTAGGGCCGCCTAGGCCCTAGGCGGTACCCCCGCGATACTCTAGCTAGATATACGCGGGGCCTTCGATACTATCCCCTACGCTAGACTTCTTAAGTCCCTTAAATATAAGGGATTCCTAGACTAGGCCGTCTAGCTAACTAATAGCTTCCTCTAAGACCGGATAGTCTACCTCCTTTTTAATAGCTAGATAGTAACCCCGCGGCCCCTTTATACCGGTATACTATAAGGGTCTCTAGTCTCCCTAATCCTCTTTATCTTATATATTTCTACTCTATATAAAAAACTCGAATACGCTATAAGAACTATTATTATCGGCTTTACCGATAATACGAATATTATCGCTTTTAGCCGTATAAAGGCCTAAACACGGCACCGACTTACCTCCGCCTAACGGATATATAAGGCTTAGTCCTAGGTAAGCGGCCTTTAATTTAAGCCCTCGAAATATATCTTTATACCTTTTATAAAATCCCACTCCCCGCCCCTATTACCCCTTTACCTCGGCACTATTCCGGTACCGCCCTTAGTAAAGGCCAGGTTCCTTAGAGTATAGCTAGACCGGAAACTAAACTTTTTACGATACAGGAAGGAGATCTAAAGTAAATTAGCGATATAGAACTATGCCCTAACCCGGCTCGCCGCGGTAGCCTAGGGCTATAGCTTCGTTAACGCCTAACGTCTTTATACCGCTATAATCCGCTTAGCTATCTCCTACTACGCCCCTACCTTTTATAGAATCACCGATAAACCTTACCGCGGCATCGCGGCGGCTCTAAGCTCGGCCTAGAATAAGTGCTTTATGACTATTATAGGAGCCTATAGAGCCACGCCGATCTAGATCCTAGAAAAAAAGACGTTTATCCCCCCCCCTTAACCTATATCTTACCCGCCTTAAAGCTAAAAAAAGCTCTTAACTACTAAAATACCGGAACTAAGGGACTTATCCTAGCCGGCGCCTAAGCCGCTATAAAAGTACTAGCGGCACTAAGGCATAGCTATATTACTTAGTAAGTACTCGCTTAGCCCGCTTAATCCTTTACCGCCTAAAACTAAATAAATAATTATAACCCGGATACCGCCTTTTAGGAGGAGTAAAAGAAAAGGTGGCGGGATTTAGGGTCTACGCGGAACCCGACCTACGCTATAACGGTACTAGATTAAAACCTATATAAAAAAGACCTCTAGAGATATAAAGGCCTCCTAAAGCCGTAAAGCTCCGTCCTTACCTAGATCTACTCTAAGAAACTAGGCCTTAAAGCCTTCCTCTTTAAAGCGAGGGTCCCCGGCTTCGCTATTACCCGGTGCCCCTATAGCGACGGGGGGGCGGAGATAGCTAAATATATTATCCTATAATACCATAATATCACTCTAGAATCGTAAAAGGACCTCCACGGCGCTATAAGGAGGCCGATCTTAACTAAAGGAGACCTTTTCGACGCCCTAAACTACCCCGAAAAAGTAAAAGCAATTACGAAATAGTTCCTATATCTTAGCCGTTTAAACGACTTCCGTCTTACTCTAGAAATTATAGAGAACTATATATTAAAGACCCTATAGCGGAACCGGCCCGGTACGGAGTATACGGAATAAAGATAGCACCTAACTTAGACTTTTATATTTACTTAAGGGCCTTATATACCGGGGCCCCGGCGGCACTAAAAGGATATACTATAATAGCCTCTACTCTTTACTTAGCCTTATTTCCGGTACCCTCCTCTTTACTCTTACTCTTAATAGTATTATCGCTATTAGCGTTATACTTATAACCCTATCCTACCACGCTAACTTTACTCTACTATAAAGGGACTATAGGGATATATATAGCTACCTTTAATAGGATAGCGATTATTCCCTTTAACCGATTTAATCGGCGTTCTAGGCTAGCTAGTATAGTATCGCTACCGCGGCGGCGGCTAGCGGGGTGAGCACGCTTAGCGGCGCGCTTAAAGTATACTACCGCCGCTATAAGCCGACCCCGAGCCTATTCTAAGTTAGCGCGGTATAGCTTTAGTACCCCTAGGGCCTCGACTTATAACCACTCTATTACCGCCTTTACCGCCGGCCACTATATACTCTTAATAACGTTTAAGGACACGCTGCTAATACTTTAAAGCTATAGCTAAAACCTACTTTAGATATTAAAACCCGCTATTATTACCCCGGTACCACTAAGACACCACTATAAGACCGACTTATATCCTTATAAGTCCGCCCACTATTAGCATACTAATAGTATACTACTCCCTTTCTAGTAGTATTAGTATATACTTCCACGTCTTCGGGCTTTTCGCCCCTAAGGCGTTTAGCGTATCTAAGGTATCTACTTAAAGTCAGAGACGGCCACCTAGCGGTATTACTCCGGTACCCTAAGGGCACCTCCAGGAAAACCTATAATAGTACTCGCGCGGCTCCGGCCTTATAATAACGGGAATTACTCTTTTTCTTAGACTACTTCTTCTTAGGCGGTATCTAGGAAGCTATTAACACTAAGCTTAGATCTAACACACCCCCCTACGGCACCCCCTTAAACTTATATTAACGACTCCGGGCTATTAATTATTTTAACTATTACTTTAACTAACTATAGCCTATCCTATTAGCCCGCCCTAAAGCCACTAACTCCCTACCCGCGTTACCGCGGTACCACTTATAAATTAACGCTACTAAAAGAAATAAAAAACAAAGACCCGGCCTATCCACGGCCTATTAAACGCTTTATTAGTAACTACGGCACGGAGCCGGGAATAAAGGTAGGAGTAGGGGGGCAGGCGGCTTAATAGAAAACCTACGATATCGCGATAAGTGGGTTAAAGGAGGGAAAATAAGAAGAAGGGCGGAGGCCCTTAAAATTTTCTATTAACCTAACTATAACTATAGGAGGCTGCCGGATTCGGCAGGCATATATAATAAAGGGAGGAGCCCCTGCTAAATCCCCCGCTTAAAAGGAAGGTGTAAATAAACCGGCCACCCCGATATAGGGAGGATTCCTAGAGCGCGGAGCCGCCATAGACCTTTCTTAGCCCCCTATATAGGGTACCGCGTCCTAGGCTAACTTAAAACCCCTAGCCTGCTACCTTCCTATTAGCCACTAGACTAAAGGTGTGATCTAGATACGTATTAAGCCACCACCGGGACCGTTAAGGCCCCGGCGCGGCACCGATCCTAATAAGGGGAGTATAGGGGCTTTTCTACCCGAACGGGTTTTCCCCCCCTATAACCATCTAAGAAGGACCGTATAATAGCCTAAGCCGGGCTCCTAGGCTAGTTAGGATAGCGGAGTAAGAGAATAATAATGATAATAAAAAAGTATTCCCTTTATATCCCTTCTAGTAGTATACTAACCGCTAAAGGTTTAGCTAATGTTCTATAGTTAAGAGTCTTTAGTGTTTACGGTTTACTAGATAGTATTATTTCGGAATAGGGTTCTTTATTTATAAGTACGTTTTAAAGGACCTTATATAGTCTTTTAGGTATTTACTATAGAATATCCACTATATTCTATCTCTAGACTAATAGGCATACTAAGCGTTAGAGTAAGAGTATTAAGCACTACCTTTATAGCTATATATTATAGGAGCAGACCGATTAGGTAGATAAACTATCCCTTACGTAGTTTACCTATAATACTACGTAGTACTTAGTAATTAAGTAAACGTCCTTTATAGCGTTAATAGGCAATAGCCCTTATAGCCTTAAGAATATCCGATTACTAAAGTCGTTAAACGTTAGGGCGGTATCTACTAAATAACGGGTAAAGCACCTTATCGCTAATCGTTAAGTAATAGAAACTTTCATTCGGAAGGTTTAAGAGTCTTATAAGAGGTTCTATAATACCGGGCGGACTTAATAACGGTTTAAGGTAGGGGACTATTTCTTAGGCTCTTTAAAAATATTACGTAAAAGCGGCCTAGTAAGAAACTCTTAGATAAGTACCTTAGGCTATACCGTATCACCTTAGTTATCGGCTATTATAGTCTCGCCTATAAGCTGGACCTCCCGTAGTCGATAAAGATTTATAATATTTTCCATATCTCTTTATTAGAGCCTTAGCGGTCTCGTAATAGTTAGGCTCCCGAGCTTATAGAGGTGGATATAAAGCTATAGGAGTCGGAGGAGTATAAGGTACAGGAGATTTTAGCTTATTAGTTTAAGAGGAAGAGGAGGTAGTATTTAGTTAAGTAGGCGGATTATAGGTATAAGGATAATACCTAGGAACCGAGGCGTTATATCCCGGAGAAACGTCTTTAGGATTATTATAATTAGTAAGAGGAGAGGGCTTAGAAAGTCCGGAAATTATTATAACCCTATAGGGCCCTTCGTCGTTAATCTTAAGTTATAATATTATAACCCCGGAGGGTCTTATTATTATTAAAAATTTGTTATATATCCTAAATATAAAAAGTAAAAAATAATAGTGACCGCGCTATATATATATAGTACCACTCTAGGTTAGATTATTCGATCCACTTCTTACTATGGGCCTATAGACTATTAAAATACTTCTTACCGTCGTTATTATTATCATCGTTACCCTTACTAACCGGACTATCGCTAACCTTTAATAGGTTACGTTTCTAATAAAGGACTTTTATCTATTTATAAGCCTCCTAAGCCTAGATATTATAGGAGGTAATTCGAGCCTCCGTAACTCCGTTATCGCGGCGACGGTTATATCGCGCCTTATTAAAGCCGCGGGAATTATAATAATAGTTATTAGTATAAGCTCGGCGTAGCTCCCCTAAAGCTTATAGGCAGCACACTAAGAGGAAGGAGTTAGTACGAGTACACGAATAGAATAGGGGGGAGATAACTTATAAGCTTTTTATTAGTAAAACCACTATATCTCGCCGGATCTATAAGCGCCTTTTATATAGCGATAGCAGTATAACTAGTACAAAGGTTTATCTATAAATAGGTTAGTATCCCGGGGCAGTCTATATCGGATAGGGAGTATAACTATACCTTTTTATACTTTTTACTATTCTAGTCCTCCTAATAGTAGTGGTATTTAAACGATTATTAGCCCGAGTCACGATATAAACCAAAGATAATAGGACCTTAACCATCTAAGATAATATCAAGGAATCCTAAGTAGCACCGCTAATAAGGAGGATTACGGAGGTCGCCCCCTATAATCACTTCCTAAGCTGGGTAAAGACTTAAGGGAGTGCTATTATTAAAAGGCATAGCGTCGTTATCGCCTCTATTAGCCCCCCGACCTTTATCGGTAACCTTATTATTACCGAAGATATTATCACCTAGGGAGCTCTTACCTCTCCTAGGGACGAAGTTATTATCCTGACTCTTATCGCTACTAATAAGGAGGATACTATTAGCGCTACCTGATATTATTATATCCCTTTAATAATCGATAATACTATTATCGATATTATTATTATCGTTATTATAGTCTACTAGAGCTAGAGTCGGAGTCCTTTAGTTATTGGTAGACTAGCTACGGGGCGAAGTATTATCCGACCTAATTACTAGGAAGAAACGGGTAAGGACCCTACTAATCTAGGGGTTAGGAATCGTAAAGGACTCCTTATTAAGGAGGGCTAGGCCTTTTACTTTAGTAAGAGTTATAAGCGACCCCGTACTAGGTACGGCTAACCCCTTTATTTTAACGGGTATCTTAGACACTATACCGGGCACGGCGGACCCTTTATTATTTAGGCGCGCTTTAATAGGAGTTATAAGTGACTCTATCCTAAGCGCTACCGGCCCCTTTACTTTAATAGACGCTATAAACGCCGTACCGGGTATAGTTAACCCGTTATTAATAGTACCTTTCTTAGTAGTCTTTTTAATAATGCTATCCTTAACGATAAAGAACCTTTTAGTAGCGGTGTTAAGGCCACCGCCGGCCTTCTTACTATTCTCCTTAGGAGTAACGGGCTTCTTAGCTAGAGAGTTACTAGCCGACTTAAGCTAGGAAGCTAACTTACTAGCTACACGTAATTAACGCTTCTAGGGAGCTATACTAGAATACGGGGGTTAGTTAAGCCTAGGGAAGCATATATAATAATCACTTATATTATTATTCTATACGGGATTAAGGTATATCGTTAATAGGAGTTATTATTATTTATATAAGGGACGATTATAATAAGCTATTTTGGATATTATACTAATAGAACTAGTATATAGCTAAGGACCTCGTATAACGCGATAGAGAAATCTCTAGAGAACTCGAGACGAACCACCCAGATAATACCTTATAGCCGAGATATAATAATAAAGGAGTTAACTTATGGATAGAGCTTTAGAATAGAGCTATTATAATAATTACTCGAATAGGTATAGAAGAGAAGAAGAATATAATAATAAGCTAGGAGGACTAGTTAGAATATGTTCTATAATAGTTACTAGACCTTAAGTAGACCCTATATAGTTACTCCTGCCTACTCTACGATTTAGGTATACCTGCTATGTTAGAAGCGTACCTGTAGTTTATTATTTAGATAATAATAAAACGTCGCGTATACCCCTTTAAGTCTATAGACTTTATATTTAACTAGGCGATATAATTATTTATAGATTATTTACCAGGCCTTTAACGATAGTTTAAAGGCGCAGTATTAAAGGATTTATAAAGCCTTATTTAAGCTTTATTATAATACTTTAGAGGTTTAAAGGAGGATATTATTTATATTTATATTTAGCTTTAGCTTTAGTAAGTTATTTATAAAAGGCCCTATAGTAGAATAGCTATAACCTAGATACGAATAGTGGCTTACGAACCAGAAGCCTAGTATAGGCTAACTTAAGCTATTTATAGTCGGGTACTGTCCCGGGCCGAGTCGTCTCTCCCGGAAGCTATATCCGGAGGATATAGGTTAAACGGGAGAGGGTCCTTATAAGGGTACCCGGTTAACTATATTATTCCTAGGGATATAAGCACTAGAAGAGGGGGCGTGATATTACGGGTATAATTTATCGAAGTTAGGGATAGCCTGAATAGGAGGAAATAATATATCTTAGAGTACGTTTATTCCGACTAGGGCACTATTTTTATAGCCGGTGCTAGCCGCCCACGATTATAACCGTTTTTCTTTTAAAGTAAAAGATTATATAACCACAATTTCGACTTTTTTATCCTTTATAATTATCCATCTATCTTTAACGCCTAATACCGTTCAAATAGCCTATTCGCCGCTCGGTTCTAATAATAACGCTAAGGTCGTGATCGCCCTCGGGGTCGGGGTCAGGGTTAAAGGCATGGATAACGTGGAGAGAGGGGTCGGGGTTAATCGAACCCAAATTCCGTGGGAGGCAACCCAGTCCCGCCTGGATCTTAGTCGGAAACGGATAAGGCTATCCGTAGGCTATAAGAAGAGCTAGGACGGGGCGTGTAATTAAGTTATAGGAAGATAGGTCGTTATAGTTAATTAACAATCGTATCTAAAGATAAAAGGCAAAAAGACGATCGTGTCTAAAGGCAAAAAGACGATCCGAACGATATAACTTAATTAAACTAATTAATCCTATATATAAATAGAAAGTTTATAATCGTGGTCGGCTAGCACCGGCTATAAAAATAGTGCCCTAGTCAGAATAAATAAATACCCTAGTCGGAATAAACGTCCTCTATATCTTAATAGTTATAAAAGGAATTAAAGAGGGTATAGCGTTCGGAGATAGACGGTCGAGTCGACTCCGGGACTAGTATTATCCGGACCGACCTGGTATAGTGTGATAGGGAGGACTATCGACGGATAAGTTATAGTCCTAGGAATGCTTTTAAGGGGATTCTCTAAGGTTCCTAGGGAAAAGGCTCTAGTTATATATAAAAAGCCCCCTATAGTATACTAATAGTGCCCTGGTATATAGCCACGAGGCGGTTATGTCGGTTCGAATCCGGCTAGGGGCGCACGCAAAAAGTCTTTTTCTTTTTGCGTTACCCGGCCCTGTTCTCGGGTGGCCCTTATCTGCCTTAGTAAGCATGATATGGGTTAAACAGGGAGGGGCCGATAGCCTTACTCCGCCCGGCTCGTAGCTAGTCGATAACAGGCGCCGGTAGCTCTGCCGCTAAGGCCGATACGCCCTATATCGCTAAACTAGGGCAGGTAAGCCCTACCGTTAATAGGGCCGTAATAGATTAGTCGCCCGTTACGTATATAAGGACGATACCGCGCTCCGGAGCGTGTAAAGATATCCCGGCGGGACCTACACGAAACATAGGAGCTACGAACCGTACGTTATACTATATACGAGGCCGTCTATAGATAACGTAAAAAAAAGCTGAAACGTGGGTCCAGGATACGTTAAATCCCAAAGATAGGGTTAGTGGCTTAGGTGGAATTAAATTAATTACTAAGGGTCTGTCTTAGTAATTAATAAATAAGAGGATAACAGGGACTAAGATAAAGGAATATGGAGCTTATATATCAGTGGCTTCGTAATACGAACAGTGTTAAATACAGCGGCCGCATAGTGTCTTCGCGACGGCCGTGTATATGGAACGAATCTATATACCCTTAGGGGTCTGCGTGCTTATAGTTATCCCACCGTCTACTAGTAACCGTCCACCTTCTAGCTAGTGCTCCTTTTATTTAAAGGGATCGGGCAGATCCTATTAAGGAAACCTGTTATATCCGCTAGCGCGGTAAAGGCCACGCTATTTATTAGCATCCCTATAGGGGTCTCCTAGGGGTTAAAGCGGCGAGTTTTCTTCCTGTTTTCGTAGTGCTAGAGTTTATCTGGCTATCTACGGGAGTTTCTAACTTTATAGTACTAGGCGAAATGCTCCCAGGTCTTTATATAGCTATAACCGTAATAGGCTATATAGTTATTATAATAAAACCTTTTATAGTGTTCTTAGAGTTCCTATGCCCGGTCCTTACTTAGATAAGGCGTATTAGGGTCTTTTAGGGGAGGGTTAGGTTTTTAGTTCTTTTTAACTAAACCCTAGCTTCTTTTATATAGCCGCTTTATACCGGCGTGGCCGGGACTTAGCGTGCTATCTTTAAAGCCTAGTCTTATAGCGGGCTATTATAATAGCTTTTACCCTAGCCTAGGTTAGCCTTTTATTTTCTAGTAGGATCCTCTAGGCGTCTTCGCTTAAGTAGAGCTTATCTACTTATTTATTACCCGGGATTCCTATATACCCCGGTAACTACTATAGGTGGGTCGGGTAGATTATTACTAGGCGTTATTGCCTTAGGAACTCTTACCGCGATAATCTAGGTACTATACTAGCGAGCCCCTAGAGTACTACTTAGTTATTAATATAGCATATAATCTCTTTTATTCCGGGGAGGCGGACCGCTATGGCTAGTCCCCTAGCTACCCCGGTTTCCTTTTTATTAAAAACCACTATATTACGGATATATCTATAACTAAAGGTGATTTCTTTTCCGCCGCGCTATATCGAGTAGGCCTAGGTTATATTTTAGCCTTTTTATAACCCGTTAAAGAATACTAAGGTATACTCCGGGTCTAGCTTATCGACTTATCTATTAAAGGTCTCTGTGGCTTCTTTCTAAGTCCTATTATTAAACAGGACCTTATCCTAGTAGCTCCGTCCTATAAATCGGGGTCTTATTAATTAGTGTTATAGCGGCCTTATATATACTAGTTCCTTTATCCGTAGTACTCTTAAGCGCCGTATCGGGGCCTTAGTCTATCTTATATCCCCTTAAATGATTAGGGAGATAGCCTATATTATAGGGTAGTCCTTCTTAAGTCTAGCGATACGGGTCGTGTACCTCTACTATAGGTACTCCGCGTAGTCTTTTACTACAGGGATTCCTAATTCCTAGTATAAAGCTAGCACCGGGACCGTCTTCTAGGCTAGGAGTATAGTTCTAATTATAGGTATCTATACTCGGGTTATTATCTTAGTCTTAGGTAGGTGTCCAGAGGGTAACCGGTATTACTTTTTATAGATAACATTATAACGGCCCTAGGCCAGGGCCCGGGGTCCCTCCTACTAGATCTCCGCCGCGTAGTAGGTAATAGTTAGAATATATATTAATATAGTAAAGAAAGGCGAAGCCGTCACTATGCAGAACGGCTTAGGCAGTATGATCTCGGATAAGTCTTCGATAACAGGAGTGCTTAAGACTACGAAGTGTACATAACCAAAATAATATATATAATAAGGAGACCTTTAGAAAAGGTTCCGGGAGGTGCGCGCTGCTCTGATTAGGGCAACGTAGCTTAAACGAAGTGAATATAATAAACGTGGCAAGACTTAGGGTTAAAAGGATAATGATTATATAGGATAATAGGCATCCTCTGTGTCTAGGTAGCGTCGCCACGTATATATAATATATAAGGTAAATAAAAAAGCGCGCGTCTTATAACGTTACGTGACGTCCTAATAATATAGCACTAGGTCTCCGATCCACCCCTTTATAATCGGCCCTAGTTATCTTACTCACGTCCTCGTGGCTATAATAACTCTAAATATAATTAGGTTACCCTGATTAAGCTAAGTATAGTCTAGTAAAACTATTTCGAATCTTATTTACGCTTATAAAGGGTCTATCCGCCGACTATATAATCCTCCTTCTTAGTATATACCCTCTCTATAATAGCCGTAACTATATCCTTATCCTACTTAATCCTAGTATTATACTATAACTATCCTTCCTAGGGAATCGTATATAAAGACGGTATATATAAAGAACTATTAATAGCGGCGTTATAAAGTGTTATACGGTAAATACTATTATATAAGTAAACCTAGTTATCTCGGGAGAATAAGCTAGGCCTGATCGGGCTAATATAAGAGTCTATAGGGCGGGGATTATATAGTCTATAAAACAGGTAGCTACGAGATATCTCGACGCCTTTATCCTGCTCCTTTATATTCTTAATCTATTTGCCTTAGATATCGATCTTCCGAGGCTTTACTAAGACTTTCTTTAGCGATATCTGAATAATCTTATAGTTATTTAAGTTAATGCTAGTGAACTTAGAAGATTTAGAGGACTTAGGAGTCTTCTTAGGACTCTTCGTGACCTTAGCGATCTTCTTAGGCGTGACCGGAGCTAAGGGCTTCTTAGGGATAGCCTTAGGTGTCTTAGGACGCACCGGGATACTAGTATCTTTCTTAGGCTCCTATGACTTAGGAGTACTCGTAACTAGGGCTTAAGTCTTCTTTTTAGCCTAATTAAAGGAACCGGGGGCTATGGGCTTAGATTTAATAACAGGTTTATTAATAGGAGTAAAACCTATACTCTTAGGAGGAGGTGGTAAAGGAGACTAAGGAACCACCGGGACTATTAATATTTTCTAATAGCTAAAGCCAAGGATTACTCTAATATAAGATAGCTATTCTTCCTTAATATAACGCGTATAAGCGGCGCTATTACTCCCGTAATTACGTCCTTATATAAACCGATAAATCTTTAAGCTCTAAGGGAATAGGTATCCCTTTTAAATAATGGCTCGTATTTACTCGATAATAAAAAGACCGTATAAGTAATTATCCGTTTAGTAAGGACCGGGAATAATATAGAAGCGGCGAGTAAGGCTAGAGACGGCCTTATTAGGCGTATTAATGCTGCGTAGCTAACCTATAGTATACTTAAATAACCGTAGGAGGCGATCCTTAGTATCGCTAGTATTCTAAATACTATTATACCTATATATATACTATATCTCTTAATCTATAATCAGACTAATAAAATAATTATCGAAGTAATAAATAATAGGGACGAGGCGACTTCTTTTAATACGGTTAATTACCTTAAGCGGCTAAGGAGAGTAAATCGGTGTCCGGCTATTTAGCTCCTAGTAGGGCGTAATATTAATCTAAGCTACGGGACGGTTATCCCCTTATCTACGCTTAAATATTACACGTATTATATTCTCTAGACTACCCTTTTCTAGCTACCTTTTATTTATTAGGTTATAGTATATCCTAAATAATAACTATATTATCGGATAAGTATCCTAGGACCTTTTACTAAATATGCTTATTATAGGGATATAAGGGAGTATTATATTAATCGTAGTAGCGTTAAGTTTATTATCTATAGTATTCTCGAGTAGGCGTTAGACTACGCGTATATTATCTTTAGGCTATTAAGGGAAACCTATAAAAGGAGTAGCGTTATCGGGGACGTTAAATAAACGGTACGGTAGACCTTACTAGGGAAACACCTATCGGCTATCGTTAGGGTCGCCTATACGATAGGGGCGTATAGTCTTATTAATAGTGATACGAGTAGCGGGAACGATATTAGCGGTAAGGATAGGACCGGCGGGAGCCGGCTCTTAGTAGTTAGTAAGGGATATAGATAGTCTTAATATCTTTATTAGTCTAATCACGGTAAGGTATAGACGGCGGATATAGGAAAAATATATAAGGGTAGTGGGGTAATAGATAGTAAAGAAATAGATAGCGGCGTAAGTTAGAAAAACGAACTTAAGGATATAGGAAAAAGAGAGAAAGAGAGGGAAAACGGTTTAACTAGAGCTAGTGATAGGGGATATATATCCTTTATCGATATCTAATATTTCTAGGCAGTGCCTCCTTTATAAGACTGGCTTTAACTAGAGTTTTTATTACGGCTACTAGTTAAATAGGGTCGTGATTATTAAAGAAAGGGTAATCCTGATACTATTTATAGTTTTCGGATAAAGGTAACTTAGTGAATTAGGCGTGGGATCTAAATACGGAAGTCGGCTTACCGTGTAACCGATCTGATTAAATAGAAAGATTAGATAGTACCTTTTCTATTATACCTATAGTCGCGACTATATAATAAAGCGACGTAAGGAAGGTAATCGTGAATCACGCTTAAGGCCTAATCTTTTTAGTAACTTAAAATAGGCTGTTTATTTAACTACGCCTCCTTAAGTCACTAAAACTATAAATCGCTAGGCTATATTACCTATCGTTAAGGGATATAAGGCGGGGGGGGGGGGGGGGGCTGCTAGCCAGAGGCCTATTTTTCGGGCTCTACGTCTTTATATTATTATACGATTCGATATCGTGTTTCCCTTAAACTTTTTATTAATAATAATAATAAGATTATTAATATATCCGCTAAAGCTTTAATCACGGGGCTTAATAACCTTAGCTCTTATAAGTATAAGAAAGCCGTGGCTTATTAGGAGTCGGTTTATCCTATACTATGCTTCTAGTCTAAGACACGACTTATTATAGGTGCGGTTAATAAGTATAATGTTTTTATAATAGTCTAAGATATAGTGGTGAGTTTTTTTACGCTTTTAGTCGTGTTACCCTAATTAGGGTAAGCTGATATTATGGATACAGGTACACTCGTACTTTGTTTAGTACGAAGTGACTAGTAAGGGTAGTATATTATATATCGAACTGGATTTCGTGGGCTAAGTTATCTAAGGTGACTCTAAGGCTATTATCGTAGGCCGGGTATAGGATAGCCTGCTAAATCTTATTAATAGAGATATAGAATAGGAGCTGTTTAAGAAGGTGAGGTCTGGTAATAGTTTATCTCTGTTTTATCGCCGTGTGTTTATGGCTAAGGACCTTACTGGTTTATAAAGGGAGTATATTATAAAGACGGTGACCCGGGCTTATACGGTTAGAGCCCTGATTATCTAAGGGTTCGGGGTTATTAATAAGGTGCCGTGCTAGTGCTATAAGGAATAGTGGTCGGCTATAAGTAATTGGGTTAATAATAAGATCACTTATCCTTTCTTTAAGTACGTATCGCTTTAACGTAATAATCGATTTCCGGACTACGCTAACTATTATTTTCACGAGATAGCTTGTATATATCATGATAACGGGCTTCGGAAGCAGTTCTATTAGTCTGATTAGGAGGTCTTATAGCCGGATAGTGACTATATAGGTATTAGTTACTCTGATTTATATACTAAAGACTTACTAGTACTGCTATAGTCTATATACGATAATAAGATATATCCACGGCTATTGCCTCGATACGGCGTTTTCGTGGTAAGCACTATTACTTTATACCGTGAAAGTGCTTAGTAGATACGCGACGTTTATAGAGGAAGGGGTCTTAAACCGTGGGACTATATAATAGTATAGGTCCCTGTGTTAGCGTATAAATATAAGGACGACCTTAAGAAGTTCTGTTATACTATTTAGAATAACCCGATAAAAAGGGATCGAGAAGAGACGGTAGAGTAGTATTATATTCCCTTTATCTCTAGGGCTTAGGTTTAGCGGTATAAGGCGGAAGTGTATAGCCCTAGTAATAGTAACTATAAGAGTAAGCCAGAGTAAGATATAGATAGGTGATTCGGAAGTGATTACTATAATTAGGGTAACCTTAGTATAATTAGGATATTTTTATTTCGGTACGCGGCGTAAATAGGTAAAGGAAAGGTAAATAAATAATAAATATATTTAGTGGATATATCTTTATAGTATCCACTTAGTTAGTACGTATAAACGGAAAATAGTAATAGTAAAATATAAATAAAAGGAACTAATAAATAAAATAATAAGTAAAAGGGCGTGGAATAGGGTGATTAGGGTAATAAAGGGTAAACGGGAAAGAAATAGGAAAAAAAGCGAGTAAAGGAGTCCTAAAAGTGGTGTTTTTATTTTAGGGGGGTAATAGTTAGTTTTCGATAATAAGTAGATAGCGGTGCCTTATATATCCTCGGCCCTAATACTATATATAAGACTCTTATTAAGTATAGTATTACTATAATTAGGTTAATTAGGTAGGAAGTAATAGTAAAGGATAAAGTATAAGGTCCCTGTATAGTCCTTATACTTATTTAGGTTAAAGTTAGGATCTCTAGGGATATAGACTTCGACTTTTCCTGATTATATCGCTTTCCGGAGCTTTATTTCTAACCTCTTATAATACTCGCCTAATAAGTCCCGAAGTCTTACTAACCGTTATAAAAGTGCGTTAACGGTCTGATTAAGGGAACCTGCGTTATTAACGCTTATTATCCTCGGCCTTAGTATCTTTATTAATGGATTTACTTAGGAGGAGGGGTGCTTTAACTAGCTCTTTATTAATAAGGACACCACGGGCAGGGTATATAATTATTAGTTCTTTAGTATAGTCCCTTTCTAGTATCGTCTAGTCCTACGGCTCCTAGTATCCGTCTTTATCCCGGATGAATTTCTTAAGGCGGTTAGCGGTAAAAGTAACACCCTAAAGCTCCTCTCCTAATAAAGTCGATAGCCTAAAGGTCTTATTATCCTGATTAGACGATATAATACGAAATAGGCTATTTTAGCGGTAGTTTAGCTTCTTATCGCGGCTTATATTAATAGCTAGCTTAGTGTTATACACGAGGATAAGGTCGCCGACTCAGAGTCTTTACTTACGCAGGGTCCTGACTCTTAAACGGTTAATAGAGTCCGTCTTCTGCTACCGTTACTTATTAACTATATCGGCAATAGTCCTTTAGTCGGCTTCTAACTAGGCAAAGGCCCTTAGGCGTAGTAATATCTCTTCCTTAGGGGTCTTAACGCGGCCCTAGTCGAGCACTCTCTAAGTAAGGCAGGTTATCTTAATAGGCGTAATAGCCTCGTAGCTATAAAGGAGGTAAAAGGTGGTCCTTCCGGTGGATACTCGGATAGTCGTATAATCTGCGAAAAGGACTATAAGCAGGATCTTATATAACGTACCGCGGTAAATCTTCTGCTAGATAGTAAGCGTATAGGTAATAGGCTTATATCCTACCTTATTTAGACTATTAGCACGGGGGTAGTAGGCAGAGATAACCTTCCGCTTTATTAGGTATACCCGATTTAGCTTAATCACGCTACCCTTATTCTTAGGACCTCTATCTATAATAATATATTAGTATAGCCTATACCGGCAGATAACGTTTTCCTATAAGAATATCGTGACGGCTTATAATATATTTTTCCGTAGTAAACGGGCTTTAACCTATCCCGTGAATATATATCGAGCTTCTACTAAGTAGTACCCGTTAAGATACTAGATATTAAGACTTACCTATATAAAGGGGAGGGCTTATTAAGGTAGTTAGGTAGCGATTAGGGGATCTTTACGTGCTTTACCTTAGCGGCTCTAATACTCGGCGTATACTTTAATAACCTCCTTAGTCTGCTTATAGATACCGTCCTAGGTGTATAAGGATATAAGCTTCTAGTATATCTTATCTCTTATATAATAGCCTGACTCGTCGTGGGCTTTCCTAATTAGGGTAACCTAAGTCTCTTTATTATTAATCCACCTCCTAGGAGTCGAATCTTTCTTAGTAACTCTTATTTATAGTAGACCGTCTTTTACGAAAACACGGGTCGACCGATCTTTAATATAGCGGGCGTTATAAGGGTTTATTTTAAAGGGTATCTATAGGCTAGTTAAGTATAAGGCTATTTATTAAGAGAACTAGCTCTAGGTAATATCCGGGTCTAAAACGTCTTTGGCTAGGGTAGGGTTATTAAACCTTTTATCCGCGTCTATAAGGAAGATTCGGTTATTAATAAAGTCGTTAATATCTCCCTCCGTAGCGTTATTAGCCTAATTAGACGGAGTAATAGGTATCCTCGAAAGTCTATCGGCTATAGTGTTCTTAGTTCCCTTAATATATTTAACCTCGAAGTTAAAAAGTCGGATCTAAGTAATCCACCGAGTAATAAGTGCGCTAGATAGGTTTATAGTAGAACCACTAAGGTAGGACACTAAGGGTTAAGTATCTATCTCTAGTATAAAGCGGACTCCGTAAAGATAGTTACGAAGTCGGTAAAGCACCTTTAATACTCTCCTTAGCTTTAGCTTACCGGTATTATAAACCTTTTTTACCGGGTTCTATCTACCGCTTTCGTACCGGGCGATAGCTCTCTTCTTATCGATATACTAGCTTAAGATTACGCCCTAGCCCTTAATATATATATCGACGATAATATAGATAATACTAGCCCTTTTACTATACTCGATAATAACTAGGACTAGTATAGAGGTTAGGGTAACCTTAAGAGTATCTATAACGTACTATTAAGGTTCGCTTTATAGGAAGGTGGAACTCTTTTTTAGCAGGTCTATTAGCGGCCCCGCGATAATAGCGAAGCGGTAAATCTAAATACGGTAAAAGGTAGCGAGACTAAAAAAAAACAGACTTCGGAAATAGTCTAGCACTTTTACTACTTAGTTAACTTAGCCAGTTTAGCCTGCTTAGGGGAACGGCTATCGGTTCCGTATATATAGCCCACGATAATAGCTACTTTCTAATACTATTAGCTTTTAGCGCTAGCTATAGTGCCTCTAGTAAGCTCTATATTAAGAAGGACTCTATTAATATTACTAATATACTCGGCTATATAATAGCGAATTCTAGACTTAATAAGGGTATCGTTACAGGTAGTAGTCGGCCCTTTAACTATAATATTATTAATAAAGGGTCGGTAGTACTAAGGAATAAGGTTATAAAGAATACGGGTTATAGTATATATAAATTAGGCTACTAAGTTAGTCGCCCTTTACGGAAGGGTGAATATTCTAAAGAGTCCTAAAACCGTAGCGAAGGTTATTAAGTCCCTTAACTCCTTATTAAGGGTGACCTGGTCGTAGCCGGAGAAGAAATCCAGAAAGGAAACTATCTTATATATACCGAAGTCCTTAGAAAACTCGTCGGCCCTAGGCGGGATAAAGGTATCGCGTAGGGTAATAGTATTAATCTTAGTAGTAGAGTTAATAAGGCGTATATTACCGTCTTTATTCTCTATAAGGAACCAGGGGTTTTAGTAGGCCGCGTGGCTTTCCTTAATAACCCCCTTATCCTTCCTATACTTAATTATCTTAACGATAATAGATTCTAAGGCTTTTAGGATAGGGATCCCTTTCGCCTACTATACCTTATACGGAACCACCTTAATCTTCTACGGCGGGGCGACTCTAGGGTTAAGCCTCCCGTATTTTTACTAATCCTATATAAGGGTAGCTTCGTGGTTTAGGAGGGTCTTCGTTAAGAGCTCCTTTTCTATAGGCAGTAGATAGTCGGTAGAGTCTAATATATCTCTAAGTCGCTCTTCCGTAAGTCTTAAGCGAGGGGTAATCTTAGAGAACTTTAGGGTGATTAGGCTAATAAAACGGTCGTTTTCCTATTCCTATATATCCTCGGGGATTTCCGCTAAGATCTTTTGCTTCTAGAGAGGGTCGCCTTTAGGGACAGAACTATCGGATAGCGCGTCGTCTATAAGGTGAATCTTAAGGGCTTTTAGCTTATATATAGTATAGATAACCTGATTAGGCTTATAGTATACCTCCTTAATTAGGTCTTAGTGCTTTCTCCTTTTCGCGGTCTATAGCTTCTTTACGGCTATTATAGCGGCGCTAGTAATACGCGCGTCTTCGGCCCTTAAAGCCGATAACGCTAACGACTAGTAAGACTTTTATACTTCCGACTTAAAATTAGTATAAGTAATTTAGTATAAATTAGGCTAATTAAGGTAACTACGATAAGGATTTATAGATAAATATAGTAATAAAGGAAGAAAATAGTGTTTATAGTGTTATCGGGCTTCCTTATCGTATTTCTTATACCCTTAGCCTTAATTCTATAGTATCGCCCTCGAGGCTATATATACCCTTAGTAAAAATAGCTTAATCTCCTTAGAGAACACGAAGGCTACTAGAGACGCTGCGTTAGCGTCCCTAATCGTGTATTAAATCTTATCGCCCTCCGCTAGAATATCTAAAGGGTAATAGTTAGCCTTTTCCTTAATAGATAATAAGGTAGCGGCCCTAGGCTAATAGGTAGGGTCGCTATCCTGGAGCTAATATTAATTAGCCTAATTAGACCGATCTTTATCGATCCGACGCCTTTTATTAGCCTTATAGTTTAGCTAGCTTTAATTCCTTAGTATCTCTTTAATCCACTCGCGATAGACGATAGGTATAAGAATACGGGCATTACTAAGTATAAAATCGGTATCGATTTAACTATCCTAGAAAGAAAAGGACGCTTAAGTTTCTTAGATCCACGGTATACTAAGTAGTATATCGGGCCCTAGACCGGGGAGGACTTAGAAGTTAAAAACGCTACTTTACTCGCCGACCTATAAACGCTCCTTAAGGTACCCTATACACGGTTACCCCTCTCGGTTATTAATACCCTTAATCCGGATCTCGGTCTAGCTAATACGATATTCTAAACCAAAGCGTTTTATAGTGTTTATAAAGATAGTATTAAAGGTAGCCCTTATATCGATAATAGCCTTAATAAAAACGTCGGGGTTATACGTTAAGGCACCCTTACGAGTAAGCCTGCACTTTAAGACTATATATCGGGTAATAATAAAAGGGTTATCGGTTTTAGGGACGGCCTCCCTTTTAATAATAGTAAGGGTATTCGAGTTAGTGTTATTAGGTCGGGTAAATAAGACGGTATACCCCTTAAACGAAGGCGGGGGAGGAGGTATACTAGGGGGACCTCGTCTATTAAGGAAGAAGGCTTTATTAGCGGTTAGGCGAACGATCTTATACTAAGGCTAACTAGTCTCGGCGGCGCGTATCCTCTTATCGTTTCTTAGTCTTATATCTAGGTCGTTAATAAGGTAATACTATAAAGGAACTTTAATCCGGAGATCCCTAATTTACCTATCTAGGTCTTTCCGTGCTTACTCTAGGTCGTAAGGGTTATCCGCGGAGGCACTAGCCTTACCTTTACCTTTATTAATAGCCTTAGGTTATTATTAATCGGGCTATATCGGCGCTTCGTTTATCTCTACTTCTTTATTAATAGTCTTAGCTACGAGTAGAGTCGGGACCCGGTAGCCTAAACTAGGGTTTAATATTTATAGGCCTTATTTAATAACCTAATTAGGGAAACGAACGGCTTTAGGAGTGGCTTTAACGACTCTCCTGCTCCTAGTCGTGTAAAGAGGCTATAAAGGGGAGTGCTTTTTCCGAGTATCCTTTAACACGGTATAGATATCCGCCTACTAATAATCGGATATAATAGATATAAAATTAACGCTAAAGCTCGTTATAGGAGCCTTAGCCTTCGCTTTTTCCTCCTTTAGCCTAGTATAATATTCTAATATTACTCTTATAACGTCTTCTATCTTAATAAGGAGGCTTTCGGAGTTAGTGCTAATATAGTGGGCTTTAGCCAGGTCTTTATACTTCCCTTAAAGGCGCGTACTAAGCTAGTAGAGGACGGACCGCCGGTGCGGCTAGTCTTACTGCTTAAGGTATATATCCTAGGGGCAGGGCCGCTACTCGTTATTCTGGTCTAAGGCGAGGTAGTCGGGATAACAGAACCGGACTAGGTATTAGGTCTTATCTAGCTATAGTACCGCGCACTACTTATAGCGGTAACGCTCCTATTTATAATAAAAGTAATAGGGGGGTTAGTTATTAATAAGGTGGTATTATAACGGGCCGCCGGTATAGGGGTAGGAATTCCTATTCCTATACCGCGGTGGCCCTTGCCTATACTATATATCGTCCTTATATATACCGACATTAGTCTAATCAGGGGTAATATAATAAGCTGCCGGAGCGGCGTCCTGCCTCTTTAAAGTGGACTGCTTTAGGGCGGCGTAGAACGGGGTCTTTAGGTAGGGGTCGGTAGCTAGGATTACGTTAACCTTATCGGCTCCTACTTAGCGCGAGAGGGCCACGACTTAGGGGACCGCGTTCCTAATAACGCCTATATTATCGTAAACCATAAAGATAGCGCACTCCTTTAATAGCTCCGTTAACTTATTTATATCGCTCCTTATCTATATAGCCGGTTTAGGTATAATAGTAGGCCTTTATAAGATAGTCGGCGTATATACTATCGGGTTAGCCTAATTAGGTTAAGGCGTAACGGCTAGTATCGGTTTAATAGTTAGTATAGGGGTAGGAATATCTATAATACTCGCTATTTCGTTAATAGGCCGCCCGTCGGCTACCTAGACGTTTTCTGCCTACTCTTTTAATATATCCGATAGATCGTAATACCTACGTAGTCGGTCCTTTAGGTTAATAAACTTATACTTTATCCTATTATTTAGCTATATATTAATATCTTTATATAAGATAGCGAGGAAGATATCATAAAGCTTATAGTTTTTAATAAAGGTGCCGCTAACCTTATTAGCTTTTAACTTCTAAACCGTGACGCTTATTAATAGCTACTTAACCTACTAGACTATCTTAACTTTTTCGTGCTTATAAATAAGTCGTAACTAGCGTACTTAGTCGGATAGGTTAAGCTACTAGTCGGGATCTAGGTAAGAGTATTTATTAATAAGCCGTTACTTTAAGTGCTTTTATCGGCCGCCGGATACTTCGACTAATCGGATTATCTTATTAACCGCAGGACGGATACTAGGCTCCGTAAATAGGCTAATATAAGAGATCTTATTAGCCTTACTAAGGCGGTTAAGCTTAGTATAGTCTTTATAGTCCCTAAGGAAGTTAGATAGGGCCCTTTTACTAAAGCGAGGGGCCCCCGCGGCGAAGGGGTTTAGGGGCGCGCGAGATATAATAGTAGCTCGAGTCTTCTTATCGTCGTATAGGCTAATATACTAGTAGATAGCCGCGAGCGTCTCTAAGGTAAGGCTTGCCTTAAAGTTCTTAAGGACGTTATCGGAAAACGCGATATCCGAGGTGGGTGTATAAGCCTGCTAAGGAGCGCTCGGCCTAGGGGAAATAGGGGGAATAGGGGGAATAGGGGGAGCTAGCCCGCCGATAAGGGTCGGGTTGCCCTGACTAGGCGAAGGGGAAGCCGATACGGCTCCGTAGCCGGACACCGGGGCGCCCTATCCGTGAGAGATAGTCGTTAACGGGCCGACGCCGGGGTCTATGTCCCTTTACCTAAGCGAAGCGGTCGTAAGAGGAGGGTTAGCCGTAAAAGCGGCGTTACCCTAATTAGGCTTAACCGTAATCGCTAGGGTTAGGATAGCCGTGTACGTGCTATTATCGTTAGGCTTAGAGTCGCTATAGACTATAACCGTAGGGGGAGGGTTATAATAATCGGTCTACTATAAGGCCGTTATATTATTAAAAGGGGGGGGTTAATCTATTATAGTAACTAGTTTAGGTAGATTAAGGGAATTAGGGTGTTTGAGAAAGAAAGGGTTAAGAAATAAGAAGTAATCGTGTATTAAGTCTATAAGTCTAAGGATAAGGTATCGCTAGCCGTTATAAGAGATTAGTTTAAGTCGTATCTGGGATCTACTAGTAGGTTTAGCTAACCACTAGGTCTATAAGGGCGCGGTATCTCGGGGCTCCTTAATAGGTTCTTTTAACTATTAGGGCCTTATATAACTAGATTTTCTTAAAATTCTCCCGGCTAAGGACTTACCGCTGTTCGTATAGGCCTTTATTACCCTGATTATAGTAAGGTTAACCCTACGCCTTTATTATTTCCTACTTAGAGGGTTATAGTAAAAGATTCTCTTATATCTAGGCTCTATAGCCCCTAATAGTCTATATCCGTAGCTTTTCCTATTCCGGTAAAGGAGCGCGCCCTCCGTGTCTATATCTATACTATATTCGGAATCTATTTTATAGTTAATCTATTCTTTATTCTATTTATCGTACCTTTTTCTTAAATGTTTTTCGCTTTTTTATCCACCTTTACCTTATCGGCGGTAGGGGCCTATCTCTCCGTCTATAGCTCTTATCTTATTTTTAGTAAGGAGGATCCGTCTCTGTTTTCTGGTTATTAGGTTTTATTAAGGCTATATAGGGGCAGGTTTCCTAGGCTATTATCGTAATCTTAATACTAATTTTAAATATTAATACTTTATTTTAATCTTAGCCCCTTAGCTATATACTTCCCTTTTCCGTAATTAACGTGTAGTTTGTTTAGGTAGGCCGGAACTCCCCTTAAGTACTTTCGGTTACCCTGATTAAACGATTAGGACCTCCTAGGCACCGAATAGATCCGCCTCCGAGCATTAGTTAAAGAAAGGCGAAGCCGTTACTATATAGAATGGCTTAGGTAGTATAATCTCGGATAAGTCTTTAATAACAGGAGTGCTTAAGACCATAAAGTGTATATAACCAAAACAACACATATAATAAGGAAACCTTTAGAAAAGGTTCCGGGGGGTGCGCGCTGCTCTAATCAGGGTAACGTAGCTTAAACGAAGTGAATATAATAAACGTGGCAAAACTTAGGGTTAAAAGGATAATAATTATATAGAATAATGGGTATCCTCTGTGTCTGGGTGGCGTTGCCACGTATATATAATATACAAGGCAAATAAAAAAGCGCGCGTCTTATAACGTCACGTGACGTCCCAAGGACATAGCACTGGGTCTCTGATCCACCCCTCTATAATAGCTTAGCGTAGCAGAGCTAGGTTCGGTCCGTGGGTGGCTCCGGCGAGGCCCCGTATATAGTTAATAACCTTAAGTCCCTTCTTCGTCTATATCTTTATATAGTCCTGGATGTTAAGCCGCCTATTTATATATGTACTAAGCTACCCAATCGGGGCTAGTAGCTTTTATCCCTATTAGTTAACGGTATAGGCGACTATAACCTTATAGTCGAATAGGGGTAGTTTTATTATAGGGAATTAGGGGATCCTTTAGTAACAAAAGAGTTAAGCTTTGGCTTCACTATGGTCTAGCTTAACCCCGTTATCTTTATATTATTAGAGTTATTATTATAATATCTCTTTAATTATCTTTACCGTGGTTTTAGTAGCGGTATATACTACGATAATATATATATCGTTAGTATATCCGAATCGATTCTCCTTATTAGGTAGACGGTGTATTTCTACGATACTAAGTGCATAGCCGATTAGTAAGGCCGGGGGGCCTTATAGGGAGTACCGGTATTTATACGCCCCCGGTTTACTATTTATTATCCACTTAACCCTAATTAGGAAGGTAAAGCGACCGCGTGTATAACCGAAATCTTGGCTCTAAATATTACGTACCGGTACTTTAAGACAGGCAAAAGATAATATAAATTTTTAGTAACTTATACCTCGTGTAATAAAGTGTTAATTCATAGCTTATTCTAAGTATATTTATATTAGCACTAAGTCCCCTAAAATTCATGATATCCTATAGCTATCCAAAGCCGGCGATAGCCCTTATTATAGCCACTCACGAAGAGCTGCTTAATACCGTGAAGGCCTATTACCGTTAATTCGGATTTAGAGTTATTAAATTACGCTCTAGAAAACGCATAGGCGGTAATATCTTTTATATAACCCTCGCCTATAACCGCGGCGGCCCTATAAGAGTATTAATTACGTAGTTTAGACGCACTAAAATAACTAAAATCGGATACCCTTAGGGGGCCGAGATAGTATAGTCTAGGGACGGATAGACCTTCGTTATCGCGGATAAGAACGCTTATAACCACCCACCCCTTACCGCTAATAGAATCGCCGCGTCGGCGACTATAAGACTCGATTTCTAATATACGGTCGGCGTATCTCTGATTAGGATAATAGTCGAGTAATTATCGGGAATGGGAAAGCTAACGGCCCCGGAGATTACTAGGCAAATATAGTAAAAGCTTAGGAAGAATCTGCCTAGCGGCCTTATCCTTAGCTAGCAGGACGTCCGAAATTATTAAGGGTAGTTACGGCGCGATAAATACGGGCCTTTAACCTCGACGTAGTATTTCCTCGAAAAGATTAAGGCTAGAGAGTTGGCGAATACTATATCCGTTAGGGTTTTAACTATAAGAGCCGCCGTATTAATATAGTATTCTGGACTTATCGAGACTATATCGAATAGTGGTAAAAGAACCCGGAACTATTAATAATAGATTATACCTATTTTATTAGTAAACGAGTATTAGAGATCCCGAGATTAATTACTTTTAGCTAACCTTATCTTAGGTAAACCGGTTTAATATACCGTTATTTAAGGTTATAGGCGTGGCCGCGGATTATAGTATATATAACTACTACTTTACCCTAGTCTTAAGGGACAATCGCGATACCTTTAAATAGGTGTATAACCGGATTAAGGCGGTAATAGACAGTAAGCGTATTAGGTTTCTAAGCGCTATTATCACTAACTTCGATAAAGCTCTTAAAAATACTTTAGATATCGTTTTCCCTGCTATTCCGTAGTAGATCTATATCTACTATATTATAAAGAATATTACTCTGCACGTAAAGAAGAAGTAGAAGGGCCTCTTAAGGGCACTACCCTTATACTATCCGTAAATAAGTTCGTGATCTTTTTATAGTGGTTTAACTATCTTAATTATAATTATTATATATATATAGTTATATAGTTTATATAGTTTATATAGTGTATATAGGGCTTAAAAAAGATTTTATAGCTAGCGATTAGCTTATAGGTTAACCACCTTTCCTAATTAGGCTAAGTAAGTAAAAAAAATTTACTAACCGAAATTAGCCGTATATAATTCCTATTATAACGATAACTCTACCGCGTATAATAATAAGGCTCACGAAAAGGATAATAATAACGCTATCGCTACCCAGCTCGTCCCTCTTAATCCCGATAATCCAGAAGTTATTAACTTAACCGGCGACGAATTTACGGATAATAATAATACCCTAATATAGGTAAATATACGTATTTCGGTATTAACTTTATCCGACGACTCGACTATTAATAGGTTCCTTGCTTTATAGAAGTCCTGCGTATACGCGGCCTTTAAGGATAACTTCGAAAAGCACTAGGGCTCTTTAAAGCGGTAATTCAGTATAGAATAGCGTGGTTAGTTACGCCTCCTTTATTATCACGGCCTAGACTAACTATTATAGCTCTTATTAACTATCTTAAGTCCACCTATTTACCATAGCGAGACTAGTTCTACGAACACGCCGTTAAAAGCCTATATAATTATAGTATTAGGGTAATAAGCCGTATAGAGTCCGCCCACGCCGAGCCTAAAGTATACCTCCGTAACCGCTTATCTAACCTCGATAAACTCACTATATAGGTATATAAGATAATGGCGAGAAAGACTACACGGTTAAGGGTTAGCCTGGTAGCGGCGGGGATAAAACACGCTCTAATATATATAAATCGCCCTGTTATTACTAGCCTTATCTTCGAGATTATATTTAAGGCGCTGGATCTTATTTAGTAGTAGTATCTGGTTATATAAGAGGCGTTTACTAAACGCTAGCGCCTACCTGCCTATATAGGGAGCTTTAAGGCGTAGTATAGACTACCCTGCCGCTACACGATATTACGCTGTTTAGAGGTAATAACCACTCTAAAACGGCGGTATATTAACCCTTACTAGTAGGTTAATTAGAGCCTTATATATTCTCTCCTACTCTATTAACTATCCTTTTCTAACCGTTTTTATACCTATTCTAGCCCGAAATTCGATAAATACGCGAGTATACTCGAATTCTCGATCCTCTGCCGGTCCGATTAACGCGGAATTAACTACGAGAGTTACCTATTATTATAGGCGAGCCCCGGGCGCCGCCTCCTTTAATAGCATATAGTGGCCGTATATTATTATAGTATAAGCGTGATTAGCCACGGCTATAGCGGCGTAGGAGGACTAATTAGGCGTAGGCTACGGCTATAATAGCTATAAAGACTACCCGGGCGTTACTTAAAGAATTTAGAGTCGATATAATCGCGGCTTTACGTGGTAAGTAGTAGTAGGTATCTCCTAGGGAAAACCCTAGCTAAATATAATAGGCGGGCTCTTAATAGGTACCTCCACCGACTTAGTAGCAGGTATCCTATATATAGGTACCGCCTTTAAACTAGTAGGCACCGGGGAGCGAGTTTTAGGTTTAATAATAATAATAATAGCCGTTATAGGCGCCGGGAGCAAGGAATTAGTAGCCGTAATATAATAGCTATTTTACTATAAATAGCGGCGTAAATAGTAACGGTTCTATTTAAGATAGATATTTTAAAAATACGTTATTTTACTAGCTAATTCCACTCTGTTTTCAAATCCTATATCTCACTTAAAAATTTAGGGCTTGACTGGAACGACCGTAAGTCCTACTATCCCGACCGTAATAAGTGGGTCTATATGGGACGATAACGTGACACCAAATATCCCCAAGTACCATAGCCAATTTATATATAGAAGTTAAGTAGGTATATACAACTATTATATCTATGTATCTATCTTATCTATAAAAAAAAAGGAAAAGTCGGATAATAATAAAAAGAATAATAAAACAAAAAGAATAATAAAATAGCTAAGCAGCTAGTATCCTCTCGAGCTTATATAATTCCTTTTGCTCGTCTAGGATATCCTTCTTAGCCTGCCTTAATAACGTATCTATTATATCCTTAAACTTAGCAGAAATATACTCTAATTCGTGTTCCTACGAGGACACCTTATTAATCGATTTTAATTAATTAAAGATTCGAGCAGACTTTCGGGGGGCCTATGTCCCGGGCTTATATCCTAGTATTAGGGCAGGAGGCGTAGTTAACGGTAGGAGGGTATTAAGGGTATCACGCTATTCCTTAAAAGCTGCGATTTTAAAGCCCGATAGCAGTCGCTTAGTATTATTCTTGCCCTGACCCTTCTTCTTCCCTATAGAAGATGCCTCTAGGGCTCCTTTTAGCCGGCCTTTTCCTTAGATAGTTATCGGTTCGAGGGGACTAAGGGAAGAGGGGATAAGTGTGGTACTATCGTTATTATTAGTATTAGAGCGATCCTATCGCTAGTAGATATCGATTAATATAATACGTAGAGGCTCCGAGTCGCGTAGATAGCGGGATAGCACGTGCCGGCAGGGCAGGCCTATAGAGGTCGTGATAGTATAAGGCAGGCAGGGTCCTAGCTACTGCTGCTACGAGGCTGGCCGCGAGGCCGGTTATAAGGCTATTTATAATAGTCGTGATCGTTGCCGCGCCGATTCCAGGGCAATAAGCTCGATTTTGATCCGCTTAAGGACTTATAGGACGACCTGCTATCTAATAAGGCTAAAAAGAACGCTACTTATATAAAAGTGCGTTCTATTAATTCGACTATTCCTCTTTAATCGTAGGTCCGCCTCTTAATTCCTCTAGGATAGGTTTAAGCTACGGAAAACAGTTACTAGATCACCGGTAAAGGAGTGTATATACCTCTTAAGGCTAGCGTAAGAGGACTCTGCGATGGATATAGTACGGTGACTAAAATACAGGACCCTATTCGTAAAGCAATCTATAATCTTCTTTTCGTAAGGCTAGATCCACGTATTTATAGGGTAATTAACTGCGTTTTCGGGGTGTTTTCCTGGTTACTCGAAGTCTCTGAGTCGCTAGGCGAATATCTCTTCCGTTAAACTCGTAACCAGGGCATTCTAGCCCTTTAAAAACGCCTAAAAAGTAGGGTAGCGAGTAACCCTTCCGTTACTAGTCTTTATAGCCTTAGGGAAGAAGGATTTACTCTTCGTAAGCACGTTTATATTAATATACTAACGGCATAGAAGATAGGGAACGTATCTTAAGTTTATATAGAGTTTTAGGGCGTTTATTAGGGTAAGCTCCCGGTCCGTGATAATATAGCGTAATAGTGGCACGCCGATAGTAAGGAGATAGTCGGTTAGAGTCTTAAGGGCCTAAAAATATTAACTCTGCTTCTCTCTATTAAGGAAGACGATAGCCGTTAAAAAGGCCTTTCGAAGCGGTGATACGCCGTAAAAATTAAGTAACGGTATCTTAAATTTATTCGTTTTATATATCGCGTCGATAATTAAGATATTAGGAGCCTGCTATATAAAGGAAATAGCAGAACGCGGTGCGATAAAAAGGTATTAGATCCGATCTATACTATCGCGTCGATCCCGGTAAAAGAAGTTATCCTGATTATTAATTTACTAAGAAATTAGTATATAAATAGATAATAGCGGTAAGGGCAGCTTACCTCGTAAAGCCACTGGATTAGAGTCTTGCCGGCTAGCTCCTCACGGCGATACTAGGCGAGCAGATTTATAATATCGCTCCGAACCACCTTAAGGGGCTATTATCCCGGAACTTCAGGATCGTAGAGCCTCGTCACGATATCGTGGGGGCGAATACCGCTATTCTATATAGAGATAATCTTAAGTCTCTGTGCCTATAGGCCCCGCGAGCGAAACTAAGGAAAAGCACTAGCCTTAATCTACCCGTGGTTATAGGAAGAGTTACCGCCGCCGCGTTTAATAATAGCCTTTACCTCCTAGCCGTTATCGCGACGATAAAGATTAACCCTAAAAGGGCAGGCCGTTATCTATATCCTCGTTCTCCGGCGCTTAGATTCGTGGGTTTAAGAGGGCCTTAGCGTATAAACCTGACCCTTCCTATAACGATACGTAACTCGTATCGTTTTATTACTATATAGATACTATTCGTGGATAGTAAGGCTATAACCGTTTAAGAACGCGTGAGAAATAAGAGCTTCGTGTGCCTGCTCTTTAGAAGGAAAAAGGTCCTCCGGGAGGCCGGAGCCGCAGGGTCGATCTTTGTTGGTTATGGTTATCGATAAGCAGGATCGCGATATGGTTATGTGTTATGAATAGCTTTAATTATAGGAAGGCGAGATAACACGTGTATAGTAAAAGAAAAAAAAAAAAGATAAGATAAGGTGGAGTGGATAAGATATATAGATATAATAGTTATATATACCTACTTAACTTTTATATATAAATTGGCTATAGTACTTAGGGATATTTGGTGTCACGTTATCGTCCTATATGGACCCACTTATTACGGTCGGGATAGTAGGACTTACGGTCGTTCTAGTTAAGCCTAAAATTTATATTGTCTTTTGCCTGTCTTAAAGTACCGGTACATAACATTTAGAGCCAAGATTTCGGTTATATACGCGGTCGCTTTACCTTCCTAATTAGGGTTGAGTGGATAATAAATAGTAAACCGGGGGCGTATAAATACCGGTACTTAGAAGAAATAGCTCCGCGACCTCCTCTAGTAATAATAGTTCCACGGCCTCTTCCACTGCCTCTTCCACTGCCTCTTCCACGCCCACGCCCACGGATATCGCCTTATTATTATTATTGTTGTTATTGTTATTGTGTAGTCGTGTTGTTGATTGAAGGTGATTGACGATGATCTTAATAGCTTGATAGGTTGAATTAGTAATCGTATTTTATGTGTGGTCTACGAAGTAAACGTTGATCGGCTGGAAAAATGGGTCCTACCAGAACTACAGTCGGAATATCCAAGTAGTATAGTCGGAATATCCAGTCTCTTTATTAAAAAGAAGTATTATCAAAAAGCTAACTCGTAGGTCTCTATTAAACTATAAGGACTCCTTATTCAGTCCCTTTTAAAATTCTTTAAAACTGGGTTTAAAGATATTAAACGGGGCCTAAATATAACTACGAGGAACTATATAACGGTTCCCATTTTCACCTGATGTATTGACTTCTCAACCGCCACTAGCAGGAAATGACGCAACTATACTGGGGGAGGCCTTATGTCTGGAGGTATTTGTAGGAAACCGAGCTTATGAAGTCAGACTACCCCAGCCTTCATGCAATCCAGCATGCTTCAGCTGGTGCCACTGACAGCTAACCTAGATGTTGTCGTTAGCGGGCTGTAGTGGAAGAGTATAGCATCAAGATCGCATTAACTTACTTCATTAGATGGTCCATGAAAGTTTGCAAAGAGACGTCATCTGTAAAAATAGTCTGCGCGGATTGAGCACCCACTCCCCCGTAGGCTCCCGTGGTGTGCGTCGTGGAGGGATTGAGTTTTGACAAAAGGAAGCGTGCCTGGGACCCGCCAGCATCGCAGACGATGAATCGCGGCAATGGGAATCGGTCTGTGATCAAGTCCTTAGAAGGATTTAGTAAACAATTATAGAAATTTCAGAGGCTACTCAGTCTTACCCTGGCATCTTCCTTCGGCTGTTCTAATAGAGCGGCAAAATTCTCGTAGCCTTCTTGCTCTTGGTAACCGGCCTTGCGCCACTCCGCTACAGTTTCTCCATGGAAGATAAGAATATGGAAGAAGGTGTCGAGAAGCAATATATGTGTCGGTTGAATGGAGGTTGAATCGAGAAGCACGGGCTCTCCCCCGTCCTGGTCGAAAGTGTAAGAGTCCAGGGTCGGCTGGATCATGATGAGCGAGTTGCTGACATCCTCGTGATTCAGGACGTGACGGTAGAAAGCCGTCTCATCAGGTGAGTTGTTGAACACTTGCAAGAACTGGCTTCTTCGCAAATGGAACATGAACTGTGGATACAAGGTGAAGTTCTTTTCCAAGCGAAAGGAAGACGGGTCATCTTTGCGATAGTCCGCGAACCTCGAGCAGAGTCTAATAAGCATCCTATCAACCCAACGAAGAACGTCGGGGCCATCATCCACTTCAGATTTAAAGACGGCGATCCGCGACATGAGGACAGCAGCAGCTTCTTGATCGAAGGACTGAGCTATAGCGGGGTCTCCAGTAGGGCCGCTGAAGTTTCTTGCCAGGGTAGTAACACGAAGGTGGAATTGTCCCGATGAGTGTTGGTAATAGGTCAGAAACTGAATCATGCCCTTCTGCGCAGCCGGTTGGTGCTGTTGGGGGCCACCCTGGGTGGCAATTTCGAAGTAAACGCCATAGCTTGAAGTCGGATCAATACCACACATTTTCCAGGAGCACGTGTTACCAATTCCACACTCTGTGTCTCCGACCGATGTCGATTTCTTCATCAGGGACACCGCGTGGCCTATGAGACCTGTGACTTTCAGCTCTTTTGTGGTCAACACTTCCAAGACAGCATTGAACCCCATAAGAAGGTTATCATCGGCATCCTTATCAAAGACGCGAACAAATGACTGCTTGAACATAGAAGAAGTAAAGCTGTCAGTAAGAATCATGTGTCCACCAGTCGAATTGCAAAGTGCTTTCATCTCTAAGAGGCCCACTTGGTCAAGGCACCCAGCGAATATGTCAATGACGTGGCCATTATGGGCAGTTCGTTTCGCCAAGTTGTCATAGAACTGGACAGTTAACGGAATGGTCAGTAGCATGATCAAAAGTGAAGATATAGACAGAAATTCATGACGCACTTTCAGGGCCTTCTTATAGTATTTGACGTTCTCACGGTCAATGTCGTGGTGTGATCGCATGGGTTCTCGTAGTTCTGGTCCCACAACCATTCCTGGACCCTCGGTGGCTGGGCCGCCAGCGAAGAGCATGATACGGCCACCAGCATTCTGGAAAGACGTTTCTAGTAGGCCGACGGCAACGCTAAGTGCGACGCCGCTGCATCGTAGGTTTCTGCGATCATTGGAAACTGGCCAGGGATCCTTTTGGAGCTGTTCCAGAGCCTTCGTTAATTGAAACTCACACTGTTGAACGGGAAGAAGAAATCGCGAAGTCGGTCCCGAGAGAACAGATGGCCGCCCTTGCTGTTGCATGCCCGGTCGTACAAGGGGAGAGAGGAGGCCCAGCATCTCCTGGACTTGCTTTGCATTGTAATCCTTGTTGCCGCGAAAGATGTAGGACTTCGCGCAATCGGTATAACCAATTTCGTGCACCTGGACCTGTCATGATGTTAGTGGGGTGTCTATTATTATACGCAGCTAGACGAACCATTGTGCCGAATGTAATGAAGCCGACTAGGGCATTCTCGGGCAACAAGCTTAGACTCATCACAAGAGATTCGCGTAGCGCTGCTAAGCTGTCTGCTTCCTGGCAGGTGTCGACAACATAGAGGAATATCGGCGGACTGGGTGCAGGTCGAGATAGCCGGTATTCAATGGTGGTATTGGATGGATGGAGTTCCGGAGGTATAGCGTTTTGTGTGATGTCCTTATAATGAGGCGGGAGGGGATTTCTGGACAAGCAAAATGGGCATATCCAGAGACGGGCGCGAACGTCAACAGAGCTACATGTATCGGTAAGTCAGTTCTGAAATTCAGAGCCGCATATGCGACATACCAGAAAGGATTGAGCACAGATCGACAGGGCTGCTTGCAGGTCACTGGCTCGAACTGCAGTAGTGGTGTGTCTGGTTTCTCCTTCAACGGTGTATAGAGTGCGCCAATCGGCACAACCAGCCTTGACGCTTCCTATAACAAAATCAGGATTGGTTTGTAGAATCAGAATATCCCGATCTGTCGTTCATACCATTCGAGTACTGGGGAAGACATTCCAGCTCAGTCTGACGCCATCACGATCCTCTACTTCAGTCCACTGCTCCTTTAGCGCTTCGTAATCCATCCTGTCAGGTGCCCCTGAAAGGTGACGGATGATAATTGTTGGGTTGCCGAAAACGCTGGGGAAAGCCGATGGTGTCGTTGGTGGTTAAGCGACTACGCCTGAACAGAAAGGCGCGTACCGAAATCGCAAGGACAACAAAGCTCGTTAAAGTTCAAGGCGGTGCAATGTCGCACAGGCCACAAAAGCATCGAAGATAGTTAGGTGGCTTCGGGAGCCGGATCAATTGGCTCCCGATGAGAAGATGTGTATAAAGTACAGTAGCAGGAGTATGTATATAGGTACACTAAACTGTTAAGCAACAGTTGACAAACGATTTGCCGAGGTAAACTGTCCACTATAATACCGTATAAACTCACTAAATTGGAATATCGCGCTACTGTATACCGACGACTTGGCGCCCCATAGCCCCGAAAGTCTCTAATGAACGAGAGTAGCTCTACAAGGTATTTTCAGCCTTAATATCAAAGGAATCCATTTAACTATATTTATCGTAGTAAAACAGAGTTTGTGGGAATGGAGGCTTATCGATAAGGTAGCAATTTATAGGCGACGTTTGTTTTGGGCTACGTGGAGAAGTAGATACTAGAGCATAAAGGGGATAGCGCGATATTCTAATTTAGTAAGTTTATACGGTAAGACTATTCGGAAATAGTTTGATTATCTAAGCGTTTAGGCTAAATCTAAGCGTTTAGATAATAATAAGGGAGCACTTATTCCGACTAGGGCATTTGTTTATTCCGACTAGGGCACCATTTTCGCAGCCGGCGCCAGCCGTCCACGACCACTTTTTTTTAAGAAATTTCCTATCTACCATATAACCACGATATCGTCTTTTTTACCCTTGATAATTATCTATTTATCTCTAACGCCTAATAATGTCGAAATAGCGCGTTTGCCTCCCGATTCTTTATATAATAACAACAATAATAATAATAATAATAATAATAAGGTCGTGATCGCCCCGGGGTTCGGGGTCAGGGTCGAAGGCGTGGACAACGTGGAGGGAGCGGTCGGGGTCAATTCAACCCAAATTCCGTGGGAGGCAACCCAATACCACCTAGGCTGCAGGAAGAGCTGGAGAGGCGTGCGTATATTACGTTATAGGAAGATACGAAGCAGCTGTTTATAATCGAATTGATCCGTTGATTAGCGATCGTATCTAAGGCTAAAAAGACGATCCTTAGATTAAAAAAAAAAAAAAAAAAAAAAAAGTGATCGTAGGGCGGCTGGCGCCGGCTACAAAAATAGTGCCCCAGTCGGAATAAACAAATGCCCCAGTCGGAATAAGTCCTCCTAATAATAAACGTTTATATTCTTAAGCGTTTATATTATCGAACGCTTATAAAACACGCTTATAACTTGGCCTTGTTTATGCTAAGATAAACGTTTATATAGTCGAAGCATTTACTAGTATTAACGCTTATAATATTTCCCTATAAGAAGTAAACGTTTATAATTTGCTTTAATAGTTTATAAACGTGTTTATAAACGGTTATCGTCTACTATATATTTCGTCTTAACAAACGTTATTTATTTAGTAAATAATAGTATTTCGGCAAACGATATTAATTAATATTAATAGATCAACGCATATGCACTTTATATTCATGCCAGATATCCACTAGATAAGCCTAGTCTAGTCGGCCTCCCGTGCAGTAACTAAAAGTCTATCCATAGCAGCCCTGTTCCTTAACTATATTATATCTTCTAATCGACGCAGAGTAAATAACTAGGCCGAGGCCCGGTTCCATCCGCCGTGATTACAAGCTCCTATACGCCGTTATTAATCTCGAAAGGCACTATATATAGATACTCTATATAAATTAACGGCACGCCGATAATAGTATATTCGGGCTCGAACTAGAAGACGCAAAGGCTAGTAATCGGATTATCGGTGGGAGTCTAGACGATAGGAGTTATAACGTAAAAGACGCGATATTAGCCGCCTATTATATAACGTATAATGATTAGACCACTAATATAGAATATTGAATTAATTTAAGAGCTATGGCTAGTGGACTAACCTTAGTGGTCTTAGTGCACGAAAATATAGTCGACGATAGCTAATCGCTAATATAGACCCGTATTATCTCCACGGTCGGTGTATCGTATAGAATCGCCGCGGTTAATCGAGAATCGTTTACCCGGTTATTCGCTAATTTAAAGAGGAATTTAGTTAGTGGAATAACGCTACACGACAGAGTTAATATAGGGAACACAGTATAACGAATTCTGAAATAGGTACTGCGAAGTCTCCGAGCTTATAATACGTTAAAGAGCCCTGGTTAGTGATATAAGCCCTTAGTGTTATATACTAGGTGGAGCTTAATTACCGTAAGACGCTACTTGGCGTGAGGCTATTTAGCCCCTATAGACCACTTAGCGTATATAAACGATATAAACACTCTACCTCGGACTAGCAGCCACTTAGCTATTTACTATATATAGCAAATAAAAGGCTCCCTTATACTCCTAATACTCCCCCCGTCTTATAAGACGAAGACTCCCGTATATTAAATCATTCTAGTTTATACACGTATAGCACGAGTAGCTAGAGTTTATCTCCATATACCTATTATCAAAAAAGAGGCGTTTCCACTAACTAATCCAGTTATTCGAGTCTAATAACGTGACCGGATTATTATAGCTTATATAGTATGCCTTAGTAAGCCTGGTTCTAAATTAAGAATCCATATTGTTTTCACGAAGGGGTATCTTAGCTAAATGGATAGTAGATACTTTGATTCTCGTAAACATAGCCGTATTAGGATATTCACTATCGCTAATAATAATCTGCTTAGTTAACATGCTATCTTTATTATCGCTATCCGATTATTTAACTGTCCACGATGCTAATGCCGTTATAAGGTTCCGGAACAGGTTCGGGCAGGTATCGCTAAGCCGTTTAAGCTATGCTATTATATCAGGCTTTTCGGTATCGAATATATCGAGCAGCGCGAGGCGGATAGTCTACTAGATGTTTTCGAATATAAATAAGTCCTTCTCGGGCGACCGATGGTTTATACGATACATAACAGCCTTATATAACCTATAAGTGTATTAAATCGTAGGTAAGTACTTAACGTATTCGATATATTACTTAATAAATAAATAGGCATTAACTTAACTTATGCTTAGTTTCTTTAGCGAGTACTATTATAAGCGACGGGAGGCTATACTCCTATATTCTATCGGCGTAATATAGCCTAATATACACATTAGGTTAAGCGAGCCACTAACGGTACTTCGTGGCCTTACGAGTAGATAGTTCCTTATTAAGGGGATCGTAGGGTTATCGACCTGCCTTTAAGGCCTTAATGCTTTCAAAGACGATAGCCTCTTCGACTATATCCGTCGATACTCTAAGTATAGCGAGCTTACTAGTTATACTAGCACTAGTAGAAGCTTTGGCTATAATAGTGGTCGACTCTACTAACCCGGCTCGGGATCGTCGATAGCTAGAGGTAGCACTGGCTGCTATACTATAGAATTTCCAAAAAAGACCCCGCGATCTTTTATTTTACTCTATAAATCGACGAGGATCGCGGTTATACTCCGGGAGATCGGCAGAGGTAAGAAGAATATTTATGCGTATATTATTAACTAGCACCGTAGTACTAATATAAATAACGGACTTACCTAACCGAATATTATCCTTAAAGGCTGATTCGATCCCCCGCATAAATACCTTCTTAATAAGGGGCTCCTTTCACTATTAGCGTGGTAATATAGCGATCTAAATAGACTATCGGGCGTGCTCCTATAACGAACAGCTTAGCAGGTAGTAAGGCGATTATATACGCTTCTATCCTAGTAGCGAAGGAAAGAGCCGTAAGATTTTAGTATATTATATAATACCGGTGGGTATAAGCATCTAGTCTATGATTGGTATATACAGTATCTTAGTAAGACCGCTATATTCTGAATAGGTAGTGTTAGGTAGTTAAGAACGGATAATATCTACGGCCGGCGTGATAATAGAGAGTATAGGCCTCTCTACTACTATACCGTGCTTAGTTATATATATCTCCTTTCTATTCTTCGTTACTAGGCTATCGATATACTAATATTACCGTATAACTCCGTGGTGGAATCGCGCCTAGGCACCGATACTAATATCGAAGCTTAGATTACCTTAGTTAGTATACGGAATTATATAGAATCGGCAGCCTTAATTAGCTATAGGCCGTTTAAGTCCTGAATTATCTTATTATAGCGGGATGTTATGGGTTGACCCTATTTAATATAGTTCCGGCTTATAGCCGGAACCGCTAATCCGCGCACGAGCTCCCACGCTCGGGCCACGCTGCGCTATTATAGGTAACTCGTATAAACCTAGTAAATCCTACGCCCTTTTTACTCTTTCCTTCTTTCTTCCTTAATTCTAGCTAATATAATTATTCGGCCTTACTTAGTACGATTAACCTATAACCAGCCGCTTATATAGCTAGAATTCTATAAACCCTACGTGCTACGTTAGCATAGCCTTAGATACGAACGCGCCGTTAGGCGGCGGCGGTCCTATAAACCCCGCCGAACTGGCTAAGTGGACGGACCGAAGGATTACCGAAGCTATTAATATAACACTAGGTCCTTTATAAGAATAAATAGCTTAATAATAAGAGCTGCTTTAATAACTAGCGAACGGCTTCGTAAACGCCTAAGCCTTATAGCGACCTTCCTTTAACCTCGCGCTCCCTTTAGAGGGAGCCCCTATAAATATATTAGCGGAGTTAGTAGCTAGTCCCCTTACCCCGGTGGCTCCTGTTCCCCCTAGGGTCGAAGTCCTATAAGAGCCTCGCGCCCCTTGTACTAAGGCCTTACCGTACCTCACGAAGTTTAGTAGGAGATAAGCAGAGTACGCCACGTAGTCGTAATAAATACGCGATAAGCTCCTTTTAGATAAACACCTCTTTAATAACCAAGCTATGATATAATACTATATTAACTCGTGCCTAGAAAGGAGTGCTTAGTAAGTGGTATCGGCCTATTATACCGCTAGGGGACCGGGAGGTACCCGCAATCCTAAAGAATTCCTTACCTACCTAGACCGCACGTATAAGGACTAGAACGAATAGCCCCGCGCTGCCTATATACTATATTCCCTTAAATAGCGCGAGGAATAAACCTTCGCTTAGTTCCTACCGAAATTTAAAAAACAGATCGTATAAGCTAGCGGTAACGAGTAGGCCGACTTAGCGAAGATTACCTTCCTCGAGGGGGCCCTAAGTTAGAAGCTACGTAGCGCCTTAGTTACTATAAAGTTACCCTATAACTACCTAAGCTAGATCACCGAAGTCTAGGGTATCGCTTAGAGGCTAAAAGGATTACGCCTAACTAGCCGGAACACTTCTATACTAAATCGAAACCGGAACTAAGAGACGCGAGATATTAATAAGGATATCGTGATAGGCGGGATTAACTAAGTCCGTCCCGATACGACTACGGACCGACCTTATAATAACCGAGAGTGCTAGAAATATAGGAAGAAGGGATATATCCGTATAAACTATAGGAACCGAGCTAAAGGCTTAAAGGCTAAGGGCGCCCGCGTAGCGAAGGTATAGGCCGAGGATAGCGATATTATTATAAGTTTAGACGATTCGGATAACGAAGAGTCGGAAAAAGAGTAGCTTTATCGCGAAAGCGGGTATTAGAGCCGATAGCCGCCCTACGGTAAGAGTAGGAAGCGTTTAAATACCTAGCTAGCGGCGACTTAGCCCTAATATTAACGCGAGTAAATAGAAGATATATATATACTCTTATAGATACGGGTTATAACTATTATAGTACCGTGAATAAACGTTTTGCCTAAAGACTCTAGTTACTATTAGTCGGTAAAAGGAAACGACTACTAAAAGGATTCTTGGATATATCCGAGCCAGCCACTAGCGCCGGAATCGCTATATTTAAACTTAAGATTAGCGGCTATATATAGCGAGTATTTACCTATATAGTAAAAGGATTAGACTAGGACATATTCCTAGGAAAACCGTGGATAGAATATAACGACGTTATATACTACGCGAAAAACCGTAGGTTATACCACGGAGTCGCTAATATTAACCTACGATTAGTAGGAGAAAAGGAACCGGCCGATATATAAGCTATCCGTAAAGTAACATTAGTCTTAGGATCCGTGTTCGTAGCTATAGTATAATAAATAAGAAGAGGACTAAGAGGGAAAAAGAGGGACGAATTTAACGCCTTTATCCACGCTATTAGTATATAAGATATCGATAAGGCTCTCCGTAAGAAAGAACCTATAGACCCCCGCGACTATATTCCCGCGAATATCTTATAAGAATTCGGCGACCTCTTCGCGCCCGATAAGGCTAATTAATTACCACCTTACCGTCTAGGAGTCGATTATAAGATTAACCTAAAGCGAGGTCCTAGTAGGGACGAACCGACCTTACTATAGGGACCCCTCTACGGTATATCCAGGGAGGAGCTACTAGTACTCCGGAAGACCTTAAACGACTTAATAGATAAGGGATTTATTCGAGCTAGTAGTTCGGCCGCTATAGCCTTAGTTTTATTTATACGGAAACCCGGGGGTAGGCTATATTTCTATTATAACTATTAAGTACTAAATATAAATATAGAGCGAGATCGCTACCCCCTCCCCCTAATTACTAAGACCCTTTATAACTTAGCTAAGGCTAAGTGGTTTACTAAGCTAAACGTGGTAGTAGCCTTTTATAAGATCCGTATAGCTCCCGGTCACGAAAGTAAGACCGTATTCCGAATAAGGTTTAGTCTCTTCGAGTAGCTTATATACCCTTTCGGACTTAGCGGCGCCCCCGCGACCTTTTAGCGTTATATTAACTAGACCCTCTAAGAGTTCCTAGACGACTTCGTGATAGTATATATCGACGATATCCTAATCTACTCTAATAGCTTTTATAAGGAATACGAAGTAAAGGTAAGGCTAGTCCTATATAAGCTCGCGGACGCCGGCCTTAACCTAGACCCTATTAAGTGTGAATTTAGCGTAAAGTCCGTAAAGTATTTAGGGTTTATCGTAACGGCGGGCGAAGGAGTCTTATATAACCCGGATAAGTTAAAGGCTATCGCGGAATAGGAAGCCCCCTTATCTATTAAGGGAGTACGGAGCTTCCTGGGGTTCGCTAATTACTACCGGATATTTATACACGACTTCGCCGGTATCTCCGCCCCGCTTATAGCCTTAATAAAAAAGGACCGACTCTTTAGGTGGGGCTTAGAAGAGGATACGGCCTTTCGGGAGCTTAAACGACTCTTTTAGATAGAACCCGTTCTATAACTCTAGGATCCTGATCGTGATATAATCCTAAAGACCGATTATTTAGGCTACGCGCTAGGTGGAGTCCTAACCTAAGTGGACCGCCTAGGGCGTAGGTGCGTGGTCGTATACTACTTATATAAACTTACGCCCGCTAAATATAATTACCCGATCTATAATAAAGAGATACTAGTAATTATAAGCTATATCCTCGCTTAGAAGGCAGAGCTAATTAGCTATAAACGTTTTATAATCTTATCGGATTATAAGGCCCTTAAGTACTTTATAACGAAACGAGTATTAACGGAACGATAAAGCCGCTAGGTAGGAGAACTCGCCTAGTTTAAATTTATGCTAGAGTACCGGTAAGGTACTAAGAACTACGTAGCTAATACGCTCTCCCGCTAGGAGCAGGATACCCCCCGGGACTTAATAGACGAACACGAATAAGGCAGGGTCGTCTAACTAATACCTAACGCCGCTATCCTAGTAAAGTCGCTAGCTATTCGACGAGTACTTAAGAAAGGGGGGTCGTTTAATGAGTCTTCGAAGCCGATAACGACCTTTAATAACTATAGGATAAAGCGATACCTAATAACGCCTAATACTAAGGAGCGCTTGCCGCCGTTACCTCGCGTACTCGTGGGTTTAACCTATCCCTAAACCTTAAGCTATAAATAGCCGAATATTCCGTAAACCCCGAGGGGCTACTAATATTCCGTGAACGCCTTTAGGTACCGGGCCCTACGAGTTCGCTATTAAGGGGGCGCTTTATCTAAGCGATCCACGACTTAGTTATCGGCGGATACCCGGGCTAAGAAAACACTATAGCGATAATAGGCCGGCGGTTCTTTTAGCCCGGAATAAATAAAGATATTTATAAGTTCCTATATAATTACGACCCCTATTATTAAGGGAATTAGTGGCGTAGCGCTAAGCAAGGACTCTTAAAGCTATTACCGGTGCCCGAGTATATTCGTAGCTACCTTATAATAGACTTTATAACCGATCTTCCCCTTATAGGGAAGGAGAAGGCCCGTTACTTATAGGTTATTATGGATAGGCTAACGAAAGCCGTTATATTAAAAGCGATAGAGTCGATAAAGGCAGAAGCCTATATAGAACGGTTCTTATACTACTATTTCTGATTCCACGGTATACCTTTATTAATCGTAAACGACCGCGGCTCGAACTAGACTAGCAGGTTTTAGCGATACTTTTATAAGCTTACACGGACCGAATAGCGACTTAGTATAGCGTACTACTTATAGACCGACGGGGGCCCCGAAAGGCTAAACTAAGATATTTAAGCTTACCTTAGAGCCTTCGTCTATTATACGTAAAACGACTAGGGTCGCCTATTACTAGCGGTATAGTTATTATTAAATAACCGGAAGAGCTCCACGACCTAGCTAAGCCCGTTCTTCCTAGAACACGGCTTCTACGTGGACCTAATCTAAGTCCGTAAAGAGGTGCCCTTATACCCTAAGGAGCTTATAGCGCACGAACTACTAAGCCGCCTATAAGAAGCTATAGAGTTTGCCTAGGCCTTTATAGCCACGAAATAACTATAAGATAAGGAGACCGCGAACCGGCGGCGACTTCCCGCTAAGCGGTTCGAAGTAAGAGACTTAGCCTGGCTATCTATAGCTAACTATATAACGCTAAGGCCTTCGCGTAAACTAGGCTAGTTATATTAGAAGTATAAGGTTATAAAGGTTATTAGCCTTTATATCGTAGAGTTAGACGTCCCCTCGGGGATCTATCCGCGTTTCTACGTTAATATTCTAAAGCGAGCTAGCCGTGACCCCCTACCTAGATAAGTCGTGGACGACCCCTAACCCGAACCTATATAAGATATATTTTATAGCGATAATAAACAGGAAGTAGAAGAAATCCTATACGCGAGGAATAAGCGGCGAGGTCGCGGGACCCGATATAAGGTTTTAGTATAATAGACTAGCTACGTGGAACCCACCTAGGAACCCTTAGACTCCGTATAAAAAAGAAATACGTTAAATAACTTCGAAAATTAATACGGGTTAGTAGATATTAATAATAGACTATTACGTAAGTATACTATAAGAGGGACGCGAGGTTATTAGGAAACCGCGATACGTTCTTAAAAACCGGCTAATATTAATTATTTATCGGGAGGGTATTCGCCGGCCCTCCCCCCGGCCTTTAGGCCTATTAAAGTTACCCTAAGGGCGAGTCTTAGTTAATAGCCTCGTTACTATTACTACTACTACCTTTAACCACGGTCTTTTAAGCATGGATTATAGCTAGGATATTATAAAGAAGCTGCGTCTGCTTCTTAACCTTATAACGAAGACCCGTGAGCTTATAGAGGACCTCCTTATCGCCGTTAGGGTTAGCGGCCGGGGCGGTAGAATTATCGGAGTCGTCTTTACCGATAGCGGCGTAGTAATCGCCGCGTGCTATAATCTAAGCGTCCTTAAGCTATACGCGAGTTAGCTTAGATTATAAAAGAAAAGGAGGAAAATACTTATATCCGCGTTATTAGGCGATGCTTTATACGCTTATCCGGCTATAATTATAGGGGCGATAAACTCTATAGCACCGGGGGGTAGCTATAGGGCGGAAAATTAGTATAGAGAATTAGAAGCGAGGTTATATAGCACTTACCGGTCGGTAACTATATATTCTAACTAAATACTTATAATACTTAGGTTTACGCCGGGTAGCGCCTGGCCCTAATTAGTTATAGCACTTTTAATTAAATTTTTTATTAGTAATATAGTCTATATAGGGTCGGTATATAACCGTTTTAGGATAGCTAGGAGGGTAATAGGGTCCTTATTAGCGCTTAGAGGGAGAAGGCGAGGGTTATTATTAGAGAGTTAGTAAGATACTCGCCGCTAGGATAGATAAAGTACTACCTATATTATCTTTATTCGGGCGTTTACCCGCGTTCGCTATTATAGCGAGAGCTTCTCCGGCGTTAGACTCGATAAAAGCGGCCTAGTCGTTTACCTTACCGGGAGGCGGGGGAGTAAGAGCGGCGACCTTATAGTTAGGGGGGGCGGAGTGCTATTTACCTTTACGGGCGCGATAATTACTACGGCGAGGGGAAGTTATTTACGCTTACGAAGTTAGCCGGTGCGCGCGCTAGCAGCGAGCCCCTAGGGATCGCGGACTTATATTAATAAATTTAACACGAAAAGAGATAAATAACGGCTAGGATAAAGGAAATTAACTAAGAAGAGTAGCGATTAGGAAAATACTAAAAAATAGGTTGCCCGCGGCGAGTTAGCACGATATTCGCCCGTATATAGCCTAAGGGGAATAAGGAAAAATATAACTAAATAGCGTTATAGACTTATAGGAGGGAAAAAACGAACCTATATTATAAGCCTAGGAAATCTACGCTTATACTACGATTATAGGTATAGAAAACGGTAAAAACCCCCGGAATCGTCTAATATCGCGGTTTACGAATAAAAAGGAAGGTATAATAGGGCTATTATTTAATAGCCTAGGCAGGTATACTAAGGGAACCGGGAACCGGCGAGGAATATAGCAGGTCGCGGCGAACCTAGCGCGACCCTAGCGCACGGATTAAACGCAGGGAGAAGTTACGGCTAATAGACCTTAGCGCACCCCTCCCTTACTTCCGTTTTAGGAACGCCAGCCGGCCTAGGGTTAACCCGAGCCGAGGAGGGGGAGGTGGGGGGTAATATTATAGGTTAACCCTATTTAATATAGTTCCGGCTTATAGCCGGAACCGCTAATCCGCGCATAAGCTCCTATGCTCGGGCCACGCTACGCCCTTATAGGCAACTCGTATAAACCTAGTAAATCCTACGCCCTTTTTACTCTTTCCTTCTTTCTTCCTTAATTCTAGCTAATATAATTATTCGGCCTTACTTAGTGCGATTAACCTATAACTAGCCGCTTACACAGGAAGTCGCTGATATCTGCTATAATAAATATAGTAAAGAAATAATAGTCGCTATAACCATAACTCTACTAATATATACCCTCTTCGAGATCTCTTAGATACCCACTAATAGCTTTTTAGATACTATTAAGATTAGATCTATAAGGACCGAGTATTAAAGGGATAATATTATGCTAATAGTTATAATATCGGATTTTAAGGAGTGCTATAAAGAGGTATATACCTATAATAGATATATATATATTCCGATACAGGCTAAACCTATCGGTAAAGGAGAGAAGAGGCATACTACGGACTATTCTGCTTCTAGCGAGGTTTTTAACTAAGGTATATCGTCTAAACTCCTTAATCTCTATATCGCCTCGGACTAGTACGGTCTTAACGATAGGGAAGATAGTCTATAAGTGCTATAATACCTTATAACGAACGACCTTTATATTATTATGCTAACCGATCTATATACTATCTGTAGGTAACGTTACCGAGCTACTAAACGAGTAATCAAGTAACATATCTCTTTCTTAGGCAGTAATATAGGCTATAGGAATTAACTTAGCCTTATCGTCGACGATTATATATTTATTTAATAGCCCAGTAGCCTCTTACATGCCTAATAAGGCACCCTTATCTAGCAGAAAGTTAAGAACAGGCTATATATGGATAGCGGGCTTAACTGTAGCGATAATTAAGGTAAGTAGCGTCTTTCTTTTATTATTCTATATCTCGGTGACTCTTCCTAAATAACATTAGGTTAGGTTCTATATACTACGGCACGTTATATACTCCGACTTATTATACTAATACTACACGAAGTCCGAAGGTAGGATAGGTTCCGGTTCCCTAATACGATTATCGGCGATAGGATAGAACGCGAACTATCCCGAAGTGCTACGGATTAACGATACCTAGGCAGCACTATACTAAAGTTAAGTCGGCCTATTTATAAGCTCTGCTATGCCGAAAAACATGTTCTCGATTAGCGTTATTACCATTACTCGTTATAGGAAATCGACTAGGTTAAAGAAGAATATATCTTATATATATATAGCCTCGGCCCCCTTACCACGAGTGCTAGGAAGCTTTTCCGGATTTAGCTATAACTTACTAGACCTAAGCTTAAGAAATAGTAACCCTATATGGAAATTCCTCTTAATAGTCGTGATATTAGCAGGCAGTGTCTTAATACCATAGTAAACCTCCCCTATATAGGACTATAGGACCTCCTTTAGGCCTTTATAATGCCGATTAGAAAGACCTATGGATATATACTAGGCAGTAAAGGCAGTATAGAAATCAGATATACGCTGTGCTATCCGTTTAGTAACCACAGGAACCGATTTATCTATAGTAATACTGGGTATCCGTGGGGTCTAGGGAGGAACTAGGATAGGCGGTGCAGAGGTGATAGATAATATACTTATATCGCTGGTATCTTTAGACTTATCGATATCTTTATATGCTTAGGGGCCTTCGATATTATCGTCCTTATCCTTATAATTAGCTGCACCGAGGTCGTTATCTTAGTAAGCAGTAAGCTGCTATAACTCTTTAAGACTTAGTTACTTATTAATGCCTTCGATAGGGATTCGCTTATCGTCGATTATTAGCGTTAACTAGTTGACTTTATCACTAACGGTTTACAGGGCTTTATACAGCTTATCTTTATTAAAATCCTGTATGCTATTAGATAACACGAATACGAATAATAATAGGCAGAGACTAATATCGACTTATCGAGCACGTACCGTTATAAAATCGGCGATACTATCGCCGTCGTTTTCGGAGTCGATGCTAATGGCTTTATGCTCGCTAGCGCCCTATACAGCAGCTCGAACGGCTATAGCTCGTAAAAGGGCAAGCTGCCCAGACCGTCGAAGTGGTCTTAAGCAAGTTATCTTTATATACGACCATGCCTAGGTATTAACGGTTAGCTATGCTTTATATCTTTAATAAAATGCTAAAGATAAGGTAGCTTTAGATATAATATACGAAGGAGAATATTTATAGCCAGTGGTTTTAGTATCGTGGAGGTTAAACTCATCGAAAAAAGATCGCGATATAAAATCGTGTAGTTAAAGTATAGGCCTAGGCATAGTGCTAGTATGGTTAGGAAGGAAATAGAAGGAGGTAGTGATATAAAGTCTCCTTACTATCTTCCCTACTCAGATATTATACCTTCCTCCAGAATATATATAACTTAATTAAGAAAACCGCTAAACACGCCTTAACTCGGGACTAGACATAATCGTTATTCTGCAAACTATGGTATCTTTCTTTATCGTTAAGTGCCTCTAGCTACCCTAGTTTTTTAAAGATACCTCCTATTCGCACACGCCGACGTTCGTATTCAGCCCCTCCCTATTACCGCCGTGATTAACCTCCTACGGAGAATAATATATTAACGTCTTTTATAACGACTTTTAGAGTTGGCTTAGGGCCTCCTATTTAGGAGAATACCGTCTTAAACGATAATAATAAGACCGTTACTATCCCTGCTAATAAATAACCTTAAGTAACTTATTCCTAACTCTCTATGCATATATGTATATAGCAGTATACTAACGATATTATTATAGGCTTAAGATATAGACGACGTTATCCTTTATTTATTATAAATAAAGATAAGCTCCTAAGCCTATATAAGCTTCCGGGTTTAAGTCAAGTGCCGGTAAGTGACTATATTACCTTATGCTACATCTATATAAGATACCTACTAAGTAATATTATAGTCTAATACCACCGAACCCCCCTAGGACAAAGATTATAATACAGACTACGAGGATAACTAAGAGGAGGAATAACATAAGGCGTAAAAGGAGGAAGACGCTATATAGTAAATATCAGATAACACTTAAACTACCTAAATAAATAATTTTATTTCTTAGGAGGAAGAAATAAAAGCCATCTAATATACAGCTTTAAGTAATATCAAATACCATATATAACGGCCCGAATAACGCCTTCCCGAGTAAAACCTAATACTATACTATAAGTTAAACTATTAATTCTTATTATTATTATTATCCTCCGATTCAGGAGGCGGCGCTATCTTTACCTGCTTTAGAGTAGCAGTATACTTATCGAACTTCCGTTTCTTGGCCTTCTGGCTGCGCGCGTGCTCGAACTTCTCGGCGCACTTATCCTTCGATATCCGCCTAAAATTATTATAAGCGGGCTGGGCTTCGTAAAAGGTAATAAGGCTAGCTTTAGCGCTAGCCTTCGTGAGCGGCTAGGACCTAGCGGCCCGTATATATTTAGCCGTCTAAAGGGCTAGATTAGACTAATATTCTATTATATAAGATATTAGTATAAGGCTTACTATCTATATATGTATATAGATTAAATAACGATCGAATAGCGATAAAGAAGATCCGATAGTATATTAGCGAGTACCGGTATTTGTACGCCCCCTGTTCGGTATTTGCTGTCCACTTAACTCTAAATAAGAAGGAAACGCGGGCGCGTGCATAAGCAAGATCTTGGCTGTAAATGTTACGTACCTGTATACGTTAGAGTAGGTAATCAGGATTACGTGGTGTGTGTAACAAGGTCACGTGACTAGGGTATCAGGATTACATGATGTGTAACAAGGTCACGTGACTAGGGTATTAGGATTATGGGTGTGTAATAAGGTTATATAACTAGGGTATTAGGATTACGTGGTATATAATAAGGTTACGTGATAGGGTATTAGGATTATATAGTGTGTATAATAACGTTATGTAACTAGGGTATTAGGATTATATAGTGTATAATAAGGTTACGTGACTAGGGCATTAGGATTATATAGTGTATATAATAATATCACGTAACTAGGGTATTAGGATTAGTAATAAGGTCACGTGACTAGGGTATTAGGATTACGTGGTATATAATAAAGTTATATAACTAGGGTATTAGGATTATATAGTATATATAATAAGGTACCTAGCATAAGGACATTATATATTCTTAATGCCTTAGGGTTAATGAATATAGAGGCAGAAATAGTAGTGATTTAGTGGCTTAAGACATCTGGTTTTGATTGCAGAGATTAAGGCTTGTCGTGAGGTACAGATACACAGCATATACGGCCAAGATCTTACTTATGCACGCGGTCGTGTAACCTTCCAAAAATGGATTAAGTGGATAACAAATAGTGAGCCGGGGGCGTACAAATACCGCTACTCTATATTAGTATCTAGTAAACGAAATCTAAGATAATATCTATAAGATAATAAGAACTAGTAGGTAACGTCTATAAGATAATAAGAACTAGTAAGTAACGTCTATAAGATAATATCTATAAGACGTCTATAAGATAAGAACTAGCAGAGACACAGAATAGCTAATAAAGCAGTTAGAGATATAGACTTACCCTTTATATAATATTAAGTAATAGGCTTACTCTTCTCGAAGTCGATATACCCGGCTATATAGTACTAGGTCTTAAAAACACGCTAGACCGACCAGCCCTTCTTAATCTCCCTCCTAAACGTATCTTCGGCCTAGGGAACTTATAAATTCAGAACTATCTAGTAGCTCCCCTCCTCCGCCACCTAAGACTCGAGCTATTACTAATAAACTATTAGTATATAACCGTAAATAGCTTCCCGATAAGCTTACCTCTATCTTCTTAAGCACCTAGTTTTTATACTGCCGGTGCTTCCCGGTAAGCTACGTACGCAGCTCGGTAAACTTAGCCGAGTCCTTATCGAATTCGGGGCCGTAGACCCCTTGATGACCGTCTTTAGCCGGTTGACCGGCTGCCTATAGAATAAAGAATGTTCCTCCCTCGCCGCGTAGTCGAGCCGCCGTAGCTTCTTATTATCGGCCGTAATAGCCGCGGCCTCCATAGTACTAGCCTGCGCGTGGGCGTCGGGCCCGGTATATATGGCCTTCCGCTTCCTGCTACCCTTAGTTATGCCTCCCTAGAGGACTTTAGCGCGGTCCTATACGCCGATACGGAATCAGTATATATATTAACGGTAGTAGCTATATATAAGATACTATAGGCTTATATTAACCGGTATAGGTATACTCCACATAGTCTTATTATCTCGTTATTATTAATGCTACCGCTGCTATCGGTCTTCCCTCTTTATATTCTAGGATATATCCTGGGACAAGTCGTCCCGTAGGGAGGCGAGGAGGGCGGGGTCAACTAGTACAGACGCCATTAGAACGGTTCAGGGAAAATACAACGCTATCTAAAAGATTGTATAATAACTAGAGAAAAAGGGGTAATCTGGATAACCAATTATTCAGGGGAATTAACGACGATAATACTAGACACATCCAAGACGACAAGACCAGACTCGACGGGAAGATAAACTAGATTACGATATTTAGGTTCTCCCTAATCGTCTATTACGTTATTAAACGTTTTAGGACAAGATACATTAGCAATCTCTATACGTTACATCTCGCTATAACTATCGTGACGTTATAAAGTTATCTATAAACGCTTAGCCAGAGCTTACATTAAGGCTCTTCTAAACATCTGGGTATCAGCGACGTCTTTTCTCGCGATAAATTATTTAGGAACAGTTTTATCAGCCCCTTAACCTTTAATACGGACAAACGACAAATAACATTTAAACGCTTAATGATCTAAACGCTTAATATCGATATAAACGCTTATAATAACAAACGTCGGCAGACATAAACGATTACAAATATAAACTGTTAGTAAACGATAACGCTTGTCTATACTATTAGGCAATAGTTAATTGTACCCAGCGAGTCCTGCTACTGGAAGTCCGCCCCCCTACCAACCGCTTACCCTACCCTCCCGATCACCTTTTTCTAAACCCTTCTACCCTGTGGCGCAAGCCACACCGTTACGTGGCGTCAAGCCACAACGGCTTAGGCGTAGTGTGGCTAGAACACACATATAATATAGTTTAGCTTATAGTCTTCGGCCACACAGATAGCTTAATCTAATTATTATTACCGTTATATAGAAACTACCCACAGATTAGTAGCAACTGCTTATTTTCGACGATTCGACTATCGAACTAAGGGAAGAAAAGCACTATTAACTATAAATTCCTAAAAACTATTCGATAACGGAATCGAGACCCGAAGCTCACTGCGGTAGGGAAATAATAGATATAGCTAAATAATATACTCTAGGCCAGATAACTTCTATAATACCACGTAGCATAAGCTAAGATCCACGAAGAGATCTACCTGATTAACGTTATTATTCTATAATAGGTACTAGAATCGAAAAACGTATGAGACTTTACTCTAACCGATTAAGAAGATCTATATCTATTGGACTGGCTTTAATAAGCCGCACCCCTCCGTAAAACAATTTGTATATTTCGTGAGGGGGCGGTAAAATTTTACGACACGTACGACCGCCAGGACTAATCAGATTTTATAAATAACCTAATAGCCCTATATAGGGTTTTACCCCCGTATAATATAAGTAATATAGCGATCTAATTGGAGGAGAGTATTATCGATAGCCTCGAGTCGATATACCTTTTAACTCCACGTAATTAGTTCGGAAGATATAAACTACTGCCCCTACCACCGATAAATAACTCTTATAGTATACTATTAACGTTAGTAGGATAATCTATATTATATCCGCCCTTTCTAACTATTCCTCTAATTAACTTAGATATATCTAGTATAGTCTATATAGATTTACCCATACTTCCCGACTCACCGTTAATCGTATAAGCCAGGACTATAACGGACCCAAATTATAACTTGATAGAAGAGGATCCGGATACACGCTTAGTAATAGTGATTAATAACGCAGTTTAATTAGTACTCGTACCTATATACTAGACTATTTAGCAGCTTCGAGAAAGAATACGATAAAATAAAAGCACTAATATAAAGGAACCCACGATGCTATTATCAGGAAACTAGCTAACGCCTACCTAATACTATACGTAATAATATTAACTCGAATTTAATATATAGGATAACGGAAACGCTAATACGAACTACGTATTTCACCCTCCACTTCGACTAGTGGATATCGGTATATTTAATCTAGACGCGAAGGACCTATAGTAACTAGGAATTATTAATAACGGTAAATTAATAATATACACAGATATTTATATATTCACCGATCGGCTTAAGAACTTAGTAAGAATATAGCAGGATTAGGTTCGACAGGTATAGACACTCTGCCTATAAGGCCGAGCACTATTATAGTATACACGATGCCTTACCTGGGCAGATTAGCATCTACTAAGAGCCAGATTAATCAGTAATATCTATACGAAACTCATCGCGGAATTCAAGGTACTAATAGATATAGCTATAGGAAGATAACGTGATGGAAGATTCGGACTTAAAGATGTCGCGGAAGGTAAATCTATTAATCTATATATACAGAATATTTTACGCGAGGCATAAGCGGTATATATAGCGGAATAAGGAAGACTAGTATTTATTTACTCGATATTCGACCCCTAGATTAAGGCTATCGCTAATAAACCACGAGTAAACACGATACCAAACGAATAGTTTCAGTATATTAAGGATAAGAAAGCGGCACTCTGAGCACTAGCAGAACATATATATTAGCGACCCAGCAACATAAAACTATAAAGCGGACCCTAATACGGCACGCCTTAACGCGATAACCGGTTATTTAAGTCTATAAATAACTATATACGATAGTATAAGACGCGGAGAGGCTACGGTATAGGCCGAGGTTACTAATACGCATATAGAAATTAAACGTAAATACAATTAATATAATAACCACACGGTATATCTAATTTTAACCTAAGCCGTGGCGGATTTAATATAAGATTCGGACATAACCACACTAATAAGAATAACGGACTATCCCGACTATAGCGCCTAAACTAGAACTAACCTAATCTAAACGTAAGCACTAATCGCCCCTAATAATATAATAATATCTAAGCAGGTCCTAGTAATACTCGACCCCTATATAATAATAATCGACCCTTAACGTAGCCTAATTAATAATCCAGAACGGTTCGAGTATATTATAATACACTAGAGCAGCACACGGAGGAGATATTCGAGTACCCCGGCAAACCTACGGAACCTAATTATAATAACAAAGACCCGATATACATAGCTAAATTCGACGGTGAGTATATAGAACAGGCAGACGACTAATAGCTAGAACCCAAGGAACAGAATAGTAAAATAAAGACCTTTAACTACTATATTGTAACGGCGATAGTCGAAAAGTCCCCCGTAATCCCCACTTAGTATATATACTGTTGATATCATACTCATAACAAGTAATAATTATAATAATAATAAGTATAATACCTAAGTCAAAATAAACAGTATATAGTTATAGCTATATAACTAGACGTCTACTTTATAACCAGCTTAACCTATACTATAATACTATATGTGTTATATATCTATATATATATATACTTAGCTTATGATATATGTTATATAAATATACTAGGTATCGTAAATGGGATATCTTGGTTATTACTTAAGCTAATAACATGGCGTGATAAACGACGTGTAGGCTGTTGACATAATAGTCGCCACCTAATCCTTAAGGGTCTTTTGCTAGCCCCGGATCCAGGAAGAAATCTTAGAAGTCAGTCCTTTACACATAACTACACTTTCGTGAAATGAGCAGTGATCCTACGGATCTACGAATTTAATAGCTATTTTGCTTGATTTTTCTTACTTCCGCATGTACAGCCTACTACTCGTAGCCTAATTTATTAAAATATACTACCAGTATTATCAGAAGTTCCTAAGCAAAGATAAGCTATACCGATATATACGCGAATAATATTTAGGATATTAGACGATATTCTATACCGAATGGGCTAATACGACGGTATTCGATATGACATAAATCGGTTAGACTAAATTAATAGAACCCGGGCCACCGACGCGTAGTATATCGGAGATCCGCTAATCCACTATAAACATAAGTCCAGATGTAGGTATAGGCTATAGCTTCCGATGATACTCCTATGTTAAATTTAGTATCCTGCCCGATATAGATTTAAAGGAAGAAGTTAATATATATGCGGACACAAGATGCTCTGCCATATTAATTAACCGTAACTTCCTGCGTAGATATTACCCCAATATTATCATTGGGCTTAGAGCAATACCGCTACCTATACGAGGAATCGGAGATAATATACACGTAATAAAGGAATATCCTACTACTATTCTAGTTTAAGGGACTATACTAAGGAGGGCCGGCCGTAGCTAAATTCACCTATAAGGCATTAATAGTTAATAACTTAAGAGCTAACCTCCTACTAGGCATAGACTATATATTACCCGAAAAATTCGATATTGCTAATAGTATAAATATAGCTTATATCCATAGCTACCAGGTATAGATTTCGATAATATACCAAGCAAGAGTATAACGGCGGCGTATTAAGGTAGTAGCCTATATAGGTTATTCTACCTCTATAATTATTAGGAATAGGACGGATAATCCATATAGCACCTAAGGACTAAGACTTTATCTTCGAGCCAGCCTAACTCCTAGTAACGATATACGTGCTATTATATAACGCGAACTTAATAACGATACCACCATATAATACTATAAAAACAGAAAAGGTTCTACCTCACTGAATATACCTAGGATATAGAATCTTAATCGAACCGAACTCTATAGCCTAGTCCACTAATACTTAGATCGCCGAACCGATACTCGAGACCAGGGAGACGCGATAAACCAGATAGGAGAATAAAGTATTAATGGATTCTAGATATATTATATAAGACTTACCCGATATTTAGAAAAACACGATTATATATTATATAGGAGTATATATCTATATATATAACGGTATAGTATACGTAGAGGATGTGATTAACTATTACGAGGATATGTTTAAGGATAAAGAATTCGCTCGCATACTAAAGGATTTATATATAAGAATCGTCCTACGTCTAGACTACTATAAATATATCCATAAAAGGTATCGGGTATACCCTATAAACATAAAGGACCGAGCGGTTATTAAATAGATAGTAGAGAAGGCTAAAAGTAGACGGAAAGGCTCATAGAATAATATATAGAGTACCCTTTTCCTAGCTCGTATTCATTATATATTATATTAAAAATAGTAAACGTAAAGAATATATAGTGGTCGAGATACGGCTATTTAACGACGCGTATATACCCGACGCATACCCGATACGTATATAAGATGAGATCATATAATATATAGCAGGTAAGATATAAATCACGATATTTAACGCTATTAGCTTCTACTATTAATGGTAAATCCACCCCGACTACCGATAGACATTCACTATCTCTATACTAGAAGGATAATTCACGTTTGAATATCCGTTTATAGGATTCCAAAACTTAAATGTATACGTATCACGTATAATAGATAACCTACTACACGGCACCGAGGCGATAATCTACTACGACGATATTATAGTAAGCAGCGCGGAATTCGATAAATATCTATAATATCTAAATAAAGTATTTAGGCTATTTCGATAATATAATATTTCGATCGGACCCGAGAAATCATTTATAGACATACTATCGGTAATAGTGCTAGGTAAGATAGTAAACGCATAAAGCCTATTAATACCCGAAAAGAAGATTAAAATAATTAATAATATCGATTTTCCGAAGATATTAAAGCACCTTAAATACTAGATCCGTTTAGTAATATTACTTAGATATCACGTCCCCCGCTTCGCTATACGAATAGAGCCACTGAAAGCACGTAAAGCTAACCTCCTAAAGCAATATCGTAGAGTCAAGGAATCCCGAGATAAGAACGAGAAACAGAACCAGAAAAAGTCTAGCAAAACAAAACTTAAAACCGACACGAATGGCCTAGGCACGATTAATTAATATTCTAATACTAATAGGACGGGAGATTTAGACGTTTAATAATATAAAGACTATACTATATAGTATTGTCGTGTGAGCGATATTTAACCTATATAACCAGTTATTTATCGATTTAACGTATCTATAAAGGGAATTAGAGTATAAGTATTTCACGTTAATAAGAAGATATTATAGAAGATTATATAAAACAATAAAGTAGTGTACCTACCCCGAATAGCGATTTTACCTATTATATTCTTATCACGCACCCTCCGGGCAGCAGAGAAACGATACTAGGTAATAAAGTTAGACATCGCGGGATTCGTATAGATACTAAGTAACACTGTATACTAGATTAATAATAACCGATAACCTCCGGCGATCGTTTTTACCGATTATTAAGTACTTATAACACTATTGCGGTAACTAGATATTACGAATATAATATCCCGTATAGGGATAAATAAAAGGATTATAAGAGCCATAGAGTATATATTATAGTTCGAGATACGCGTAATATCTAAGCCTAGAAAAGATTATATCGTACCAGACGCACTTAGCTGACTCCTAGCGTAATACGAAGCCGATTTATAGACGGAAGGGGAACTTCATAAACTACTTTACGACCGATAAGAAATAGCCTGTAATAGCATCACACTTAATCTAATATAGCCGTAACATAAGGAACCTCTAATATACCCCGATATCCGCGTATAAGCAGGACTACCTATATAGACTCTATAACTCATAGCCACTCTTATAGGGATATTACCCGACTTTAAATAACGTATTTAACTCAGATATAATAAGGACCTATTCTAGAAAGAAATATTAAACATACTACGGAAAAATAGGGATCTCGGAGTTAACTGGGCGAGACTGCTATTTAAGATACGGGAGAACGGATTTATTTAGCGTGTCTTAAAGAGCCTCCCACGCCTATATATCCCCAGAATATACTAACGGGATATATTCGACTCTATACATAATAGTAAATACCTAGGCTATACAAAGCTAAGTCAGTTTCTTGATTAATTCTTTATTGATAGAGGGTATAAGGAATTCTGCCGCTACCTTAATAGCTATCCCCTATATAAAGTATACGAGAAACCATATCATAAGCCTTACGGCAGTCTATAGCCTATTATACCACCACTATACCTATACTATATAATCTCTATCGACTTTATTATAGGACTACTAAACACAGAGAACGGAAATAATATAATCCTAATAACGGTATATAAATTATCAAAACAACCATTAATCATTCCCGGATAAAAGATAGAAACGGCAGAAGAATACACAGATAAGCTCTTAGATAAACTATTAAAGGCAAACTAGGGCATCCCGAAAATCATTCCTAGCGATCGCGACCTAAAATTCTTAGCACGACTATAGAAACGATTCTGGCAACGTATAGGAACCGAACTACTATGCGTAATAGTATACCACCTATAAACGGATAAACAGACCAAGAGGATTATCCAGATTATTAAATCAGCGCTACGATTTTATATCCACGCTATAAATAAACCGGAATACTAAGAAACGGCACTACTATAGCTCTAATTTAAGTATAATAGTATAAGGTTAGTATCCACGAAATATAGACCTATAAAATTGTGAAGGGATTTATACTAAATAATATCACTATAACGATCGCAGGATACCCGGGACACACCGCCGACAGCCAGACTCAAAGCGGTAGACGCTATCGCCGAAGCCGCGATATTAATAAAACAATACTATAAGCGACGATATAAACCTAAATTCTTCGAAACCGGCACGAAAGTATACCTACGACTATACAAGGGATACTTGAGCCTAAGCTCTTATACTATAATAATAAAACTAGGATAGTAATTCGTAGAGCTATTCACGATCACGGAACGAATCGGTCGACTTATATATCGACTTCACCTCCCGTATAACTAGAAAATACACGGTATAATATTAGTTAACTATCTAGAGGCTGCACACCTAGACCTATACGGCCGCGTATTAACCCTAATTTAACCACTAATATCAGAAAAGATCCTAATTAGTAAAATAGTGGCGATAAAACAGCGTAAGGACGGACATAACTACTTAGTACGATTCCAAAACCTAGGGGCGGAATACGATTAATAGGTGTTTAAGGGAGTAATCTAATAATAACTAAACATAATAGAGCTGCTCGGAGTTAATAAATAAGCCTAATCTTAAGAACTACCCACCTTATAACTCGATAAGACTAATAGATAACACCACCTACTAAAAAAACAGGTAGGAAGGCACTTACTATAAATTTAATACTTACTAAAATATAAAAGAACCACTTACTTCCGATTAATTAACGCATATAACTTATATAGCTTATAAAAAGCCGAGGGCTAATAACTCTAATTTAACTCTCCTTTACACTTATCTTTTTAACTCTGCGTTATACTTATCTTTTAGCTTATTATCCGTACCCTTTTTAATATTTATATTTAATAAGCCCGAATAGACAACACTAATATAGACCATAATCCGGATAATAATAACGTCACCCAAAATACGCTAAGCGACTAAGCACGAAACGCGTACCGCGATATTAGGGAATAAGTCAATACTTACCGATAATAACTAGGGAATATATAGGGGAAAAAACTGGACTAGAAGCAAGGGGGACGTAAGGTATTATAGGAACGCTTCGAATAGGCCTACGAATTAGCTAAGGGAAGCAGCATTTAGGATGGAGACTCTTTCCTAAGGATTAAATTTCGTAACTTATACTCACCTAAGTAATTAATAATTACTACTCGGTGTCTAATATACCTACAATTACGTCAATCGCGTATATACTTAAGAATAACGCTGGGCTAACCGCAGGGGATATAGTATAAGCAGTTATTAACACTTTACTAAGAATACTAAAGATCCTAAAGCGTCTCGAGAATTATATAGAGTTTGTACGGATATTAAGAGAAATAGCGACACTTCTTACTTAATAGCTACGTAATAACTAACCTCTATATTCACGAAATATAATCTATACTTAGATATAAGCAGCAAAAAAGTAAGCGACGGACTATTAAATAACACAGGTATTACCAGAACGGATAATAGCTACGAATAAAACCTAAGCTAAGATAGAAGTATAAGAATACTAACTAATAAACTACCTTCGCTTACTAGATACTAATAATCACAGCGTAGAGTAATAGGACGATAAAGTCATAGACTAAGTAGAAGGATTAAGCTATGAAATTACCCGAGAAATATAACACCGTTATAAACAGAATATTATAAACACTAATAATAAATATAAAGAAATAATCTCATAAATAGCACGCGGCGTAGAGAATATAATAGGGAAGATTAGAAATTAGTTTATATAGATCAGAAACTAAATCAGAAACGAATAGACTAGAGCGATAAACAGAATAGAAGACCTTATATAAACCCTGGTATAGAGGATTAACGAGATCGAACGATAACTAGAATAAGAATAAGCGATAATTTAAGCCAGCCACCACAAAGTCATAGTAAGACTCGAATAGCTTAATTAAACGATACACTAACTATATAAAAAGAAATATAACGAAGATAATTATACAGCTTAACAAGCTGTTAAAGCGGAGGAAACGGTTAAAGACAGTGATAATAATAAAGAAACGGATAACAAGGACGTTATAGTTTAATTACGGGGGGGCACCTATAGCCTAAGCCACACCGTCAGGTGGCGTCAAGCCATAACGGCTTAGGCCTAGTGTGGCTGGAATATATATATAATATAATTTAGCTTATAGGCTTCGGCCACACAGACAGCTTAATCTATAATCATTATGACTATTCCACATCAACTACCTACACGCCTATATAACGTTATAATCTAACCGCGTTTTTCCTACTATAATATTATAAATCCCCTTTTTTAATTAGATATTCGTATTTAGTGTACTAAAATACACGGAATAAGACCTTTAAAACGCGTATAATAATATTTTAGCAAATAAAAGCCTACGATAAGCTTACTAAGATTAGCGAGTGCCCTTCTCTACTCTTCAAGTCTATATAAACGGCAGCATAACGCGCCGGGAGGCTACTATACCCCTATAAACGCTTTCCACTAAATAAAAGAGTCTTTTAGCTAATTAGAGTATTATATAGGGGTTTATTAGGATACCCCTAACCCACGCCCAGATCTATAAATGCGCCTCGCGTCTCCTACGTCTAAATAGCGACGATATTCCCCTTAGAAAGCGATAGATAAAGGGCTTTCTTACCCTTAATCTCACTATAAACATAGTCCGAGGTAAGGTAATAATAAGGAACCGCGTTAAAGGCATAATAACTAAGATTATCCAGGGATTCTTCGACCTAGTTAAGGCTCCGGCCCTCTACGATATCCCCCCATACCTTCGGTTTAATATAGATAAGACTAGAATATAGGAGGGGCTTAGTATTAACGGCCTTATTATTAGAGCGTCTAAGAGGAAGTCGATATATTTTAGAGTAGCCGAAACGAAGATCTAGACTACGATTATTAAGTATATCTCTATAACGGGAATATCCTTACCGCCGCTCGTTATTTTTAAGGGAAAATCGGTCTAATAATAATAGTTTCCCTAAGATATAGACGGATACGATAACTAGCGCTTTACTACTACTAAAGACGGTTAGACTATAAACGATATAGGCCTAGATTAGGTCGTGAATATCTTTAATCCTCTTATAACAAGGGGAGCGGCTTAGGCCGATTCTCTATGCCTTCTAATTATGGATAGGCATAGGAGCCACGTCTTAACTAACTTTATATAGTAATGCTTTATTACGAATATTATAGTCTTATTTCTACCAGCTTATTCTAGCTTTATTATCTAACTTCTTAATATATCGGTCTTTAGTCCCTTAAAGTCCTTATATCGGAAATATCTAAGGAATATAGCTAATCTAGGAGACTCGTCGCCTATCGGTAAACGGGCTCTTCTAGACTATTATCGGAAGGCAGGGATTAACGCGTTAACGGCTTAGAATATTAAGGCGGGATAGAAAGCTATAGGGCTATAGCCTATTAGTCGAAAGCGAGTCCTATTACGTTCTTATGTAGTAGACAGGAATCCCGTTATGATCCTAATAACCCCTATAAAGCGGGTAAATTGATTAGATATATAGTAAATAACTCCTCGGAGCTTAAGAGAGCTTAGGGACTTATAGGCGTTAATATCCACGCCGTCAGGGTATATAAGACTTAGGGCTATAACCCTGCGCCTGTCTAGGAGACTACTCTAGTAGGCAGGAAGGGCCATTAACGTTAAAAAACCACTAGTTAGCTATAAAAGAGACTCGGATGAAGTAGTTAAGCTAGTAAATAAAGCGCCTATGACTATATAAACGGCTAAAGGTATTACCGGATCCTAATACTCGATTTATTAGTATCGAGGCCATTAAAAGGGCGTAGGCTCGTAGAACGCAGCTTATTCAGCTAAATAATATGACTATTAAGGAATAGGATAGGCAGTTTAAGGAATAGTATTCCGAATTCCTACTAGAATAACTAGTAAATTAAAACTATTAGTCTTTATAATTTAAGTTACTTCCTTAGCTTATTTAATCGGGTGGGTGGAGTAAGCGGTTGGTCGGGGGGCGGACTTACCTTAGTAGGAAAATACGAAGGTTATATTGCATAGGCTGGCCCGAAGCGAGTACGGAACTAGTTATTCCGGACCCGAACATAGGAGTAGGCCTGCCGCAGGAACAAGGGCAGGATTTTAGCGCGCAGATTAGAGATTTCTATAGAGTCAATTAAATTAATAGATCGATCACCTAATTACATACTTTAAGCTATACGCTGCTTATAATACTTAATAATCTTATTTACTTAATAACCTATTAAAGCTATTTAGGCCGAGCTGCCTATAGCTATAGCCACTATAACCTCGAATACGACTAGCTATATAAGCCACGAAGATTAGGAGCTTTAGCGACGCCTCTAGAAACTTAGGGCCTATAGTAACGGAGTCAAGAACGTTCTATGCCCGGACGATCCTATCCGTCGCCTATAGTAAGGCAGCCATCTCGAATTTACCTTATAAGCCTCTATCGCTAATATAAATAGGCAGCCTATTAATATCTCTAAACTAATAATATAAGTAAGGCCGCCTATATCGAAACCCACTGCCGATATAAAGAGGATAGCAAGGCCTATAAAACCTACTAAAAGAGTAATAATGCTATACTTAAGTGGGTTAAAGAGTTTATCGTAGCGAAGAGATAGAAGACCTTAATAAAAGGCACCACGCTAGAAATAATCTTTATAACTATATAAGCCGACGCCGCGCCCTAGAGAATCACCCTTCCTATATGTACTATCTGTTGATATTATACTCATAATAAGAAGTAATCATACTAAGTAACAATCATAATAATCATAAGTATAATATCTAAGTCAAAATAAAGATTATATGGTTATAGCTATATAACTAGACATCTACTTTATAACCAGCTTAACCTATACTATAATACTATACGTATTATACGTGTATATATACTTAGCTTATGATATATATTATATAAATACACTAGGTATTATAAATACGATATCTTGGTTATTACTTAAGCTAATAATGTGGCGTGGTAACCGTCGCGTAGGCTGTTAACGTAATAGTCGCCACCCAATCTTTCAGGGTCTTTTGCCAGCCCCGGATCCAGGAAGAAAGCCCAGAAGTCAGTTCTTTACACATAACTACGCGTTTGCGCAACAAGCAGTAATCCTACGGATCTACGAATTCAACAGCTTTTACTTGATTTTCCTCTCTTCCGCGCATACAGCCTACTACTCGTAGTTTAATGTATCAAAAAACGCTAATACTAGTAATAGCGGAGAAACCCAGAAGAGCGTTAAGATAGACCTTAATAACCCGAAGACCCCTAAAGGGGACCCAGCTTAGCACCCTTTATAGACACCTAAGAAGAAGTCTGTAAAAAGAGATAATGGGACCCTGATACTAGTATATAATAAGAAACCTATACTAATATAGGTATAGCTATAAAAAGGATATATCCTAGTCGGAGAGGCCAGGGACTCCCCCGCTATAACAGTGATAACTAAAACCCCAGAGGATAAACTATCGGCCTAGACGCTAGTATAGCCACTAGGAGGCCAGAAAAACCCGGTCGGCTCTAATATACGTTTAGTAAAACGTAAATAAGAACTAGGCGCTACTTAGGGTAGTACTAGCGATAGTATAAGAGGCCCGCCTTAATATACTAATATACTATGAACCCTTAAAAGGAGATACTAGGAATAGAATATTACTAAACCTTCCTGGCTTTAAGAAATACTCCCTGATTCGTATATAGCCTGACCCTAGGGAGGAAGCCAGGGTTATCACGTATATAAAGGCGAGCCTATACTTATAGTAACTAGAGTCGCCCCTACGCGGATCTAAGGACCTACTCTTAGTTACGGTGAATAGTATAAACTTCTTAAATATCTACCCCGGTATAATAGGTAGTGGCGATACGTGGGAAGACTTTAAAGCCTCCGGATAAACACTCCTATTCACGTAATAATCGGGGGGGAGTTTAATATAAGACACCACGACTAGGAACTAGGAGTCTCCTAGGTTACTAGTAAAGGTAATAAGATTACTAAGTGGATAGAATAGCATAGGCTAAGCCTATATAATACCTCTACAAAGGCGACCTAGAGCCGGGGGAGGGGGGGGGCGTATTAAAGAAAGGCGAAGCCGTCACTATGCAGAACGGCTTAGGCAGTCTGAACTCGGATAGGTCGTTGATAACAGGTGTGCTTAAGACCACGAAATGTATATAACCAAAATAACACACATAATAAGGAGACCTTTAAAAGAGGTTCTTAGAGGTGCGCGCTACTCTAATCAGGGTAACGTAGCTTAAACGAAGTGAATAGAATAAACGTGGCCCAACTTAGGGTTAAAAGGATAATAATTATATAGGATAATAAGTATCCTTTATGTCTAGGTGGCGTCGCCACGTATATATAATATATAAGATAAATAAAAAAGCGCGCGTCTATAACGTTATATAATATTCTAATAATATAGCAGTAGGTCTTTAATCCACCCTTTTATAATCGCCCCTACTTATCTTACTTATATCCTCGTAGCTATAATAACTCCAAGTCTAATCAGCTTAGCCTAATTAAACTAAATACTATTTAGTAAAACCATGCTAAAACTCACTTACGCTTATAGACAGTCCTTCCGCTAACTATATAATCCTCCTTCTCGGTATAAGCTCGCTCTATAGCGGCTATAACTATATCCTCGTCTCACTTAATTCCAGTATTATATCATAACTATTCTTCCTAGTCCTAGGGAATCGCGCGTAAAGGCGGTATATATAAAAAACTATTAATAGCGGCGTTATACAGTATCGCGCAGTAAACACTATTATATAAGTGAGCCTAGTTATGCCGGGAGAATAAGCTAGGCGTAATCGGGCTAATATAAGGGTCTATAAGGCGAGGGTTATATAGCCTATAGAATAAGTGGCTATAAGATATCTTAATACCCTTATCTTACTCCTTTATATCCTTAATCTATTTACCCTGGATACTAATCTTTCTAGGCTATACTAAGACTTTCTTTAGCGATATCTAAATAATATTATAACTATTTAAGTTTATACGAACGAACTTAGAAGGCTTAAAGGGCTTAGGAGTCTTCTTAGGACCCTTTATAATCTTAGTAACCTCCTTAGGCGTAACCGGTACCAAAGGCTTCTTAAAGAGATTCTTAGGCGTCTCAGGACACACCGGGACACTAGTATCTTTTTAGGAGTGCTCCTAACTAAGCCCTATATTCTTTTCTTAACCTAATTAGAGGAACCAGAGGTAATAGGCTTAGACTTAATAACAGGTTTATTAACAGGAGTAAAACCTATGCTGTTAGGAGGTGGCGGCTCAGGGAACCAAGGGACCACTAGGACTACCATTATCTTCTAATAAGTAAAACCAAGAATTACTCTAATATAAGATAGCTATTCTTCCTTAATATACCGAGTATAAGCTACGCTATTATTCCCGTAGTAATATCCCTATATAAACCAATAAATCTTTAAGCTCTAAGGTAATAGATATCCCTTCTAGATAATAGCCCGTATCCACTTAATAACTAAGAGGCTATATAAGTAATTATCTGTTTTACGGGGACCGGGAATAATATAGAAACGATAAGTAAGCCTCGAGACGGCCTTATTAGGTATATTAATACTACGCAACTATCCTATAGCGTATTTAAATAACCGTAAAAACTAATCTTTAATATTACTAGTATTCTAAATACTCTTACATCTATATATACACTATATCTCTTAATCTATAATCAGACTAATAAAGTGATACTTAAAGTAATAAATATTAGAAATAAAATAACTTCTCTTAAGACGGTTAATTTCCCTAAGCGGTTAAGAAGAATAGACTACTATACGGCTATTTAGCTTCTAATAAGGTATAATACTAATCTAGGCTATAGGATAGGTATCCCCTTATCTACGCTTAAATATAGCGCTTATTATATCTTCTAGACTACCCCTTTTAAGCTATCTCTTATTTATCAGGTTATAGTATAATCTAAAAGAAGACTATACTACCGGGTAAATATCTCTTTGTCTTTCACTAAATATACTTATTATAGAAATATAAGGCAGTATTATATTAACCGTGATAGCGTTAAGTTCGCTATCTATAACGTTCTTAAGGAGGCGCTAGACTACGTATATATTATCTTCCGGCTACGAAGGGAAACCTATAAAGGGAGCGGCGTTATCTAAGATATTAAATAAGTGATACGGTAGTCCTTATATAAGGAACACCCATCGGCTATTATTAGGGTTATTAATATAGTCGGGGCGCATAGTCTTATCGATAATAACGCGGGGGGCGGGCACGCTATTAGCGGTAAGGACGGGACCGGCGGGAGCCTGCTCCTAATAGTTAATTGTAGGGGATACGGATATTCTAAATATCTCTGTTAGCCTAATCACGGTAATATATAGGCGGAGGGATACCGGAAAAATAGTTAAGGGTAGCGGGGATAATAAATAGCGAAAAAGCGGATAAGGGTAAGTTAGAAATAAACTTTACGATATAGGAAAAGAGAGGGAGAGAGGCAAAACGGGCTACTAGGAGTTAGTGCTAAGGAATATTTATCCTCTAGCGATGTCTAATATTTCTAGGTAATGCCTCCTTTACGAGACAAGCTTTAACTAGAATTTCTATTACAGCAACTAGTTAAATAGAGTCGTGATTATCAAAGAAAGGGTAATCTTAATACTATTTATAGTTTTCGGATAAAGGCAACTTAGTAAATCAGGTATAGGATCTAAATACGGAAATCGGCCTACTATATAACCAATCTAAGTAGATAGAAGGATTAGAATATAACTTTTTTATTATATCTATAATCGCGACTTTATAATAAAGCGATATAAGGAAGGTAATTATAGATCACGCTTAAAGCCTAATCCCTTAGTAACTTAAAATAGGTTATTTATTTAACTACGCCTCCTTAAGTCACTAAAACTATAAAGCGCTATAACACGTTATCCGTCTTTATCCTTCCTATATCTACCACCCACTACCTCCACGTTTATTAGTATAGGAGGTAATCCCCTAGCTAAATCCTTAATAGCCACTCTACTCCTAGGCACCACCCTAGACTTTAGGTTTAGGGAAGTCACTAGAAACAGGGGAAAAAGAGTATCTACTAAGAGCCCTTAATTGACGCTTCTTAGTGATACCTCGCGTACTACTCTATAGCATATACGCCGCACCGTAAACGCCTTAGAAGGACGCTATAATACTACCTCCCCTAGGAAAAGACCGAAAAGTCTTCCTACGGACCTATAATAGCTAGATAAAAGAAGGCCTAAGCGCCTAAGCCGCTAGCTAATAGCAGGACGTAACTAACCACTATAACTATCGGACCCCCCTTATAGGGTATAACGGTTTTAGATAAGACTTTCGCGAATAAAGCCCGAAAATAGTGCTAATAGACTATAAATAAAGCCCTAAAAATACTATAGCGTTAAGGATATATTATCGATATCCCTATCTAGGCGGTTAAAGGAGGAATTAAAAAAGCGAAGATATCTAAGGACGCCGATATAATACTAGCAGCCCGACTCGGTAATAAATTCATCGACCTAATTAGAACCCGAGGCCCGACCCTGCTTATAGGGACCCTGGCCGATATAAGGATAAAGGAGGGTACCCCGGCCCCCCCTACTAAACTACCGACTAGTATAACGCCGGCTAGCCAGACTAACCCTAGCTTAACGTCTGCTATTATACCCCCTAGCACCCTAATAGCACTAGGCTAGTAAAATAACCCCTAGATATAGACTATAGTCGTTAAGAAAGGTAAGAAGAACGTAACCCCGAAGGGTATTATAAAGCCCCCGGAGAAGCAGCTATAGGGAGGAAAGTAAAAGGCAGACCTTAGGGTCGTTCTCCGATTCCTATCCTAGATTATCCTAAAGCTAGAACACCATGAAGTATTTATAATTATTAGGCGGACTATTATAAAGACCCGGAAAGTAAACGACTAGGATATTATCCGGATAAACCGTACCCGTACTAGAGTCGCCCTATACCCGAGGAATACCTAAGCTAAACAGAAGATTCTAAAGGCAGGGGACGATATTATCGCCGCGACTAACGCCCTAGGTATATAAGGTATAGAAGTCTAGTATACCTATATAATCTATAAAGTAGTCCACTAGATCCGTAACCTTAAGGTTATAAAGGATATAGTAGAAGATAAAGCCTTATAAAGGACCGGGCTAAAGCCGGTACGGGTTTAGAGATAAAACCGACTAAACTATAACGAACTCGTAAACTAGTTTATTTTATTCTAAACGTAACTAAAGTATCGGGTCCGCCTATTTAAGACACCTATAACCGCGAAGCCCTAAGAAAATAAGCGCCTTATCGTATAATACGATAAATACTAGGGTTTTTACTCTCCGTACGTCTATAACAGGAAGACCCGATATAGGGGGTATAGCTCTACTACTAAAGACTATACCTATAAGATCCGATATATTAACTACTTTAGACCCTACCCGGTAGATAATCTCAATTACCCGGCCTAACTAAGGAGAGTAAATAGGGAAGTCACCTCCCCCTTTAAGACGAAGCTTAGTAAGATTCGCGTAAAGGGTAAGGCCCTCTAAGCAAAGCTTAACGTATCGCCTTAGACCTCCACGGATAAGGCCGATACCCCTAAAGATAGCGATACTACTTAGGGGGAAGCCGTTTTTAACGCTAGCGAAGCTAATATTAATAATAGTAAAGGGGATAATAATACTAATATTAATAATAGCAGGGAAACCTAGAACGGCGTTAAGATAGATATTAACGACCCTAAGGCCCCTAAAAGGGACCCGGCTTAGCACCCTCTATAAACTCCTAAAAGGAAGTCCGTAAAAAGGGACGATAAAACCCCGACGCTAGTATAGAATAAGAAACCGATACTAATGTAAGCGTGGCTATAGAAGGGACCCTCCCCCGGCTAAAAAGGCCGGAGACTCTAATACCGGAGCCGCGATAACTAAAACCCTAGAGGATAAATCGTTGGCCTAGACGCTAGCACGGCTACCGGGGGGCCGGAATAACCCGGTCGGCACTACTATACGTTTAATAGAATATAGATACGAACTAAGCGCTGCTTAGGGTAGTATTAGCGATAGTATAAAAGGCCCGGCTTAACGTGTTAATATACTAGAAACTCCTAAAAGGAGACGCTAGGAATAGGACGCTACTTAACCTTTCTAGCTATAAGAAATACTTACTAATATATATATAGCCTGACCCCGGGAAGGAACCCAGGGTTATTATATATATAAAGGCGAGCCTATACTTATAGTAACTAGAGTCGCCCTTACCCGGATCTAGGGACCTACTCCTAGTAAAGGTGAAGAGTATAAGCTTTTTAAATATCTACCGCAGTATAATCGGTAATACAGATATATAGGAAGATTTTAAAGCCTCCGGATAAACGCCCCCTACTAATATAACGATTAGGAGAGACTTTAACGCTAGATACTATAACTAGGAACCAGGAGTTTCCTAGGTTACTGGTAGAAGTAATAAGATTATTAAGTGGATAGAATAGCACGGGCTAAGCCTATATAATACCCCCGGAGAGGTAAGCTATAGCCGGGGGGGCGTATATACCGTTATAGACCTAGTCTTCTTAACGTAACTACTTACGGATATTAGGGTAAAGGTAAAGGCCGGCCCTCCGGCTTATTACTACCCACTATTAGGATAGATTAGCACCGTGTATACTACCCCGGAGAACGCTACTACTAAACCAGACCGCTTTAAACTACCCGGGGAAGCAGAAAAGTATACCGCGATCTGGAAAGAGGTCGTAGATAGCCTATAGTTAGTCGACCGCTCTTAGGTAAGGACCCTAGATTCGATTAATAAGTAGGCTAACCACCTAGTTAATATTATCGTAAGCCTACTATAACGGCTCGGTAAGAAACACCGCGGGCTAGCTAGTAATAAGAAGCCGTAGTAGAATAACGAATATAAAGCAGCCTATAAGGCAGCGATTAACTATAGATATTATAACCCCGATAATACCGAAGTATAGGATACTTTCCAGAAAACCGTAAAACGGGTTAGTAGGAAAAGTTAGAATAAGAGGATTAGGGGCGTTAAGAACGCCGATAAACTATATAAAATCGTCGGTTAGTATAAAATAAGAGATAGTATAGCCGCCCTCCTAATATTCTATAACGGTCTAGGATACTTTAAGGACGCTAAGAAGGGGGAACTCCTCTATAAGACGAAACTAACTAGGCGGCCAGATATTCTAGACCTAAAGGACCTATAGAACCACCCGCTAAAGGGACCGGATAAGGTTATTCCGGAGAACGGCCCTATCCTTAGGGATAAGGTAAGACGTTATATAGTAGAGGTTAACACTATAGCCCTAGGTAATAATAACGCTAGCGTACCCTTACTTTAACTAATCTAGCCTAAGATTAAAAAGGAGGTTATAGAACCCTACGAAGCGTATAGGCTAGCCGGCTACTACCCCAGAGCCTTTTATAAAGTGGATATAATAATAATTAATAAACCGGGAAAGGACGCTAGCTCCGTTACCGGCTATAAACTAATCTAGTTACTTAGCGTACTACTTGAGGGCCTAAAACGTATTATAGTAAGAGGACGGCCTATAAGGCGATAGCCGCTAGAATCCTAAACCTATAGTATATCGGAGTATTATTAGGACGATCCACGATTAACCTAGTAGGGATCCTAATATATAAAGTTAACTTATAGCTTATACAGGGTAAATGAATTATCGTAGTAACTAATAATATAAAAGGGGTATTTAATTCTATACTATACGGGTAATTCGTTTATACACTACGTAAATAAGGCTAGGATAAACCGATAATACGATAATAAAAGAGCTTCGCCTTAGCACGAAGCGCTAGAGTAGTCTTCGGAACCTCCTACCCTAAAGAATACACCCCGCTAAACCTACTAGGCCTCCTATAAGGGAGTACCGGTATTTATACGCCCCCGGTTCACTATTTATTATCCACTTAACCCTAATTAGGAAGGTGAAGCGACCGCGTGTATAACCGAAATCTTGGCTCTAAATATTACGTACCGGTACTTTAAGACAGGCAAAAGATAATATAAACTTTTAAGTAAGATACAGGATTTAAAAACAGAGTGGAATTAGCTAGTAAAATAACGTATTTCTAAAACATCTATCTTAAACAGAACCGTCACTATTCACGCCGCTATCTATAGTAAAATAGCTATTATATTACGGCCACTGATTCCCTGCTCCCGGCGCCTGTAACGGCTATTATTATTATTATTAGACCTAAAACTCGCTCCCCGGCGCCTACTCGTTTAAAGGCGGTACTTATATATAGGATACCTACTGCTAAGTCGGTGGAGGTACCTATTAAGAGCCCGCTCATTATATTTAGCTAGGGTTTTCCCTAGGAGATACCTGCTACTACCCACCACGTAAAGCCGCGATTATATTAACTCTAAATTCTTAGAGTAACGCCCGGGTAGTCTTTATAGCTATTATAGCTATAGCCTACACCTAATTAGTCCTCCTATACCGCTATAGCCGTGGCTAATCACGCTTATACTATAATAATATACGGCCACTATATACTATTAGAGGAGGCGGCGCCTAGGGCTCGCCTATAATAATAGGTAACTCTCGTGGTTAATTCCGCGGTAATCGGACTAGTAAAGGATTAAGAATTCGAGTATACTCGCGTATTTATCGAATTTCGGGCTAGAATAGGTATGAAAACGGTTAGAAAAGGATAGTTAATAGAGTAGGAGAGAACGTATAAGGCTCTAATTAACCCACTAGTAAGGGTTAACATGCCGCCGTTCTAAAGTAGTTATTATCTCTAAATAGCGTAATATTATATAGCGGCAGGGCAGTCTATACTACGCCTAAAAGCTCCCTATATAGGCAGGCAGGCGTTAGCGTTTAGTAAACGCCTCTTATATAACCAGATACTACTACTAAATAAGATCCAGCGCCTTATATATAATCTTAAAGATAAGGCTAGTAATAACGGGGCGATTTATATCTATTAAAGCGTGTTTTATCCCCGCCGCTACTAGGCTAACCCTTAACCGTTTAGTCTTTCTCGCCACTATCTTTTACACCTATATAACGAGTTTATCGAGGTTAGATAGGCGGCTATAGAGGTATACTTTAAGCTCGGCGTAGGCGGACTCTATACGGCTTATTACCCTAATACCGTAATTACGTAGGCTTTTAACGGCGTATTCGTAGAACTAGTCTCGCCACGGTAAATAGGTAGACTTAAGATAGTTAACAAGAGCTATAATAGTTAGTCTAGGCTATAATAATAAAGAAGGCGTAACTAACCACGCTATTCTATACCGAATTACCGCTTTAAAGAGCCCTAGTGCTTTTCGAAGTTATCCTTAGAGGCCGCGTATATACAGGACTTCTATAAAGCAAGGAACCTATTAATAGTCGAGTCGTCGGATAAAGTTAATACCGAAATACGTATATTTGCCTATATTAGGGTATTATTATTATCCGTAAATTCGTCGCCGGTTAAATTAATAACTTCTGGATTACCGGGATTAGGAGGGACGAGCTAGGTAGCGATAGCGTTATTATTATCCTCTTCGCGAGCCTCGTTATTATACGCGGCAGAGTTATCGTTATAATAGGAATTATATACGGCTAATTTCGGTTAATAAAATTTTTTTACTCACTTAGCCTAATTAGGAAAGGTGGTTAACCTATAAGCTAATCGCTAGCTATAAAAAATCTTTTAAGCCCTATATACACTATATAAACTATATAAACTATATAACTATATATATATAATAATTATAATTAAGGTAGTAAAACCACTATAAAAAGATCGCGAACTTATTTACGGATAGTATAAGGGTAGTGCCCTTAAGAGGCCCGTTCCACCTTTGCTTTACGTGTAAAATAATATTCTTTATAATATACTAGATATAGATCTGCTACTAAATAGCAGGGAAAACGATATCTAAAGCATTTTTAGGAGCTTTATCGAAGTTAGTGATAATAGCGCTTAGAAACCTAATACGCTCGCTGCCTATTACTGCCTTAATCCGGTCGTATACTTATTTAAAGGTATCGCGATTTCCCCTTAAGACTAGGGCAAAGTAGTAGTTATATATACTATAATCCGCGGCCACGCCTATAACCTTAAATAATAGTATATTAAACCGGTTTACCTAAGGTAAGGTTAGCTAAAAGTAATTAATCCCGGGATCTCTAATACTTATTTACTAACAGAATAGGTATAATCTGTTATTAATAGTTCCGGGTTCTTTTACTACTATTCGATATAGTCTTAATAGGTCTAGAATACTATATTAATACGGCGGCTCTTATAGTTAAAACCCTAACGGATATAGTATTCGCCTAACTCTCCGGCCTTAATCTTTTCGAGGAAATACTACGTTAAGGTTAAAGGCCCGTATTTATCGCGCCGTAACTACCCTTAATAATTTCGGATATCCTGCTAGCTAAGGATAAGGCCGCTAGGCAGATTCTTCCTAAGCTTTTACTATATTTACCTAGTAATCTCCGGGGCTATTAGCTTTCCTATTCCTGATAATTACTCGACTATTATCCTAATTAGAGATACGCCGACCGCACGTTAGGAATCGAGTCTTATAGTCGCCGACGCGGCGATTCTAGTAGCGGTAAGGGGTGGGTGGTTATAGGCGTTCTTATCCGCGATAATAAAGGTCTATCCATCCCTAGACTATACTATCTTAGCCCCCTAAGGGTATCCGATTTTAGTTATTTTAGTGTGTCTAAACTACGTAATTAATGCTTTTATAGGGCCACCGCGGTTATAGGCGAGGGTTACACGAAAGACGTTACCGCCTACGCGTTTTCTGGAGCGTAATTTAATAACTCTACATCCGAATTAACGGTAATAGGCCTTCACGGTATTAAGTAGCTCTTCGTGGGTGGCTATAATAAAGGCTATCGCCGGCTTCGGATAGCTATAGGATAGCGTGAATTTTAGGGGACTTAGTGCTAATATAAATACACTTAGAATAAGCTATAAATTAACACTTTATTATACGAGGTATAAATCACTAAAAATTTATATTATCTTTTGCCTGTCTTAAAGTACCGGTATATAATATTTAGAGCTAAGATTTCGGTTATACACGCGGTCGCTTTACCTTCCTAATTAGGGTTAAGTGGATAATAAATAGTGAACCGGGGGCGTACAAATACCGGTACTCATTTCTTCTACGATCGGCTTTAATCAAACGCATAAGCTTATCCGTTAATTATAGCAGCAGTAATAACAATAATAACAACTACTGCCTTTAATTAATCTAAGCGATCAAATTAATCCAAAGCGTTAAAAGGCGTTAAAAGGCGTTAAAAGGCGTTAAAAGGCGTTAAAAGGCGTTAGAGTGGTTTACGACCGTACTTCGTAGCTATGTGTCTGTTATTCCGAAATAGGGAAAAGGTGGGTCTATATCAGAACTATAGTCGGAATATCTAAATAGTATAGTCGGAATATCCTGTCTCTTAATAAATTAGGCTACGAGTAGTAGGCTATTTATAACGGTTACGAAGAGATAGAACGGAAGAGGAAGATCTAGAGGAAAAGAGGCAGTTTGAATTATAAAAGGCTATAAAGACTATAGAAGTAAGATACAGAGACAGAGAAAGGAAAAGAAGAGGGAGGCAGACAGCCTAGTATATATAAGCCTTTATTATAAAGAGCGTATAACTTAATTACGTAAAATAAGCGATCGATCTATTAATTTAATTAACTCTGTGGAAATCTCTGATCGTAGTGCTAAATTCCTGCTCTTATTCCTGCGGCAGATCCACTCCTACTTTCGGGCCCGGAATAACCCGTTCCGAACCTGCTTTAGGCCAGCCTATACAATACACCCCCCTAACTAAATAACTATATAACGGTTACTTAGTTAAAGTTATTTATAGGCTCCTTCTATCGATATATCCCCTTCTATAACGTCCACGTAGCTTCTATTAAACTTCTCTTCTAGCTTCTCTAAATACTCTAATAAGATCTCCTCCAGCGTATTTATATAGAGACGTCCCTATATATCTATTACTCCTACTTATTCCCCAAAGCTTATAAACTTTTCCCTAGACAGGACCTTTGTTAATCTATTAGCGATTATATCGGCGCTTATAACATAGCTAACTTTAATCCTTTAATACTACTACGCCTCTCGTAACTAATAGTTATATATATCCACGTGCCGTAATCGTGTATTTAATTAAGCGATCTCCGCTGTTAGTAGACGTATCGTTTAGCTATTATCGTATTATATTTTAAGTCGTGGATCGTTAAATATTACACCTATCGCCTCTAATAGCCTCTTCGTGAATATCCCTTGCTTCGTACCTTATATAAATAAGAGCAGCTCCGCCTCTATTATTAACGTTATAACCGTTACGTATTTATTAGCTCGCCAGGCTACTATACCTCTAAAGAGGCGTATTATAAATACCTAACTGCTCTTTTAATTAATTAAGTTATCCGTAAAGGACGTATTAGTGTATACCTCGATAGAGTCGCCACCACCTAATTCTAAGGCGTAGGTTTATATAGCTAGCAGATATCGGATTAAATAGTCGGCTACCTCGTAATATTAACGGCTTAGGTTTATATTAAATCTACAGAGTCGTGATACTATAAAGGCGATATCGGGGCGTATAATTACTACGATATACAAAACGGATCCTATCTTACGTTAATAGCTTTTAATAGTAGTAGACTTCCCTATATACGGTAGCAGCTCTGCCGGCTTTATAGGGCTTATAGGCTTATAGTTAGATACCGTTAATAATAGATATCCTACCTTCACGATATAATCGCATTATAATAGCTATATCTTCCTCGAGGCACGGTCCCGAATAACCTTAATCCCAAGGAACCACTATAGTGGCTGACCGCCTTAAAGGGCGTAGTGCTCTTATAGGCTCGCGACTACCTGTTCTATCTTTGCCCTAAAGTCCTCCTTAAAGCCGTTCACGATATCGTCTATATAAAAGAATAGGATCAGCCCACGGCGTATAAAGCAGCAGGGCTTTTACGTTACTATCTTAAACCCGTCTCTTTTCAACACTTCTATAATATGCTTTTACTATAGCAATAGAGACTCCCGTAGCCCGTATAGCGCCTTCTTTAGTAATAATTGTTGATATTATACTTATAATAAGTAATAATTATAATAATTATAAGTATAATATCTAAGTCAAAATAAACAGTATATGGTTATAGCTATATAACTAGACGTCTACTTTATAACCAGCTTAACCTATGCTATAATACTATACGTATTATACGTGTATATATACTTGGCTTATGATATATATTATATATATATACTAGGTATCGTAAATACGATATCTCGGTTGTTACTTAAGCTAATAACGTGGCGTGATAACCGTCGCGTAGGCTGTTGACGTAACAGTCGCCACCCCAATTTTTCAGGGTCTTTTGCCAGCCCCGGATCCAGGAAGAAATCCCAGAAGTCAGTCCTATATATATAACCTACGCGTTTGCGTAACAAGCAGTAATCCTGCGGATCTACGAATTTAACAGCTTTTTTGCTTGATTCCTCTCTTCCGCGCGTACAGCCTACTACTCGTAGCCCAATTTATCAAAAATAATAATTAACCCGGCACCGCGATTCCGAGTAGAAACCATATATATATATATATATATATATATATATATATATATATATATCGTGTAGCAAGGGGGCGTGTATAAACACGTTAATAACGTTGTACTGTATTAACGATAGGTTGAAGCGGGCGGCGATCGCTATTAACGATCTAAAGGAGCGACCGGTAAGAGTGGCTATATATATATCTTCTAAGAAGTCTTAATACTATTAATCTCCGCAGACCACTAATCTAGCCTTATACTTTTATAAAAAGCCGTGCTTATTAAGCTTATAGGTTATTACCTATCTATAGCTAAGCACCTAATAACCCTTCGCCCTGTCCTTTAGCACTATAATCCATAAGCCTATCTCTTTATAACTTTTTAGGTAATTCTGTTAGGCTTATCGGAATAGGATTTCGTATAGGTAGTTTTTAAGGTCTCGTTGATTTCTTAGAGGGGCCAGCAGTTACTTCCGGTATATCTTACAAGGTCTCTTAAGTGCCTTTTTGATTTTTAACTTCGTTAGCGGCTTACTATTTAAATTACGGACTAATAGAGTATATCTTCCTGCGTTAAAACCAGAGATCTAGACTCGGTTACTATTATAGCTTCAAAGTTTAGCCTCCCCCTGCTCTATAGGCATATAGGCCGTAAAAGCAGCCGCTATAAGCTCTGTCTAAGAAGGGGTTTCTAGTAGAGTTAGAAGGTGACTATCTAGGCGTTAGTGATTAATAGCGGCCATAGAGGAGTCTTTTTCTAGCTCCGGCCTCGTAGGCTCTATAAGCGCCTCCCACCATTCCGGCCTCTTAGGCGCTATAAACGGTCGTTCCGGCCTCTCGGCCTCTATAACCGGTTCCACCCCCTAAGCCTCGACGCCGGTATGCGCAGCCCTTAGGAGAGGTTCGTTAACCTCGCTGCCCGACTAGAGAATAGGCTTAAAGTATGCTATTATAAACGCATCGGCTACTTTATCTTACGGCTCGCCTTATTTAATTACATATATCTCTAGTAGGCGGATCTAATTAATAATATCCACTAGCTCTTTTTCCGTTAATTAACGTAAATCGTCCTTTAGGGCTTCGAGACTACCGTTAAAATACTCTTATTTATTGAAGATAACGTTATATATACGAAAAATCCCGTTCTATCTAAGGCCAGGAACTTAAATACGGTAAATATTAGTTAAATCTTATCCTATTAGGTAGCCGATATAGGCCCGCGGCGCTAGCCGATTTTAAAGCTTTCTAGACCTTATTAAAGCGGCTCTGGTTATAGGAAAAGCCTTATAACCAAACGCTCGAAGGTGGCCAAGCTACGGCTTACGTTAGTAGAGGACTTCGAATAGGGTCTTCTAGCTAAGGCGTTATTTTAGCGTTCTGTTTTATACGTAAGCGGTAGTAGGAACGACTTTAACCTCTAGGAAATCAGGTAATCGGGAGTGGACTCGCATAGCTCATGCCTTTAGCATAATAACAGCCCTAGATCTTTCGGTACCACCGTTCTAAGAGGGGGTCTCTACTAAAATGGACTCTAATTAGATACTAAAGCCCTTAGCTAAGCCCTGTATTTCGAGCGATTATATTAGTTCGTTATTATACTTAAAGACCCGTACCTACCGGTTAAATTAACTCTGAACCTATCGGATATATTAGTTTATAACTATATAGATATCGGAGGCCCTCTTTAACGTTATAACATAATAGGCCATGAATCCGCTATACCGATCCGTAAAGAATATAATCCGTATATAGCCCTTAGCTATTAGTTAGAACTCCGTGAAGTCGATCGCCCACCTCTTACCGGCATAGCTTAGAGCTATACGGGTCCGCCGGCTAATCGAACAACTTATCTTCGATTAAGCGTAGGCGTTATGCTCTACCGTTCCTAGCTCCTTTAGTTTAACGCCTTATAACTGCTCTTCTAGTTGCTTTATTATATCAGGGCTAGCGTGCCCTAAACGGAGATACCACAGGTTACCGCGGCTTAGCTAGCTGCCCTCTTAATCGGTTTTCGGATTAGTAGAATCGGGCCTAGAAGAGTAGCTAGGGCGTTAATAACTAGAAAGAGCTTTATAACGGTTTAATCGTAGTGGATACTTAGCTTATAAAGCATTAATCGATCACTATAGCGTATATAATCGTTTAGTGGCTCCTAATTCTACTAATAACCGTTCTAACGCATCTTCCTATTAGAGACTAGGTTATAGATAAAATCTTTATAGTAGGCTACGTCTTTTAACCGGAACTTTATTAGGCCGGCCGCTCGTTCTATTATAATAATAACGTCTCTATATCCACAGATCGGTACCGTTATAGTGCCGGCAATTATAACATTACCAGGGCGGGCCGGTCTATAATCCATAAATCTGCTTTTATTATAGAAAATATAGGAGATAGCACCTAAGTCTAATATAGCGGACTACTATAAAGGATATACGGCGGCTAAAAGGGCGGCCGCCAGGGCTTTAAACCTATATAGCTTTATTCCGTTACTAGCGCCGGCTTACCTTTTATAGGATATATTTATAAGCTTTTCTTACTTCGTGGACTTCTTGATTTTAAAGAAGACTTTATTATTACTATCGGTAATGGCGGCTCTTCTCGCCGTATATAGTCACGTCTCCTCGAGGGCTTTATTATTATTATCGCCGTTACCGCCGCCGCTACCGGCTTTGTTATTATTATCCATGACTTTATACTTAGTAGCGGCAGTCCTCTTCTTTTTATTTCGGGACCTAATCTTCTCCACGGCGCCTTATAAGTCCCGGTCTATTCTAAGGGACTTCTTTATAAGCCTCCTAATAGAGTCGTTATCTTAAAAGCCCTCCGGCGCTAACTTAAGGGATTGTCGGCGCTTAGAGCTTATACGGTTAGTTAACTTACCTTTATGGTAAGCACCACGGCCCCGCTAGGCTCCGGTCCGGTTAGCCCTCCAGGCCCGTTATACCCTATTATTATCGTCACCTTTACCTAGGTTTAGGGCCGGGAGGGCTATAGTTCTATGGCTTTAAGTAGGTGGCACGTTAAGTTATTCCGCCGCCTTCTTCCCTTCCGCGATAAGGGTTATCGCCGACACTATTTTAAGGTCTAGCGTTACTTCCTTTATATCTACCTAGTTACCTAGGGCAGGTCGTATAGCGTTAAAGAAATCGTTGATCCAAATCTCCCGGAGTTCGTTATATATCCCGATATTATAATAGTCCTAAAGCCGGTCCTGCTAATCGTCTAGCCAGGCGGCCACCTTGCGTAGGTTAGTAGGCGACTTATTCTTATAAAGATTATAGTTCTTTTAGGAGTCTTTTATACGGGTCACGATATAGGGTACAGCGTCGGCTTATACTACTACGTAAATCTCTTCCAGGGTTATACCCTTTATTAGAGCCTTCCGTCTCTTCGCCACGATAAACTCTTCTACCCACTTAAGTATACCATTAATACCCTTCTAATAGGTTTCGTACTCTTTACGATGCTCTTTATATCGGCGGTAGTCTTCGGTATAAGCGGCCTTACCTATAACCGTTAGCTCGGAAATATTAGTAGGCTGCCTATTAACGTCAGCGATAAAGGCGTAGGAGGCAAATTCGGGACGGATAGCTCGCTACGGCCTAGGGGCTGGATCGTTAGGGCGTAGAAAGTCCTAAACTCCGTTGCTACGGGCCCTGACTTTATAGAGGCGCTTCCATGGTTCCTAGTCTTCGTGGTTTGTATAGATAGTCGTATTAGAGGTTCTAGTTATTATAGCTATAGGCAGCTCGGCGTAAATAGCTTTAATAGGTTATCGAGTAAAATAAGACTCTTAATTATTACAAACAGCGTATAACTCAATTACGTAAAATAAGCGATCGATCTATTAATTTAACTAACTCTATAGAAATCTCTGATTATAGTGCTAAATTCCTGCCCTTATTCCTGCGGCAGATCCACTCCCACCTTCGGGCCCGGAATAACCCGTTCCGAACCTGCTTTAGGCCAGCCTATACGACACCCTTTCCTTCGGATATTCTATGGTTTATTTAAGCTACTGATTTAGTATCCGGACCCTAGAAGTATAGGCAAGGGTCCGTGGGCTTCTAGAGAGCTTAAGAGGTCCGTGGGTTCCCCTAAATATCCTAAAGGTCCGTTGGTCCACCTAAGGCTCTATAGGTCTACCTAAAGGTCCATGGGCCTACCTAAAGGTCTATAGGTCCACCTAGGGTACCGGGCGACTCGGGAGGACCCTAGAGGACCTAGGAAGTGCCTAGGGGACTCGGGGGGGCCCTAGAGGACTTAGGAAGTCCCTAGGGGACTCAAGAGGACCCTGGCAGACTTAGAAAGTCCCTAGCTTATAGGAGGTTTGGTATATCGTACTATACCGTATATAGATATATTTACTTTCTGGGTATAGTACTAACACCCCCCTATAAGCTAACTCCTATATAATAGGTATAGCTTAGCTAGTTATCTTATAGTCTATATTTTTAAAGCGAGAAAAAAAAAGAAAAAACCTCTATCTTTATTATAGTATAAGGGAAAAAATTAGAAACCCTTTTTATTTTATTCTAGGAAAACCTGTTTATAGCTAAAAAACCTAGTATTTAAGTTCTTTTATTTCTTTATAAGATAGTACGTTATAGTCGGGTAGTATATCGTCTTTATAACCTAGGTTTATATAGCCGTAGAGTATATTATAAGTCTGTTTTAGTAGCCCTTTAGTTATTATATCGGATATATTATATTTAGTGTTTATATACACTACCTTTATATTATTGTCCCATAGTTATTATTTATAGAAGTGAAACTGTTTATTGTGACGTGAAGCTGTGATTAACAGAACCGAGCTATAGAGATATAATAGATTGCCTTGATTCCACACCTTAGGCTTATAGGAGGCTAAGCTATATATAGGCTATGCCTCGGCTATATATAACTAATAGAAATCCCCTTCTAGTAGCCTGTTTTATCCATAAACCATAACTGCTCTAGTGGCTAATAGCCTAGGAGCTCGGAGTCCGAAGTCCGCGCTGCGTAGCCGTATCGGTATAACTGTATTTATATAACCCATTTAATTACATAACATACCCCCTATTTCGAGCTGTTTATTCGAAAATACTTGGAATGCACCTAGGCTGGGATTGAACTGTAGTTAAAATAGCTTTAAAGAGCCGTTTAATAGAAAACCAGGAAGGAAAACAAGTTTAAAAGACATATGAAAACAATATAAAAGAAATAGAAAGGCATAGTTAGAATAAAGTAAATAGGCAGCCTAGAATAGCAACCTAAGAGTAATATAAGCTGGAGGTTAGTGGGCAGCTCGTTATATATAATTTTCGATCGAGTTCTTTTAGTTAAATAACCTCTTTATTAACGATTTTCTTTTAACGATTTTAACGACTTTTGAACGATTTTTTATTTCTCCTAGCTTCTATTTATTCCCTCTATTCTCTCGATATAGCAAGCCGAGCTCGAAAACGGTTAGAAGAGCTGTGTAAGTGCTGATGGGAATAGGCTCCTAAGCAGAATAACGTCCCGGCTAAGAAGGCCACTAAGAAGACTGCCGTTAAGACAGGTCGGGTCTTTAAGCCTATTAAAGTGAGTTAATTATTAGTGGGAGATATAAGTGCTTTTTGCTAATCGAGCTATAGAAAAACACCTATAAGGCCGCTAAAGATACCGCTAATGCCGCCGCCGCCGCCGATACCGCCGCCGATACCGCTATTACCGCCGCTACCCCCGACGTTACTGCTAAGGGCTCGGGCCGCTCGGTAGCCGCTCCTAAGGAGCGATATTCGGCTAAGAATCCGCCTCCTTACTTTATAGGAGAAAAGCTTAAGACTCCCTGCGAGGGTTGCGTTAAAGCCTGGATCGCGGGCCGCGATAATTTTGTCTGTTATGTCTCGGTTTATAGTATTACTAAACGCTACGAGAAGTGTTTCTTAGGCGGGTATAAGTACTACCTATAATAAGCGTTATTTTATAGGAGCACTTATTCCGACTAGGGCATTTGTTTATTCCGACTAGGGCACTATTGTCAACAGCCGGCGCTAGCCGCTAACTATCACAAACCTTCTATTAACTACTTCGTAGGCAGCTTATCTTGGCGAGCTTAGACTATCCGGGCGACATGGCGTAGGCTATGAATTTATGTAATTTACCGGGGAGATATATAAGTATGGGGCTAGTTTGATTTCTGGCTAATTAAACAGTTTTATTTTATTAATAGTAGAGTCGCCCGTATCTGGTCTAAGGCGCGAACGTAAATAACACCGTAATTAACGAACGCTGGATTAACCCTGTTTGTAACTTTTGACTATACCACTATTATACCTCTATGAAAGTTATTAATCTCTTGCTATTAAGATCGCTAAAACCAGGGCCTTTTTACGGCACTAATATTATTACTATCCGACTATAATAGCTGGTAATACTAGCGACCTTACGCCTACTAGCCTACGCGATAGCGGTAGCTAAGGCGCCGACGCCCTAGTTACTATTAATTATTAGTTAGAGCAGTATATTAGTAAATTAAGCAGTTCATCTCTAGCGCCTAGTAGTCCTTCTAGGGATAAAGATTAAGATTAAGTATAAGATAAAGGTAAAGATAATAGTAAACTGCCCGAGGAAATTATTAGTATGACTCTTAATCTCTGGTATAAAGAGCGCATTAAAGCTCGTCGCCGCAGTGCCAGAGCTGCCTAGTTAATCGATTCCTTTCTTACATATTAGGTTAAGAAGCCTTGTCGGGCTTGTCGTCTTAAAGAGGTCCTAGTTAGTAACACTAATGTCCGCGACTATCTGAAAACCTAAGGCGTTACTATTACTATCGATAATAAGAGTCAGGATAATTAAGTCTTCGATTCTCTTAATCTTCGCTAGGAGCTTGATGCTTTAAAAGATAGGAGTGGCTTCGATATATTCGATCCAGCTAGCTATTATAGCGCGAGTACGAATAATATAACCATAACCATTGATTAAGTCTATAATACAGAATAGCTAAATAAGGCACTTCGAGGCGTCTAGGGAACACTAAATACACACGCACCATGTCTTATAACCTTACGTACCCAGCTTATAACCTAACAAAGTGCCTTAGTCAAGACTATTATTAGCTAGACAGCAGCTAATCTCGGTATTAACAAATGACCCTCTATCTATATTATCACGTCTCTTATACTCTCTGGTTATACCACAAGAAGCATTATATTCTTCTATTAGGTTATTAGCTTATATCTCTTATCTAATAGAACACCTCGGCGCGTGGTTAATAGTATAGCTTAACTTAGAATCTCTATATCGTATAGGTATCTTAATAATATACTAAATCGTATATCGATAACTATAGTGGTAGGTTAGGTATCTTCCACTCTCTTATACTATAAGCTAACTCTTATATTAACCGATATTAAATAAGTGGCTCGTGACCCGAACGCTATTATCGTCTACAATAACTTTAATTTTTTAAATTAAGTCAGGGACCTCGCCAGAGCCAAGCAGGATCAGTTTATAAACCTGACCAACTCATTAATCGTACAATGCCCTTAGCTAAGCGGTCCTATTATATAATAATAAGTCGACTTAACTATACCCTTTATAAAAAAGATAGTGCTAAACTACTTAATTCCTCGGAAGCCTTCCCTCGACGAAGCCTCCCGCTTTATGGTTCGCTATACTATCGCTAGTATTTTCCCTTCTATTAATAGAAAGCCTAAGCTACCCACTATTAAGAGGGTCACGTATACTAATAGCCCTTACCTGCACCTAGGGGCAATCTTTAAGAATAAAGGCACTATTACTAGGGTATATGCGCTATATAAGGAGCTTTTTAAGTAACGCTTATATCCAGATAATAAGCAGACTATTAATAAACTACTTATTCTCGTTTATAGAGACTAGAAGATAACCTTATTTATTCGGAATATTAAATAGTTATAGCTAGAGTCTGGAATGCCTTAGGAGCAACGTAATTAGATACTTCTTATCCCTACGTTCTTCTATATCAAACTTAATATACTAGAGATACTATTCCGTAATTTCTAGGATACTAGCGATTATTATATCCAGTCTAGCGCTACGATATCCTACGACGTTATATAGTTCCAGTATAGCCGCTATATTAATAGCAAGAATATTAAGTACTACCAGGCTCCGCCCGCTCTTCTATATAGATATATAGTAAGGATCCTCGCTTATCTTATCTATAAGCCATTTAACGGTTCCTATAGGGACGATATAGCTATTATACTATTAGACGTTAAACACGCGGTTAAGGACATTACCCCCAGGGAACTAAACGATTATCTTATTAAAGTCTAGAAGAAGCTATTTACTCTTAAGGCCTGGCTTAGTGATACCACACGACTAGACAATAGCATTATCGATATCGAATTCCGTAGTGATTATGGTCTCCTATAAAGCGTCGAGGTTCTACTTATTATTCACGAGGCTATGCGCTATAAAGACTTTAGTCTCCTCCGTGATATTATACCGTAGTTACCTATTTTCTTTTAGATTAGTAAGTCCTGGAAGTATAGCCTAGAGATAATGTATTTCTCTTGGCTCCTATATCCAGATATCTCCGATAAACATATAAGCGACGCTATTTTAAAAGGCGGCCTTATTCGTTATCTTACTGCTAGTGACGGCTATAAGGCAATTAACCTACTAATCGAGCACGTTAATGCCTTATATACCCTGGATATTAAATATAATAAGAACTCTATGCACGATATTTCTTCGACCTTTAAGAGATTGGCCTTAAATAGTAATTATATCGCGATTATACAAAAGGCCGTGGAGAGCTTCCTCGGTACTAAACAGAAGGGCACCTATTCTTATAGATAAGCCTCTTGATAAATTATAGAGTATGTCTATAAGCTCTATAATAGCGGAGTTACCCGCCCTCGGTATTATAAGGGCCCTACTTTTAATATACCTAATATCTATAAGCTTAGTTAATAAGCTCTCCTTAAGCGGCTAGAAGAATTTAACGATAGTGTTAAGAAACCCCTTAACCCTGGTAAGGAGGCCGGTCTGCCTGGTACGACTAAGGAGGACGATATAATCGATTACTAAGATAAGGGCGGCCGTCTCTTTGTGGATAAGGAATATGACTTCTGGACCGGAGGCTTTAACTAGGATAATTAGAGTATCAGAGTAATAATTATAACTATAACTGTTATTATTATAATCGTTAAGAATCGTATCTTTAGAATCTAGGGATAATTACTACTATAATTACCCTCTTAAAGGGTCTAATTTATTATAATAGTAGCTTAGTGTGTGTAAAGTAAGGGATACTAAGGATATATATAGCCTTTATTAACGAGTATACTATAAAAGGGTAAAAGAGAAGTGATAAAAAGAAGATAAGTAGGTAAATATAGCGATAATTACCTTTATAATATATTACCAGGCTACCTTTTTCGTTACTCCTCGCTAACTATGCCTTTAATTATCACGATTCCTCTCCTATCCATTTAATCCCGTCACCGATAATATTACTATTATGCCGCGGGATATATACGATATTCCTTTATCCTCGGAGGATGACCGTGTTAAACGGCCGGCTTAATGGCCTAAGATAAAGTAAAAGTAGAAGTAATAGGCAAAGCGCCCTTATGCGGATAAGGAACCTTAAGCCCAGCCATAGACAGGTTAGTTACTATACCGATATATTAGAGTATAAGCTTATAATATAGAATAGTATATGAATATATAAAGCGCTATCCTATATCCAAGCTCTCCTGTCCTGCCGCCGGTGCCGCTTATCGTCTTACGGACCTGGGACTAAAGAGGGACCTCGTCGCTGGCGGTAAAGGTAAATTTACTACTAATAAGACTTAGAACGTCGCCGCTACTATACTATAGGTCGCCGGCGATAAGGCCCTATCTCTATATAGTCGATATAGTAATAGGTTCTGTCTATAGGCTAGGTACGTGGTGCTACCGCCCCTACTCCGTGGTATCACGAGAGGCGTATACGCCTATTATTACTATAATAGTTAGGGAAGCAAACACTCCTTTTATAATCGTATATATTTCACCTTAGCAGATATTAGTATTAATATATCTGATATTTATTTAATAGGGTAACTTATATCCTCGGCCCCGGCTATGCCTATATCGACACTGGCTATACCCTTGCTGTCGATACCGGCTATGCCCCTGCTATCGACCCTGGCCCGCCCCCCCCTTTCGATTATAGCCATCCTCCCTTTAAGCCCCCCTTTTCTACCTCCCGCAGCGTTCTCTCCTGCTACTACCATGCCTAGCTCTGCTAGCCTAGAGCTAGTACGGATAAAAGAAGAGTGTATAAGAATAACGGATGCCTAGCGGGCCAGCACTAAGGTAAGGATTTAGATCGAGATATCGGCCTTAGTGATAGCTAAAATCGAGCTGTAGTAGTAGTAGTAGTAATAGGGATAGCAGCAGCTAGAGGAGGAGTATAATAAGTTGCCCTAAGCCTAGCCTTATAAGCCTATCGTCCTACGGCTATTTACCGAGATAAATAAAAAAGAGGTAGTAGATATATATAGGTATTCGGAGGAGAAAACAGATATACACGGGCTCCTTAATCTATTAGAGGAGAGTCCTATTAATAGCTTGTAATACGAGATATAAGCCTATAGCCTATAGGAATAAATAAAACCTATCCTAGTTAGCTCAATTACTATAAAGGAGCATAGTCGCTTAGTTAGGTTATAAGAATAAAGTTATTTTAATACGTAATAAGATATACCTACCTACGTACCTCACCACTATTATAATATATATTATATAAGGATTATATGCTTTTTTAACGTCAGTTCTAACTTTAAGCTAGGCGTATATAGTAATTGCTTCTATTAGTATCCCCTTCTTATCCTATCATCGATATCTGCATAGCATCTATTTACTGTCTCCGATAATTATATAGTAATTACTTCTATAACTATCCCTTTGTTATCTAGCAGAATGCTAGAGCGACTAAGCACTCTAAGTACGAATAAAACAAAGCATTAATAGTTATATTAAGCTATTCATATCTCTTTGTTATAGGACCGCTAATCGATTAAGGGCCTTAAGAGCTATAAGCCCGTTTATAACCTCTTTTCGCTTTCCGAGAGTCCTGCCATGCCTATAAGATTTAGGTAATTTAGTAAAGTAAATATTAACTGAATTCCTGCCTATAAGTCTCGCGATGCTCCTGATCTGATAGACCTAGGACCTTACCGATTAACCTAGCGATATCTATAAATAGTAGTTGGCCTTTATCCTGTGTAAGACCTGAAAACTGACGTGATATAGCCTACTAGAGGCGGCTCTTTATCTATATTTCACGGATAAGCATTATCCGACGATACTTAACACTAATAAGGGTCTATGCCTTCTGTTAAGACCAGGCACTAAAAAAGTCGAGGGCTAGGCGGGTAAGAGAGCTAGAAGATAGTATCTTCTCGCTAGCATTATAAGGCTAAAGCGGGGGGGATATCACCGAGGCTATGATTATAGCCATTATAGCAGACCTCCTTTATAACGGGACGCTTATACTTAAGGTCCGGATTATTAGTAGGCTCCTAGAGATATTCTGGGATAGCCTTATAGAAGTATACTGCGTTTAAGAAGTTCATTATCTCCGGATAGTCCTTAGCTAGAGCCTTACGCTGCTTAAGCTCCGACTTCTGCTATTTAACCTTTTGCTCGATACTAAAAAGAGTTTATAACTTCCCTATTATAACGGTACGCTAATCCTGGTCGCTAATAGCCGAGACCTAGCTAGCCTATATATCAGTATCGCTTAGGTTATTATTATCGCTCTCTAAGAGAAGCTGCTCTGCTACGCGGCTAGGATAAATAGGCTTATAAATAGCCCGATAAAGCTTAGTCCTACGAGGCATAGTATTAATCTATTCTAGATAATTAAAGCACTATTAGGGTGTAAAAAGGTATATAGTCCCTTAATCTCTCCTGCTATAGTCCTTACGCATTACACGACTAAACCTCTAAATAATATCAGCTAGGTTTAGTTACGGGGGTAAGCCGAATTAGATAATATTCTTAATATTAGGTATATCGATCCCGACGCTTATAGCCGTCGTGGCTAAGAGCACTCTAGTAATAGAGTCCTCTTTACGGAACTCCTTATAGATAGCCTCTCTGTTATCCGGGCGAATATCTATATCGTACCAACGGATAATAGCAGCGGCTTAGGAGCTACTTAGGTCCCTATTCTTACGTATCTAATAAATAAGATACCTATAAGCAGTAAATAGCTTCGCCTTCGAGTCTAGGTAGATAATTATCTTCGGCAGGTCCTAGAGTCTTAGCGCTATCTACAGGACAAACTCAAGTCGATAAGAGTCCGTTATATAGCCTCGGATAAGGGGTTAAACGATAATAGAGATATTATACCTGTTAATAGATGTCCGAAAGATCTCGAGCGTATAGTCGGAGCCGGCGTGCTTAAGTATAAAGTCCTGCCCTTCACGATCCAACGTTATAGTATAACTCAACAGAGGGATACCCTGTGGTATAAGTAAATATGCTTTATAGTTATAGGCCAAGTTAGGGCGGAACTCGCGCCACTGACTAATTATATAGACTTCGTCGATAGCTAGTAGTCCTAGATTCTATCTAAATCCAGGATCGCGAGTAACGCTCTTTAAGCCAGGACTTATTAACTGTTTAGGCGAGAGGATAATATAGGAATATTTCCCTTCACGAACGTTATACTAGATATATCGATTCTATTATAAACGGTAAGGTTAGTGCCTTATTCGACTAGTAGAGTATAGTGCTAACTAAGTACACCTACCTTTAGATAAGTCTCGGCCTTAATCTAAATAGGCGTGGAGCCCGGAATATCGTGCTTAATAGACTCGGTCTATTATACACCGAGTTATAAAAGGGGGATAATAATAATTATAATCTTAGCTATAATAGCGGTATAGGTATAAAGGATTATACTCTTACAGTACCTAGTAGTAGCGATAAGCAGGGTATCCTTTTTATCGAATATAAGACGTTTAACTAAGTTAATCTATCGCTAGCGCGGTTCCTATACGCGTAAGATACGATAAATAACTTTTTATCACGGGTTAACTCCTCGAAAGTGTAGTTCCGGTATAAGGCCGAAACCGCTAATTAGTATATAGGTCCGACGCTTAGACCTCGCGCTGCCCTTACCATAGATTCGTATAAACCTAGTAAATCCTGTACCTCTTTATAGACCTTTTCCTTTCCTTTCCTTAATTCTAGCTCATACTTTTATTCAGACTTACTTAGTGCGATTAACCTATAACTAGCCGCTTATATAGCTAGAATTTAGCGAACCCTATACGCTATATTCGTATAGACTTAGATACGAACGCGCCGTTAGGCGGCGGCGGTCCTATAAACCCTGCCGAGCTAGCTAAGTGGACGGATAGAAGGATTACTAAAGCTACTAATATAATACTCGGTCCTTTATAAGAATAGATAGCTTCATAATAAGAGCTGCTTTAATAACTTATAAACGGTCTTATAAACGCCTAGGCCCCGTAGTAACCTACTCTTAACCTTATGCCTCCCTTAGAGGGAGCCCCTATTAATATACCCGCGGAGTTAGTAGCGGGCCCTTCTATCCTAGTAACCTCTGCTCACCCTCCCTAAATCAAAGTCCTACAGGAAACACGTTAGGAACCATATCCGCTATATACTAAGCCTTTATTATACACCGTGAAGTTTAATAGAAGACGAACAGAGTATATTACCTGGTTATACTAGATATATAATACGCTATTACTAGACGAATACTTATTTAATAACTAAGCCGAAATATAGTATTATATTAATTTATACTAAGAGGGGAGTGCTTAGTAAATAGTATTAGCCTTCTATACCGTTAAGGGGCTAGGAGGTACCCGCGACCTAGAGTCGTTCCTTACCTACCTAGACCGTATATATAAGGACTAGAACGAATAGCGTCGCGTAGCCTTCACGGTATATTCCCTTAGATAGAGCGAGGAATAAACCTTCGCGTAGTTCCTACCGAAATTCGAGAAATAGATCGCCTAAGTAGGTAGTAGCGAGTAGGTAGACTCGGCGAAGATCACTTTCCTTAAGGGAGGCCTAAGCTAAAACCTACGTAGCGCCCTAGTCACCGCGAAGTTACTTTATAATTATCTAAGCTACCTTACTAAGGTCTAAAGTATCGCCTAGAAGCTAAAAGGCCTATACCTAACTAGCCAGAATATTTATATGCTAAACCGAACCCGGAGCTAAGAGACTGATACCGATTAATAGAGACGTCGCGATAAGAGGGATTAATTAAGTCTGGCCCGATACGACTATAGACCGACCTTATAATAACCGGGAGTGCTAGGAGTATAGAAAAAAAGAATATATCCGTATACACTATAAGTCTCGGTATAAGAGCTTAAAAGCTAAGGGCGCCCGCGTAGTAAAGGCTTAGGCCGGGGATAGCGATATCGTTATAAGCTTAGATAGTTCGGATAATAAGGAGTCGGAAAAAGAATAGCTTTAACACGAAAACCGGTGTTAAAGCTACTAGCCGCCCTATAGTAGGAGTAAAAGGCGTTTAAATACCTAGCTAGCGGCGACTTAGCCCTAATATTAACGCGAGTAAATAGAAGATATATATATACTCTTATAGATACGGGTTATAACTCCTATACTACTATAAATAAACGCTTTACCTAAAGACTCTAGTTACTATTAGTTGATAAAAGGAAACGACTATTAAAAGGATTCTTAGATATATCCGAGCCGGCTATTAGCGCCGGGATCGCTATATTTAAGCTAGAGATTAGCGGCTATATATAACGAGTCTTCGCCTATATAGTAAAAGGACTAGATTAGGATATATTCCCAAGGAAGCCGTGGCTAGAATATAATAATATTATGTATTACACGAAAAATTATAGGTTATACTATAAAGTCGCCGATATTAACCTATAACCAGTAGGCGAGGAAGAATTAGCTAATATATAAGCTATCCGGAAGGCTAGGCTCTTCTTAAGAACGGTATTTCCGGCTATAATACGATAAACAAAAAGGGGGTTAAAGGGAAAAGGAAAAGATAATATAACGCCTTAATCCGTGCCGTTAGTATACGGGATATTAATAAGGCCTTTTATAAAAAGGAACTAATAGACCCTCGGAACTATATCCCTACGAATATACTATAAGAGTTCGGCGACTCTTTTACGCCTAATAAGGCTAACGACTTACCCCCTTACGGACTAAGCGTTAACCACGAAATCACCCTAAAGCGAGGTTCTAATAGACTCGAGCCGACCCTGCTATAGGGGCCCCTTTACGGTATATTAAGGGAAAAGCTACTAATACTCCGGAAGACGCTTACTAACCTAATAGATAAGGGATTTATACGAGCCAAGAGCTTAGCGGTGGCCGTGCCGGTCCTATTCGTGAAGAAGCCAGGGGGCGGGTTACGCTTCTATTATAACTGTCAGAACACGAATAAGATACGAAAAGAGATTTGTGTTCATTGCCGACTATGAAAGAGTACCAGTCTACGATGTCAAATATATAGGCAAAAGAGGGGAAATAACGCTGTGATATATCTAATAGAAGTACCGCCGTATTCGGAGCAGTGTGTGACGTGGCTCTGGGAATATACCTAACAGGTTATCGAGGCATTTGGGCATAAATGCCTGACACACCCCCCCAGAGCCGCAGGATTAATCCTAACGGTTCTGATCGAATTAAAGCTCAAAAACAACGTAAAATCTAGGGTTTTTAAGCCTAGATATCAATCCAAAGGTCAACGGCTTGTTAAACAGCTCGTGCCTTATTATGATCCCAAAGCAGTGGTTAAATTAACCCTAAAAACAACGTGATAATTATCATATAATTATAGTTAATCTAACGATCGTCGCGATTATAATCTAATCCAAACCACCGTTAAGTCGATAGTAATCGGCTTAAACCACCGTTAAGGCGGTGGTGATTAACCCGATTAAACCAAGCCGGCAGGGCTCTTTTCTATTCCAAGCATCTTAACGAAGGCAATATGCTTTTACGTAGATAACGCTTTCGTTATCCCGTCGCTAACTATCTTATTCGTCGCGATCTAATTAACCACGATCTCTTAGCGTTATACGATCTACCGGATCCATAGGGCGTGGATATCAAGATGCTTTAACTTCGAGGTCACCTATAGGCGAGGGCTCTCTAGCAGTTACCGTGTTTAATCGTTATCGTAGAAGATAGTAATAGGGTCCTTTTTAAAGGCTAGCGTTAAGTCTTTTATTAACCATAGCGTGGCTATATACTAGCGGGCGGCGGCGCTTAGAGCTATAAGCTCTGCTTCGGTGCTGGATATAATAACGCTCGTTTACTTATTCGCCTTCTAGTCGATAGGACCTCTAAAAAGGATAGTTATATATCCCTACGAGCTATACCGAGTCTCACGGTTATCGGCGAAGGCGGCGTCGCTTATATAGAAAAGAGCGAATTTAGCTGCGTTTTCTAATAGATCCTATGCTCTAAAGGACAGGCAGAGGGCGCTCGTCGAGCCGAGGTACTTAAGGCACCTATTAGCAGCTTCGTGATACTAACTAGATAGGTTAGTAGCGAATTCAGCTAGTCTAGAGGCAGCCCGAGCTATATCCGGCCTTGTTTAATAAGCCGCGTAGTTAATTAATCCGACCTTTTAAACATATAGGTGGATAGACTTTTCTAACGCCTATTATTTATTTAGTTCTATAATATTAGGAAAAGGAAGAGGCGTAGATACTCTATAACCGCCTATCTCGATCTTTAACGTCTTTATCTTTTCGTTAATATAGTTATTAAGCGATAACCATAGCCTCCGACGTTAACGATCGCGTATAACCCTAATACTAAGGAACCACTTAAGCGGTCCTAAATCCCGAACCTCGAACCGTTATTATAGCTGCTTAATTAATTCTTCGGTAGCGGCGGCGTGCTATTTACGATATAGCAGAACGATATTATCTATATAAAAGAAGACGAGTAGCTTATCGTTTTTAAAGACTTAGTCGTCCTCCTTTAGTTGCGTTAGCCCGTATTTACCTAAAATAGAGGAGAGCTCCTGATACTATAACTTAGGCGATCTTTATAGGCCGTATAACGCCCTGCGTAGGCGGTGGATACCTCTCTTTATAGGTCGTAGGAGCTTCGTAAACGGCTCTAATTCGGCCTTATTAGTAACGTTTACGGCGGACTATAAGGTATTCTATCCCGGGGGGTCCCTTATATAGACCTCTTTATTAAGGCGCGCGTTCGTGAACGTATTAACGGTATTAAGTTAGCGGGTCTCTAGATCGAAGTGGGCAGTAATAGCTATAAGCGTTTTAAAGGTCCTGCCGGCGAGGGTGGAGGCATAGGCATCCAGGTGATTTTAAGGCTATTAATCACTATGAACGTAGAGGCGTGCCTTGAATTTGGTGACGTAGCTAGATGGATCGACCTTGTATTTAAATACCTATATAAGATCGAGGGGCCGGCTTAGTAGCAGTATGCTATCTAGGAGGCCCTTAACGGCTTTAAACGTGCCTATCTGCTCTAGGGTCTTTACCTCTTTAGAGGCTGCCTTAATCCACTACGTTCTGTACGGCGACTTTATTATCTACGTTTAATTAGCAGGCTCTTCGGGCATATCGCGGCGTAGTAGTGGCTTCTTCGGGATCTTAAAACGGTTTAAATAGAGGAAGGCAGAGTCGGTGTATTATTACGGTGGCCGCCGGTTACGTTATGGCCGAGAGGCAGCTGCCGGCGTGGAAGATAATAGACTAATAGCCGGCGCTACCGTAGGAGTAGTGGATAGTCCTGGGGCTACCGTTACGGTAGCGGTGGCGGCGGCTATTATTTTATCCTTTAGGACTAATTAATCAGGGGACAACAAACCTATAGTAATGCCGGCGGCGGCTAGAGTAACAGTATCGTCTAAGTCGTCGGAACCGGAAGCATCTTTATCCGGGACGTCGTCGTTAAAGGCAGCGGCGGTTACTACGGCTAACGTTATTAGAGCTGGAGGTGGTAACTGGCCTGTAGCTATAGTAGAGGGCGTTGATTAACGTGAAGCCGGCGGTGTTAATATAGGAGGGGAAAAAGAAAAGGAAGACGTTATTATAGGAGAGGTTTTAGAGGTAATTATAGTAGTAATTATGGCCTGCGTTATGGCAGAGCCCTGAGCTTAGGCGGCAGAGGTTACTATAGCAGAAGGAGTAACCTCAGTGGCCACTATAACTACCGTTTTAGGCGGCTACGATCGCTATTATAACTTATCCACCCCCCCAGAACTAGGCGAGGGAGTCGAATTTTCCGTTACTTTAACAGCTACTACTTTAACCTCTTCTTCTTTAACCTGTTTAACTGCTTTAACTATAGCAGCAGCAGCTCTTCTCTTAATTGCTTTAATCCCTCCTATTAATCGGATATTTTAGAGGGACTCTAACGCCGAGTTCTGCTATATCGTGACGAAGTAATCGAATTACGGCACGGCCGGTGACGTATATAACGGATCCTCTCTTTCTGGCTCCGGCATATTAAGTTCTTTATACAGCTCTATTAAAACAGGTAGGTTAACGTCACGATCTTTGTATAAGAGCTTTTCGTTAAATCTAACGTCTCTTATACGCAGGATCCTTCCGAGCTTTAGCACTTAAATCCGATAGATATTAGTGCTTTTATACCCGATTAGATAACCGATATAAGCCCTCTCCGCGAGCTTTTTATTCTTCCGGCGGCCATACTAGTAGTTAGCAGTTAACGGATAGGCATGGTAGCCGTACCTTTTTAGGTAACCGATCATAGGGGTTATCGTGATACGCTTAATGCCTATCTTATTAACCCACTTATCTATATAACCCTTCGGCGACTTCCACCTAAGGTCCCGGCGTGGAGTTAGATTATATAGGTATATCGCGGCGGCCATGATCTCTGGCTATATATCCTATTAGAACCCGGAAGCTATTACGAGGGCCCGGGTGATAGCGTATATAATACCACCGTGCTATTCGGCCCGGGGGTTTTAGGCGGCTATATTCGGAGCCGACCTCTTAATCAGGATACCCCGGTAGGCACCCTAGTTATTAAATTCCCGTTACAGGGCTCGCTCGCCATCTAGGCGTATAACCCGGATCGGGTAGCCGTACTACCTCCACGTTTATACCTCGTGCTTAGCGACTGACTTAAGGGCTGATTTATAATCCGGCAGGAATTCCCCTTTATTTATCTTAGTATAGGGATTATAAAAAAGGACGGTTACCTTTAGTCTATTATAGGACTTATCGTTAGAGAATAGATCTATATCCACACGCTGCCACGGCCTTATTAGGTGGTGGTTTAGAGGCTATTATAATACCTGCCTTTAGCCATTACTAGTAGAGTAGTCCTGGCACTTAATCTTTAAGGGGAACTCTTTACCGGATACTGCCCCGCCGGAGCAGGTAGTCACGATCTTTTAAGGGCTTTAGCGCTAGCGTGGCCTAGCCGCTTATACTATAAGCGAGCGTCGGCGACACTTATAATAGGGGTCCTGGAGCTATTAAAAAAGCTCTGTTATTATGCCGTTAGTTAGAGGGCAAACTAACCTCCCACGTTCTTTAGAGGCAGGGTAGCGGTCCTACCTTTTTCCTTAATTTCTAACGCCTATCTACCGGTAATAAGCGATCCTGTTAGAAGCAGGCGGAGGGCTGATATAAGGGTTATAGGATATCCCTCGATATACGCTATATCCTTTAAAATCAGCGTATACGGCCAACGATCACGATCTTTAACTTTTAGCCTTATAGTGCCGAATCCTATCACCGGATCCGATAGTCCTCCGCTAGTATTAAACGTTACGAGCTCTTCTACTAGCCGATAATCCTAGAGCAGGTGCCGTTAATTAGTGATATGCCTTGTGGTGCCGGAATTAACTAATAGCTTATTTTTAAAGGGTCCGGCTGCGGCTGCTATTAATAAAAAGCTGTATATGCCGTATAAAGACGTATCGTCCTTATCCGAATCCGGGGCCCCTCTGTTAATAAAATTAGATACGTCCTTAGAAGAGTCTCTCGGTTATAACTCCTTTTAACCCTTATTCGCCCTACTATCGAGGTCCTTTTTAAGGTTACTTTAGAATGCTTTCCGGCGTTTTTTACCCTAGCTAGCAATCACCCGGTTATAGCGTTCTTAAACCTCCTTTATTATCTTAAAGGACTTATTCCTACGGGACTTATTAACGTTCGGGCACTTCTAATCCGGGCGGCACTAAAACTTAGCCTTCCTGACTCTACGGCAATCGTAGATAAACTCCGGCCGATTCTTCTAACGATCCTGTTAACGATCCTATTACTAACCTTCTTTATCTTTTCCTAGGAACGTGGCCGTATAAAACGATAACGATCCCGGCCTTCGGTTAAGGCGATAAGGGTGCCTATAACGTAACTAGGTGGTGTATTCGGCGACGATATCTTTAACGGCTAGGACGTTCCTTTTATTAGTAACCAGGATAGAGGAAAAGCGAGCTTTAGACTATTCCGGGGCTACCGAGCCGATCGTATTAAAAAAGCCGTTAATTTAATCTATCTTCGAATCGATCGCCCTAACTTCGTATATCTTTACGCGGGCATATAACGCTATAAAGTCATCTAGCTAGCGTTAATAGGGTATCTTCCTAATAGATTATATATATTCGTCCCACCGTTTCTTAATCAGGGACTTCTAGGCGGTGTTCGTGGGCTTTATCTTATTCTTCAGGATCTTTAGGATTTCTTTCGGATCGGTGGTTTAACCGTACCACTCTATAACGTTCCTCGCGACGGTCCGTTAGATATAGAGGAAAACAGAGGCGAGCCCCTCCTGCTCCCTGGTATACTTATTATAGTAATATAACCAGATCTTATATTTCTGATCCTAGCTATCGTTATCAGCGTTAGCTTCTAGAGGGGGGTCGTCTTCTAGTGGCTCGGGTCTATTATCGTCGTTAATACTAGGATTAACGAGGTCCTTAACCTTTTTCGCGGCGGCGTGGCCTAGAACGCCTCGGAGCCAGTTATGCTAATCGCCGGGGGCGGCGAGTATAACTTCGGTTAAGGCCATAGCGACTTCGAAGATAGGCGATTAATTAGAGGAGGAGGAGGAGGAGGAGGTTATTTAACGAGCAGGCGGACGTGCCGGTAGAACGGCTCTAACCGTAACAGAATAGAGGTAAAAAGAGGGCTTTAAAAGAGAGGCGCAGAGCCTAGAACTGTTGGATCGATCGGAATAGAGTCGTTTACCAGAGCCCCGGGCTTATAACTCTCAGAACACGAATAAGATACGAAAAGAGATTTATGTTTATTACCGACTATAAAAGAGTACTAGTCTACGATATTAAATATATAGGTAAAAGAGGGGAAATAACACTATGATATATCTAATAGAAGTACCGCCGTATTCAGAGCAGTGTGTGACGTGGCTCTGCGAATAGACCTAACAGGTTATCGAGGCATTTGGGCATAAATGCCTGATAATAACTATAAAGCCTTAAACGCGATCACCTAATAAAATCGCTACCCCCTCCCCCTAGTCACTAAGACCCTATATAACCTAGCTAGCGCTAAGTAGTTCACGAAGCTTAATATAGTCGCTACCTTTTATAAGATCCGTATAGCTCCCGGATATAAGAGTAAAATAGCCTTTAGGACGCGCTTCGGTCTCTTTAAGTAGCTAGTATACCCCTTCGGACTAAGCGGTATACCCGCTACCTTCTAACGCTATATTAACTAGACGCTATAGGAGTTCCTTAATAACTTTATTACCGTATATATCGACGATATCCTAATCTACTCTAGTAGATCTTATAAAGACTATAAAGTAAAGGTCCGGCTAATACTATATAGGCTTATAAATACCGGCCTAAACCTAGACCTACCTAAGTATAAGTTTAGTATAACGATAATCAAATACCTAGGCTTTATTATTATAATAGATAAAAGAGTGTTTTACGACCCCGAGAAGTTAAAGGCTACCCGCGACTAAGAGGCCACTACCTCGGTAAAGGGAGTGCGAAGTTTCTTAGGATTCACGAACTATTACCGGATATTTATCTACGACTTTATAGGCATCACGGCCCCCCTCTCGGCACTAATAAAAAAGGATCGGCTCTTTAGGCGGGCGGCTAAGGAAGACACCGCCTTAAAGGAGCTAAAACGATTCTTCTAAATAGAACCCATTATATGGTTATAGAACCCGGATTATAAGACTATATTAGAGACCGACTACTTAGGTTATACGTTAAATGGTGTTCTATCCTATGTAGATAAATAGGGATATCGCTATACAGTTATATATTACTCGCGTAAGCTTATCCCGGCGGAGTATAACTACCCTATTTATAATAAGGAGATATTAGGGATTATAAGCTATATACTCGCCTAGAAGGTAGACTAACTAGCTACGAATAATTTATAATACTATTAGACTATAAGACTCGTAAGTACTTTATAACTAAATAGTCCTCTATAAAAAAGTAAAGCCGCTAGGCCGGCGAATTAGCTTAGTTTAATTCTATACTAGAGTACCGGCGAGGTACTAAGAACTTCGCGGCGGATACGCTCTCTTATTATAAATAGGACGCCCTAAAGGATAGCTTAGATAACCGGGAATAGGGGCCGGTAATTTAACTAATACCTAACTCCGCGATCCCTAAAATAACCCCCGAGCCGATTATATAGAGGACGATATCCATTAAGCGTGTATTCGAAGTAAATAAAGACCTTTAACGACTTTAAGACGAAACTATAGCGACCGACCCTTAATACTAAGGGGTCCTCGCCGCGATTACTATAAGAGCTTATAGCTTTAACTCGTCCCTTAGACTACGATTATAGATCGCGGAATACTCTTTTAATCCCGTAGGATATATAACCTTCTAGGATTATGTTTAGGTTCCGAGCTCTAAAAAAGACTCGTTACTAAGAGAGCGCTTAGTATAGGCGATCTACGACTCTACTATTAGCGGTTACCCGGGTAAGGAGAATATAATCGCTATAATAGCCCGATAGTTCTTATAGCCTAGTATAAATAAGGATATATAGAAGTTTATCTATAACTATAACCCTTATAACGGAGGTAATTAGTAGCGGAACGCGAAGCGCGGACTATTAAAACCACTACCTATACTAGAGCGAATCCGTAGCTACCTCGCGATAGACTTTATAACGGACCTGCCACCTACTAGTAAAAGTAGGGCGTGTTTTCTATAAGTGATTACGGACCGGCTAATAAAGTTAGTAACGTTAGAAGCTATAGAAATAATAGAAGTATAAGCCTACGCGAAACGCTTCCTAACCTGCTATTTTAGGTTTTATAGTATACCCCTTTTAATCGTTAGCGAGTAAGGCTTAAACTAGACTAGGAGGTTCTAGCGATACTTCTATAAGCTTATAAGGATTAAGTAGCGACTTAGTATAGCCTATTACCCCTAAACCCACGGGGGGCCCGAAACGCTAAACTAAGATATCTAGGCCTACCTCCGAGCCTTTATATACTATTCCTAGAACGATTAGGGGCGCCTACTACCCGCCGCGTAGTTATCGCTTAATAGCAGGAAGAGCTTAATAACTTAGCTAAGTCTTTTCTTCCTAGAACACGGGTTTTACGTTGATCGTATATATATCCACGACCCCTTACCTATATACCCGAAGGAAGCCGCCGCCTATAACCTACTAAGTCGCTTATAAGGGGCCGTGGAATTCGTATAAGCAGCTATAGATTTAAAGCAACTTTAGGATAAGGAAACCGCGAATAGGCGGCGACTCCTAGTAAAGCGCTTCGAAGTAAGAGACCTCGCTTAGTTATTTATAGCTAACTACTCTACGCCTAGACCTTTAAAGAAGCTAAGTTAGCTATACTAGAAGTATAGGGTAATAAAAGTAATTAACTCCTATCTTATCGAATTAAATATACTCTCGGGGATATATCCTTATTTCCACGTCGATATCTTAAAGCGAGCTAGTCGCTACCCTCTCCCTAGGCAGGTTATAACCGATCCCTAACCCGAACCGATTAGGGACGCCCTTTATAGTAATAAAGAGTAGGAAGTAGGCATAGAATAAATAATAAGGTTACGGTATACGGCGCGAGGTATTAGTATAATAGGCGGAATACGTAGAACCTACTTAGGAACCGCTAGATACCGTATAGAATATTAAAGTATTAGACGATTTTAAAGCGGAATACGGCCCCGTGGATAAGAATAAGAGGCCTTTATAAGATTATATTATAAGGAATACGCGAAGATAAAGAGACCCTGGTATAAGGGGAGCACGACCTATAGTTATAAGTTAATTAAAGGGGGGGAATTTACTAGCCCCCTTACTGGTCTTTAAGGTGGTAAATAATACCTCCGTAAAGGACTTTAATTAGCGGTATTACTATCCGGACCCTCCTAGCTATTATTATTACTACTACCGGTAGCAGGACCGCTACCTCCCTAAAGGGCGGCGAGGATACCTTTTAGGAGGCGCGTTATTATTACGCCCTATAAGCGAACCTCGCGGTGGAGGGCCGCTACCTTACAGCGGAGACCCTCGCCATTATTAATAGAGACGGGGGCGGAGTTAGCGGCGGGGGCGAGGGCTACCTCGGATAAGGAGGCGTAATAGATATTATAAGCTAATTCGTAAGCCTCGCGGGGCTAGGCTAGAGTTAGTACCGACCTAGAAAAGGATAAAAGGGGATACTTATATCATTATTATTAGGCTTATCGTGTATAACACGACCCGTGTCGGCCAGGGGCTTAATAAATTGGATAGCGGCGGCGGGGAGCTAAGAAGGTTAGTTATAATGACCTCGCCTATAAATCATAGAAACCTTATAGGGCGGTATAGGTAGGATCCTATAATATATTCGAAGTATTTAGGATTACTACTAGGTATACTAGGCCCGGATTAATTATAGCACGTTAAGTTGAATTTCTATTTAACGCTAGCTATACGATTAGCGTAGGGGCGATAGAAGGCTTTACGAGGACGGCCGGGGGGGTAAGCTAGGCTATATTAACGCTTAGAAGGCGTCGCGGCCTGCCAGAGAGTTAGTAGGATCCTTATGGCGAAATAAGGCCGTATCACGAACCTCCTTTTCGGCCGGACACTTACTAAGATTCGCTATAGCGGCGAGGGCCTCCTTAGCCACGCTTTTAACCGATTAACCACGTACCTTATTATTAAAGGCGGGGGGGGGGGGGGGGGGGGCGCGATGCCGCTAGTGGCCGGCTATTCTTTAACGGTGCCCTTATAGGCGTGCAGGGCGCTATAGCGGGGTATAGATATCTAGACATACTCTGTTAGCTACGACCTAACTAGATTAGCGCGAGGACTCGTTAGGAGACTTATAATAGTTAATAAAATAGTTAAAGGGCGAGATTTAGAAAATTAATAAAATGCTATAAGTATAGAGTGACTACGCCGCGAGTTAGCAAGGAATAGCACGGCTCCTAGCACGCAACGGATAACGGAGCTTATTACTGAAAACGATATTATAGGCTTATAGAAAAAGAACTAACTATAAATAAAAAGCCAGGCGAAGCTACGCTTATACTACGATATTAAACTACGGAATACGATAAAAGCCTATAAAGCTATTTATTATAATAGTTAACGAATAAAGAAGAAGGAGTAACCGGGCGTTTTGAATATAAAGAGTAAGCGCTCGGCGTAACGCGGAACGCCAGCGACTAGGGAGCGAAATCGCCGTAAATAACGCGCGACTCGAATATACCTGATATAAGGGAGGATATACGACTCCCTCGCGACGCGTTTAGGCAAAAACCGGATTCGGCACTTAGTTATTACGGCCCCTGGGGGGGGGTTGGGGAGGGGGGTGATATTATAGATTGACCCCTCGAAAGTGTAGTTCCGGCATAAGGCCGGAATCGCTAATTAGCACGCAGGTCCGACGCTCGGACCTCGCGCTACCCTTACTATAGATTCGTATAAACCTAGTAAATCCTGCACCTCTTTATAGACCTTTTCCTTTCCTTTCCTTAATTCTAGCTAATATAATTTTTCGGTCTTACTTAGTGCGATTAACCTATAACTAGCCACTTATACCTTTAATATAATAATTCGCTAAGCGCCTAGATTATTCTGTTTAATTATATACTTATTAAGCTTGTCGATATAGCGGCGGAAGTTAACCTTAGAGCCCTTATTAAATGGATTATTAGGACTATCTGGCTATATCTTCGAGGCTATGGCTATTATCTGCTAATAGGTTAGCGTCGCGATAAGCTCGCTATCGACTATAGCCACTAAAGCCATCTCGGTAATAGAGGAGCCGGGCAGGGGGTACGTTAAAGGAAAAACTCCGAGAATAGAAGACTAATAAAGCCGTTATCTAGGTATACTAATAAAGATAAGTCTTTATATAGACCTTATCGTCTTTGGATAAGATCTAGGTAAACACGAAGTAAAAAACGTGCCTAAAAACCAGGATTAATATACGACTAGAACACTAACACGCCTAAATACCACGAACGTTAGCTTCTAAGGTTCTCCTGCGATTAACGATCCTTGGTATATAATTCTTTTAGCGATATCTGGCGTGTGGGTAACGATAGAGGGGGGTCGTCATGGAGTCAGAACCGTGTTCGTTAATACGATTTCACGATAGGGTATTTAGGCGGACCAAAACACAGGCCCTATAACTCTAAAAACGGAATAGAATCAATATTCAATTATGTCTCTATCTCTGAGGAAAAACAGTAAGGCGATATCTTTATTTATTACTATATAATTACGATTCTGAAACATACCCTCGAAATCTTCCTTATATAAAGTGTTCGTTAATCACTACTAACTCTACGTTCGCTCCTTAGACCTTTTTCCTAGGCATATTGGTTTAATATAAGTCCAATATATCTTCTATTGTGTGTGGCTAGGATTTACACCTATTAAGTGCATTCCATATATTTCTTTATATAGCACGTGCATCCAATAGGAAAGCCCTATGGGTATATACCGCCTAGGCACAAAAGATCTGAGTTTGCTAAGATAATAGGCAGGCAATCCAATTTATCCATCTACTATAATCACGATATGGCCTTTTCCACCTTTATAACTATCTATCTTCAACGCCCAATAACGTTAAAATAGCGCTTTTGCCGCCTTAGCTTTTTGACCTCAGATACGACGATATTAAAGAGCTTCTTGCCCACGCCAACGAGTGGGCCCGCGATAACGGATACGCCATTATAATCCGACAGAGGTCGTGGATAACGTGGAGGGCGAGGGCGAGGATAAACACAGCTAAATTTGGTAGGAAACACCTCGACGTAAGCTGGATCTTAGTCGGGAACGGATAAGGTTATACTCAGGCTACAGGAAGAGCTGGGACGTCGTGAGTAATACGGTAGGAAGATAGCTTATAGCTAATTGATCAGTTAATTGATGATCGTATCTAAGGGCAAAAGGACGACCGAAACCGAACGATATAAGCTGCTGTTTGTGTTAAACCAATTAGTGTCTAATAAAAAATAAAAACGAAAATAAAAAAAGATAATAGTTGACGGCTGGCGCCGGCTATAAAAATAGGGCCCTAGTCGGAATAAACAAATGCCCTAGTCGGAATAAGTGCTCCCTATTTTATTAAGTTAAGCTACGTAGAAGCTAATAAGTATAGCCCCTTAGTCGTTATCCCTATAGCACGCCGTGCCGCTATTACTAAAAAAGAGGTGGCTAACAAGGTTAACGTTAGCGTTAATAATATTATAAGTTCGCTCCTAGGCTATTATTAAGTAGCTGTTTTCTGACTTTTATAACTTCTTTACCGGCTACGCCCTGTCCTGCGGCTATTTTAGGACTCATTTAAGTGCCCCGAGTATCCTAAGATTTTTAAGCCGGCCTACCAGACTTTTTGTCTTACACGCTTAACTAGCTTTTATTAGCGTAGTTAATAGCGTTATTGCTCTAGAGTATCCCTTAATAAACCTCCTATAGACATTAGCGAAACTAAGGAAAACTTAGATATTATAGAACGACTCGGTTATTAGGAATTCGGTAATACTATATATAAGTTCCCCGTTTATCGCGAAGCCCTTATGGGTTATTATAAACCCTAAGAAATCTACTGTGTCTTCGCACTATAATAGTTTCGTATATAGCTAGGCTCTATAAAGCCGATTCAAAACCTTCTTCGGGCTCTTTATATACTATTCTTTTAATATAGAATATATATGGATATTATCGAGGTAAGCGATATAATATATATCTAATATACTAGTAAGCCTTAGTGAATATATATCTAGAATATGGCTAGAGTATGTGTTAGCCTTAATAGTGTAACTATATACTTGTAGTAACCGTACCACGTTCTAAACGCTGTTTTCTAGCAGTCTTCCTTCTTAATATCCGGGTTAACCCGTCGAATATACAGTTTCGGCATAATGCCGGAACCGCCAATTGGCGCGCAGCTCCGATACTCGGACCTCGCGCTAACCTTACCGCGAATTCGTATAAACTTAGTAAACCCTGCGCTCCTCTATAGACCCTTTCCTTTCCTTTCCTTAATGCTAGCTAATATAATTATTAGGCCTTATTTAAAACAATTAACCTATACGTAGCCGCTTATATAGCTAGGATATAGTAAACCCTATGCGCTACCGTAGTATAGCCTTAGATATAAATGCGCTACTAGGCGGTGGCGGTTCTATAAACCCCGCTAAGCTAGCTAAGTGGATAGACCGAGGGATCACTAAAGGTATTAATATAACGCTACGTCCTTTATAGGAATAAATGGCTTAATAATAAGAACTACTCTAATAACTAGCGAACGGTTTTATAAACGCCTAAGCTTTATACCGACCTTCGTCTAATCTCGCGCTACCCTTAGAGCGAGCCCCTATAAACACACCTACGGAGTTAATAGTAGGCCCTCCTACCCCGGTAACTTCTACTCCCCCCTGAAAAGAAGTCTTGTAGGAACTGCGTTCCTTATACACTAAGCATTTACTGTGCCCCGCGAAGTTTAGCGGAAAATAAACGGAGTAAACTATATAGTTATAATAGATATATAATAAGCTCTAAAGATATAGCATTATATTAATTTATACCTAGAGGGGGGCGCTTAGTCAATAGTATCGGCTTATTACGTCGCTAAAGAACTAGAAGGTACTCGCGACCCTAAAGTATTCCTTGCTTACCTAGACCGTATATATAAGGACGAAAACGAATAGCCTCACACGGCCTACGCGCTATATTCCCTTAAATAGCGCGAGGAATAAACCTTCGCGTAGTTCCTGCCGAAATTCGAAAAGCAGATTATATACATAGGCGGTAACGAGTAGGTCGATTTAACAAAGATTATATTCCTAAAGGAAGGCCTAATCTAGAAGCTACGTAGCGCCTTAGTTAGTACGAAGTTACCCTATAATTACCTAAGTTAAGTCATTACAGTCTAGGGTATCGCCTAAAGGCTAAAAGGGCTACGCCTAATTAACCGGAATATTGATATACCAAATCGAACCCGGAACTAATAGACTTAAGATACTAGTGAAGACGTTACAATAAGCGGAGTTAATCCAGTTTAACCCGATACTATTGTAGACTAACCTCACGATAACTAAGAATACTAAGAATATAAGAAAAAGGGATATATCCGTCTAAATTATAAGTCCCAGGCTAAGAGCTCGAAGGCTAAGGGCGCCCGGGTAGCTAAGGTATAGGCTAAGGATAGCGATATCGCTATGTTCTAGCTTAAGATTCGCGGCTATGTATAACAAATGTTCGCCTATATAGTGGAAGGATTAACGTAGGACGTGTTCTTAGTTAGGGAAGCCGTGGCTAGAATATAATAATATTATATAGTATACGATAAAGTCGCTAATATTAACCTGCGACTAGTAGGTAAAGATAAGCCGGTCGATATATAAGCTATCCGTGAGGTAAGGTTAGTCTTAGGATCTATAATTATAGCTATAATATAATAGAAAAGGAGAAGGTTAAAGAGAAAGGAGAGGGATAAGTTTAATGCCCTTATTCGCGCTATTAGTATACGGGATATTCATAAAGCTGACTATAAAAAGGAGCTAGTAGACCCTTGAGACTATATCCCTAGGAAGATACTATAAGAGTGCGCCGACCTCTTTATACCCGATAGGTCTAACGGCTTAACCCCTTACTAACTAGGTATTAACTATAAAACTACTCTAAAACGAGGCCTTAACAGACTTAAGCGGACAATATCGTAAGAGCCCTTTTGTAATATATTAAGGGAAAAGTCATTACTACTCCGGAAAAGGCTTAACGATTTAATAGATAAGGGAGTTAAACAGGCTAATAGCTTAGCGGCTACTATACCGGTCTTATTTATAAAGAAGCCAGGGGGCGGACTATAAGTCTGCTATAAGTATAGAGCTCTATACGTAATTACTTAGTAAGATCGCTACCCCCTCCCTTTAATTACTAAGACTCTGTGTAATTTACCTAGCGCTAAGTGGTTTATAAAGCTTAATATTGTCTTAGCCTTCTATAAGATTCGTATAGGTCCCGGATATAAGAGTAAGATAGCCCTCAGGACGCGCTTCGGTTGTTTTAAGTAGCTAGTATACCCCTTCGGACTAAGCGGCGTACCCGCTACCTTCTAACGCTATATTAACTGGACGCTATAAGAGTTCTTTAACGACTTTCTTATAATATATATCGATAATATCCAAATTTACTTAAGTAGATCTTATAAAGACTTTTGATAGATTGGGCTACGAGTAGTAAGCTGTACGCGCGGAAGAGAGGAAAATCAAGCAAAGAGCTGTTGAATCCGTAGAACCGTAGGATTACTGCTTGTTGCGCGAGAGTGTGTAAAGAACTGATTTCTGGGATTTCCTCCTGCATCCGGGCCTGGTAAAAGACCCTGAAAATTGGCTGGCGACTGTTACGTCAATAACCTACGCGACGGTTTTCACGCCACGTTATTAGGTTAAGTAATAACCAAGATATCGTATTTACGATGCCTAGTGTATATATATATTTCTATATAATATATATTATAAGCTAAGTATGTATACACGTATAATACATATCGTGTTATAGTATAGGTTAAGCCGGTCATAACGTAGACATTAAGTTATGTACCTATAACTATACACTGTTTATTTTGACTTAGATATTATACTTATTATTATTATAATTATTACTTATTATAAGTATAATATTAATACCCCCCGTAAGCTAACTCTTATATAATAAGTGCAGCTTAGTCAGGTTATAGTTATGGTTATGTTATAGCGTAGTAATCCTAGGTTATATAAGACTAGAATATATAGAGGAAAGATTTAACAAAACCTCTTCTTTTTAATTCAAGGGAAAATTCAAAAACCCTTGTTATTGTTATAGTATATTATGCAAAGGAAAGTTCAGAAAAACCTTTGATATCTACGAAGATCCTAAGGTAAAAAACCTAGTTATATCCCCTTATAAAGAACTAAGAATACTAAGTATTAAAACCCAGTATTTTAATTCTTTAATATTATTCCAAGGCGGTAAATTATACTTAGGCAACGTATCGTCCTTGAAATTAAATTTCGTATTTTTATATACGATTTTTATTTTATTATTATATAATTGTTGCCTGTAGTAGTGATACTTAACTCTCCTTCCTATTTATTTTCCCACTTTTAGGACTGTTAGTGTCTTCCACTGTTCCATAGCAAAAACACTAATAAACGTAATTTCCGCTCCCTAAGCATAGCCCCGGCCACCGCCTAGGGGGCCGCCACGCCGGCTCCCGACCCCTCTAGGACCCCCTAAGCCCTCCGGGCCCCCGCGAGAGTAATACTAGCCGTGTCTAGCCCTCTTATAAGTAAAGGCTTACCCTTAAAAACCCCCCGAAAAAGAGTTACTATCTCCTCCCCCGACCTAATCTTAAGCCCTACTACCGCGATTAGAACGAAGACCTTAGGACGACCTCCTGTTTTTCTCCTAGGAACTAAGAGGGTAGCGCCCGGACCCTAACCAGGCCTTACCGGCCCTACTATAATCTTAACTACCCTATAAAATAAGATTACCGCTAAACTCGTTAATATTAGAAAGGCCTAGGAATCCTTTTATTATATAAGAAAAACCCTAGTTAATTCTATCGAATATACCCTTTAGAAGCTATCCGGCGATTACTCGGAAGTATTAAAGTATTACGCCGACCTTCTTATAGATATACTCGCGAACTTTATATCTAGCTACCACGCTAACTATATAAAGCTATAACTCTAGTAAGGATTAAAACCCACCGCTAATACTATAGCGGACGCTAGGACTATGCCTAAGATAAAATCCTATACTAATATCGCTACTATTAACCCCCTACCCCCCCCCCCCCCCTTAGCGAGGAGCACCGCCGCCTCTTATAATACCGACTATAGGTAGTATATAGACTATATAAGCGCTACCTAAGAAGCCTTTATAGGCAGCCTAGGATAACCGGATCTTTATCCGGATCTTTAACGATAACCCCTATAATATAATTAACCCCGCCGTTATCCGTTAAACTATTATTAAGTACTACTAGATTAAGGATAATAGTATTATAGCGTTAACTTAGGTTCCGACCGGTTTTATAGTTATTATTAAGGGCGCGAGAACGCGATAGGCCTTATTTACTTATAGTGCTAAGCTTTCTTAACTATTTAACGTAATAGCTATTAAGGGAGCTATAGTTTAAAGCACCTACGCTATCCTATACGTCCCCTTTAGGATCTATGACTATACCGGACCGGTCCCGATCTCCGGCACCCTCTAGGATAAAATCACCTCGGTTATCGGTATCGCCCCTATCCGGCTAGTCCTGGCCGGGGGCAGATACCGTCCCGACTACGCTACCTAGACCTAGTTCGCCTTATTCACGAAGCCGGTTAAACCCTTCCGGGTCTACGAAAGCGGCTAAGCCCGCCTCCTAGATAGAAAGGGAACCCCCTTATAGTATAAGAAGTGTTTTAACTAACACGGTAGCCGGGTCTGCTATAGAAAGTAGCGTTACTATAACTATAGCCGACCCGAACACCCCTTTAACTATACTAGCCCTACCGTGTAGTATATAAACTATAAGGGACTATACTATAGCGACTTTAATAGCTGCCCCGTATAGCCGAAGATAGTTAATAGTATTATTACCCGCCTAACCAGGGTAAAGCTAAAAGAGATCCGTAAAGAAGGCTCCCGCCGCTATACCCTTACTAGGAATAAGTATTTAGCCTAGGCCGATACTAAGGCCTCTACGCAGGCTATAGAATCGACCTAAGCCACTGCCGCGACCCCCTTATAGGCCGAATAGACCACTAAGACCGAGGCCGAACCCTAGGACCCGGGCCCCGCCCCCGAGACCCCCTAGACTATCCCCGACTCCTTTATGCCTAGCTTATAGAACTCCTTATTAGAAGCCGCGACCCTTACCCCCTAGGCCCCCGCCTAGCTTACTAGCTTATTAAGCCCCCCCCCTGGCTTAGACCCTATAGGAGGAAGAAACTATTACCTAGATACTTAAAAAGTACCCTATTAATAAAGGAGGCACTACGCCCGCCCCCGATATAATAGATAAAATAAACCTTAATAATATAGATATCGACCCGCCGATACCCACGGCCGCTTTGCTAACCCCGAAGGCTAGACGTAAATCACTCCTAACCCGTAACTAATATAGAAAGACCTTAAGATCTTTTAGGCTAACGTGGGTAAAGGAGGCCCTACCCACGATATCGCCCTTAACTATACCTACTAAGATAGCGTAGACCTTATCCTTATCTAAGAGCCCTAGTACTCCCTTAATAGGGACTTTAATATTATAAAAACCCACCCCGGCTATAATTACCTATCCCCTATCTAGATATAGGATACTATATTAAACCGCCCCTAGGTACTTATATATATTAAGAAGAACTCCGGCTACCCTATATCCTTTAACCTAACCTCCTTATCTAGGGATATATTAGGAGTAAAGGTTTATAGGCACTATATCATGAATATCTATAGGGATAAAGATAAGCTATATATACTTAATATCCTTAACGACTAGGAACCCCTACACGGGCTCCTAATCGCCGGGGACTTTAACGCCTACTATATTATATAGTAACCGGGAGCCACCCTAAACCGCGGCGCTACTTAACTTATAAGATAGACGGAGCGGTATACCCTTACCCTCCTTAATACCCTAGGGGTCCCTATATATAACGCCGGGAATACCCTGGACCTCGCCTTCTCGGATATCCCCCTTACCTCTGCCTAAGTCACGGACTATCTATATACTAGATCCGACTACTATACCCTTATAATCACTATCCCTACCCCGCTTTACTCTAGGGCCCTAATCCCGGAGCGGTACCGGCTATAGCTAGAAGATATCCTAAGATACACGGAAGAAGTTAGACTAAATGCCTGGCTGCTACCTATAACCCTTAACTCTGCTAAGGACCTAGACTATATAGCTATAGCGATTACCTACCTCCTCCACGGCTCTCTTAGAACTATAGGATACCGCTACCGCCTAATAGCTAAAGCGGTAGCCTAGTAAAATAATAACTATAACTAGGCCCGTAGGGTATATTATAGGGCCCGCCGCGTTAATACCTACTCCGATACTATTAAAGAAGTATAGACCTACCTAAGGAAAACCGTATAAAGAGCTAAAGCCAGCTACTAGTAATAGTAAATTAAAGGGATTAAATAGGATAAGGACCTATATAGGATTATAGAATAGTATACCCCACGGTTATAATTATAGGCGCCCCCTTTTTAGGACGGTAAAAGAGTGCTTACCGTACCTAATAAGAAAGCAGACTCCCTTAGAAGGAGACTACTTAAGAGGATATCACTGTTTAATAATATATACCCGCTAACCCTAAGCTGCCCTCGGAGGGTTATCCCCTAGGATAACTCCCTACACTATAAGGAAGTGGAATAGGCAGTCCTTTTAGTCGGTAACACCACTCCTAGAGTAAACGAGATTATAGTAATAATACTCCGCGTAGCCTGGCCCTTTATTAAAGAACTAGTTACTAGGCTATACGATAGATGCCTTACCCTAGGATACCACCCCCGACCCTTTCGGGAAGCCAAGGTAGTGATAATCCCTAAACTAAATAGAGACGCTAGCACCTATAAGGGCTAGAGACCTATCGCCCTCTTTTCCTGCCTTAGGAAGGGACTTAAATACCTAATCGGCCGCCGCCTTACCTAGGTAAGTATCTTAAACGAGGTGCTAAACACCTAGATAGCCGGTGCCCTCCTAAAACGTTCCGCTACCGATATTATCGGGTCCTTAATACACGACGTTAAGGCCGCCTTTACTAGGAAATAAGTCGCTATACTTATTACCCTAGACGTTAAAGGGGCCTTTAACGCTATACTCCGCTACCGGCTCTGCTATAGGCTTAGGGAGTAAGGCTAGCCTTATAACCTAATTACCTACGTCTTAAGCTTTATAGAAAATAGATAGGCCTATATATAATATAAGGGATATATTACTTAAATATCCCCCCTATAGTACGGCCTCTTATAAGGATCCCCCGCCTCCCCTATCCTCTTCCTCCTTTATACTAAGCCTATCTATCGAATAGGCCCGACCTATACCCGTTTTAGCTATACCGATAATTACGGTATCCTATATATCAGAAAGAGCCTAGAGGAGATATTTACCACGGTATAGGTACTCCTTAATAATACTATTAAACAGGGCCGCTAAAATATAGTTACCTTTAACCCTAGTAAAACCAAGGTTATCCACTTCTCCTAGAAACAGGAACCTAGCTTCCCCCCTATTACCTATAATAGCCGCTAAGTTACCCTAAGCTAGTCCTTACGCTAGCTCGGAGTCTAGCTAGATAAGATACTCTTATTTAAATCTTATATCTAGACTAAAGCGGTAAAGGCCCGCTTTAGCGCCGGCTATATCCGGGGCCTTAACCGAGTCCTTAGCGGGGCACTACCCGCTATAATATATAAGGCTATCTATACTATTATCCTCCCTAAAGCCCTTTTCGCCTCTAAAGTCTAGTACCCCGGCTATACCCGACCTAGTATAAAGCGTAGGAATAGGGGCTACCCTAGGGTAAGTACTAGGCTTATAGATTAGATCGATAAACTCTAGATCGCGATAAACCTCGCCCTCCGGGGCTGCCTCCTAGTTTAGAAAACTACCCTAATCCCTGCTATACTTAGGGAAGCTAGCACTCCCCCGGTTAGACTACTCCTTAATACCGCCTATACCCGCTATGCTATATAGTTACGAACCCTGGATAGTGCCTACCCACTCCGTATAAGGATCGCTACCTATAGGACCCTCCGGAATAAAGGTAATAAACCACGCCTAACTACCCTTACGGATACTCTATAAGTAGTACCCGACTTCCCCGCCCCTATACTTACGCCGCCGGTCTATAATAGAGTCCCCGAATCCCTATAGGTACTAAAGGATAAGGAAGCCGCTATATCGACTTTTAAGGCCTAGAGCGCCGCCTGTGTATAAATAGATATCACGGTATATACCGACGGGTCTTAAACCGAATCTGCTATTAAAGCAGGGACGGGTTATGGATATATAGTATATAAGGGTACTAACCTTATATATATAGGTAAGCGCCCCCTCCTAAACGCCGAACTCTTTGACGCCGAGATTAAAGGCGCTAGGGCCGGCCTAAGGGCCACCCTCCTTATCGTAGATACACCGACCACCTTTATTATAGTATGCCTTAATAACACCTCGGTTATCTAGGGCATCGATAGACCACTTACCCCGGTCTTATTATAAAAAGCCTTCCAGGACTTCCGATAAAAAGCCCGTAATCTTATTATCTTAGTATAATAGTTACCCGGCTATATAAGGATCCCGGGTAACGAACTTACGGACCGGCTTACGAAGGAAGGCGCCTATATACGCCCCCACTTTAAACCTAAGCCTACGTATAGCTAAGCTAAATAATAAGTAAGGTTAGCCCGTAAGGAAGCCTTTTAGACCTAGTGGTAAGAGAATAAGCCCCGGAGCTACGACGATCTGCCCCTAGATACGTCTACTAAACCTACTAAGGAGCTCCTAACCCTAGACCGTTAGCAGCTCTACTAGCTGCTAGTAGCCTATATAATACACAGCGATTTTACTATATATCACGAGCGCTTTAACTACGAGGATACCCTCCTAATATACTCCTATAGTAAAAATAAGACCCCCGCCCACCCTTTTTTTTGCTATAAGGCCTAAGGCCGGGCCGCCCTATAGGTCGGACGCCGCTAACACATCTCCTAATAGCTAGGCCCAGAATAGCCTAGCTTTATATAACACCTAGTTATAACGAACTTCTTCTTAAGAGTTTGCCCCTGTTTTAGCCCTATAGTATAATATACCTACTTAAGCTATCGATAGGTTATAACGCCGCCGGGCGCTGGCTTTAATTAACTACCCAGGACGTTTTAATCTTACCTACCTCCCCGAAGGGATCGATAGCCCCTTAAGACACGGGCCTAAACGGCCGCTATATAGGTAGAAGACTCGTATAGCACCCCCTGCTATAGGCAGGGATACTATACGGCCTACTACGAAATTATAGCTAGTAGGCGTTTAACGCCCCGCGGCTCCGTAAACCATAAAACCATAAACCCCCTAAATATCCACCCACGCATATAGTTTATTCCGGTATCTATAGTCTCTCTTTTATATTATTATAGTATATACGCAGCACTATATAAACACTATACTTAAATTATATATAAAGGCGGACGACCACTTTAGGCGTCCTTTGCTCTTCTTAGAGATCCCTTAGACGTTAAATAATAATATTATTATTAGTAGTAGTAGTGATACTGCCTGTCGATATGCTTTACTTATTTATAAAATTCAGGGCTTTCGGCGAGCTTCTTTGCACTCTTACTATCTATTAAGATAGTAGGAATCTTAAGAGTTTTATTATTATTATTATTATTATTATTATTATTATTATTATTATTATTATTATTATTATTATTATTATTATTATTATTATTATTGTTGTTGTTGTTGTTGTTGCCTCTTGTATTAGAATCTAGACCTAGATTCTGTAGTATATCTTTAGATAGATTATAAAGATACATTCCTTCTTTAGAAGCTTCTATAAGAGCTTTATATTCGGCCTCTGTTGTTAATAAAGCAACGACTTTTTGTTTAGTTAAGGTCTAACTAAAGGGGTTAGTTACTCCCACGTAGTAAATATATCCTGAAGTTAAGGTTCCATCTTCGATTATATCTGTAAAGGTGGTAGTAGAATAATCTTAAATACTAAGGTCTTCTGGATTACAGTTATATAAAAGATCGATATTAGAATATGTATTTATATAAGCCCAGATTCGATTTAATACAGTAAAGTGGTCTTGCGAGGGATTACTTATATGGCGAGAACACTAATTAACTGCGTATGTTATAGCTGGTCTTGAATAGAAGGCTAAATATAATAAAGCCCCGATTTCCTGTTAGTATTTATTTATGTTATTAGTTAACGCTTATTCAGGATTTGGTACTAGGACCTTCTTATGTATATAAGGGGTGTTAACCCTTTTTAGACTTCGTTTATTATACCTTTAAGTATCTTATTAGTATAAGGTAACTGACTTATAGGAAGAGTCTTCTTTTCTTTATTTATATTTCTTATATGACCTAGAAAGATATTTATTTTACCTAAGTCTTTAAGTGTAATATCTTTAGACATTCTTTTAAAAAAGTAGTCTAAGGTGTTCTCAGAAGGGCTCAGAGCCACTCCATCGTTAAAGTGGTATAAACGAATAGCTCGTTCTTCTATTCTTTTACTTTTATTATATTTATAAAAGCTAAAAAGTTCGTTATTATATTCAGAGACCCGGCAGCCTAGTTTAGGTAATATCTTAACTAGGTAATTATACTAGAATCTAGAACTTTGTTTTAATTCGTATAAAGCTTTATTAAGCTTATAGAGTATTATATTACTTTTATTACTATTATTTTCTAAGCTATCTTCTTTCTTGAAGTCTGTAAGTTATATAGTATATATTAGGGTATCTATATCGGCATAAACGAACGCGTTTTTAACGTCGAACTGCCTGAATTTCTAGCCGTGTGAGACGCCGAGTATTAAGCCTAGTTCATAGCTTTCTGGCCGGCAGGTAGCTAAAAAGGTTTCTAGATAATTAAGACCTAGAACCTGATTAAACACCTGAATAACCCACCGAGCCTTATATTAAATAGCTTCGCTAAAGCTATTATATTTGATTCTGAAGACCCAACGACCTCCTAGTACGTGGTAGTCTTCCTTTATTTTATGATAATTATTAGGCGTATTCTTATACTTATTAAGTCCTAGGTCTTTCTCTTTTCCAGTTCTGATATTTCTACTACCATCGCGTCTATCTATCTATCTTTATCTAGGCAGTTTGTGGCCTGTTTATAGGTAGCTGGTTCGTTGATCGAATTTATAGTGAAAAGAAATGGGGAATTTTCTTGAAACTGTAGGGTTCTAAGTATAGTATCTTTTATATAATATAGTAAGTGCGCACTATTATTATAGGATATTAAATCCTTATAGTCCGGCTTTAAAGGTTCTGAAGGTATTTAGACTTCTCGCCCGCTGCCGGGAGACGTAGACTCTTTCGTCTATTATTATTATTCTCTTCTTTAGGTTAAATGGACTTAACAGGACGTTTTGAAACGGGCGAAGGAATATTTTATGAAAATTAACCGGTATTTTCACTAAAAGTAATTCCTTTATTATACTTAACGGGTGAATAAGGCCCGCGGTTAGAAACCTGATTATATGCCTGAGTATTAATATAAGGAGGGAGGTTATTATTATTTTTAGACGTATAGTTGTTATTATAATTATCTAAAGAAGAGTAAAAAAACTGATTTTCTAAGATATAAACGTCTTAAAACCAATCAGTCTTTCTAGTTACTGGGTTATAAACCCTTCAGTTATAGTTATTAAAACCTATTAAAGCAGCTCGTAGTGCTCTCATATCCAGTTTTTTTATATTCGGGTCGTTGCTTTTATAATAAACAATAGAACCCCAAACTCGTATATTATTAATATTAGGTTTCTAACTTTATAAAAGCTTATAGGGAGCCTTATATTTAAGAGCTAAATTAGGTGATCTATTATATATATAAACAGCTAAAAGCACCGCTTCACCCTAAAGGTATCTGGATAGCCCTAAGTGGAAAAGAAAAGCTCGAACCTTTTCTATTATAGTTTTTATAACCTGTTTAATAAAGCCTTATGCTTTATAAGTATATAGTGCCTTTATATCATGCTTTATACCTATAAAAAGACGTTAAAAAGGGGCATTATTGAACTCTTTTCTACAGTCTACATCCACTTCTTTAAGAAAAAAGTGCTATTTATTATTATTATTATTATTTTCCACCTAAGCTTTCCACTCTTTTATAGCTGTTACTACCGTCGTTTCAGACTTATCTAAGGGCAGCTATGCCTACAGAAAACAGGTGGAACGGTGTAGTATAAACAAAGTCCAACGCTTTTTATTATAAGAAAGAGGTTCGATCGGTCCGCAAAGATACATATAAACCTTTTCTAAATAGGAAAAGTCTTTATATTGATTAACTGAATCTTTATTTATAAGTGTAATAGACTTGCTCTTCTTATAGGCATCATAGTTCTATATTTCAGTTAACTCTTCGTTAGTTATATTATAATCTTGTTAAAGAGTATTAGTATAAAGTCTTTTTAAGTCAACACGGTTAATATAACCCATCCTATCGTGCCATAGCGTTATGTTTTTAGTTATAGAGGTAGTCCTTCGACGCTGATTACGGTCTCTGTGTTTATAAAGCTCTTCTTAAGGTTAAAGAGGTTAAGGTGTCTTTATTATATTATTTCTTTATTAAGGTTTAACCAACCCTCTTATTATATTTCTTTATTTATTAGGCTTCTTTACAACATATTCTTCGAATCTTCAAAACCTCTTTATTCTAGTTGAGTCTCCTGGCTGTTTCTTGGTATAAAACCCTTTTATAGCTGTTTCTTTGTATTTATTATATTTATGTTCAGAGACTAATCCCACCCGTACGATAGTGCCCGTGCTATAGCCTAGTATAGCCCGTTATAAAGCAGAGCCGTTATATAAAGAAAGAGGGGCTCTTTATTATACAATAATAAGAGCTTTTTGTTTCTAGGAAGACCGCGAGCTTTACTATTAAGACGAGAGAGACTAATAATATTCGTGCCTATTTCCGGTATATAAAGGCACTCTTTTAAAAGCAGAAGCTTTCTAGTATCCCTGAACTTTAGAACGCAGTCTCCTTTACCTTATATCTTTAGTTCCTTTACCAAACCCTAACAAATAGTTCTCTCTTTAGTATTATACGTGAAAAAGAGTCTTTTATTTATAATAATGTACGCCGTAGCCCTGCTATCCACACAGAACTTCAGATCCAATTTGATACTGTTTTCTGCTTATATTTCATAAATCTTTTTTACTAACTAATTAATATTAAGGGTAGTATTATTATTATTATTAGTTATAGAACTGCGTTATGGCTTCCGCAGAGAGATTGCTTCAGGAAACTCTTTTATCTCTTATCAAGCCATTTTTAAGTAGCAGAACAATATTTTTAATTATCTATTTAAGTCAGAATTAACTGAGTTATTTAACGATTTATTTTTTATTATTTTCTTTATTGCTTTTTCGTTATTACGTTATCGATAAAGGACACAAATAAAGAATACTAAGCCAAAGGTCTGATTCTGATTAGCCTACCTTCGAAAAGTGGGTCTAAAAGTGGGTCTAAACGGTAAAGCTATTTATAGATCTCGTAGCGCGAATAAAAGCAATGCTTATACTAAGCGAATAACAGGATTTCCATAGGCGGACTTTGTACTAAAAGCTTATATACTATACCACGTTGTAATATCCTATTATTATAGGCAGCGCGGTAGGTTAAGTGGCTTAATTACTTTAGCTATTATTCGTGGAGTAGTTATAAGAGCTTTAAAAGAGCTACTACGTTTAATCTATATATTCGTTATTTTTCTTCTTTTTTAAAAAGTCCCTTTATAAATCAAGGAATAGTATATCCGATCGTGATAAAGAGTCTTATTCTGATCGTGTAGTTCTTCCCAATCAGGAATAAAGAGCTTGCCTCTTAGCACGACTCTTAGCGACCGTATTAGGAAGAATAAAGAGCTTTAAACCGTGGTATCGGTACAAGCGGTTCGATTCGATTAGCTCTCTTCGGGAGATAAAGGGATTTCGTACGGTCGGAGACAAAGATCTACGACCGGGGGAGGATAAAGGGACGGCCTAAATAGGCAAAAATGGACTGAAAGGCAGGAGTCTTTTTTTGGTATTTCGAGTAGAATAAAAGGGTAGAAAAGAGTAGATTTCCTTCTTTACTAACCCGGGCTTATAATCTTTTAATAAATCAGGCTACGAGTAGTAGGCTATACGCGCGGAAAAGAGGAAAATCAAGTAAATAGCTCTAAAATTGGTAGAACTATAGGATTACTGCTTATTACGCAAGAGTATATGAAGAACTGACTTCTTGGATTTCTTCCTGGGTCCGGTGCTAGCAAAAGACCCTGAAAGATTAGGTGGCGACTATTACGTTGATAACCTACGCGACGGTTATCAAGCCACGTTATTAGCTTAAGTAATAACTAAGATATCGTATTTACGATACCTAGTATATATATATATTTATATACAATACATATTATGAGCTAAGTATATATACACGTATAATACGTATAGTATTATGGTATAGGTTGAGCCGGTTATGAAGTAGACGTCTAGTTATATAGCTATAACCATATACTGTTTATTTTCACTTGTATATTATACTTATTATTCTTATGATTATTCCTTGTTATGAGTATAATATTAACAAAGACTACGAAGGGAAGGTCCGGGTAGTATTATATAGACTTATGCATATCGGCCTAAGCCTAGACCCGGCTAAGTACGAGTTTAGTATAATAGTGGTAAAGTATCTAGGTTTTCTTATTACCGTGGATAAAACAGTGTTTTATACCCCTAAAAAGCGAAAGCCTATCCGCGATTGAGAGACTTTTACCTCTACAAAGGCAGTATAAAATGTTTTAGGGTTCGAGAACTATTACCGAATATTTATCTATAACCTTATAAGTATTAGAGCCCCCTCTTAATATTAATAAAAAAGAACCGGCTCTTTAGGCAGGGGGCTAAAGAAGATACCGCCTTTTAGGAGCTAAAACGACTTTTATAGATAGAACCCGTCCTATACTTATAAAACCCGGACCGTAAAACTATATTATAGCCTAACTGCTTAGGCTAAGCGTTACGTAGTAATCTATCCTAGGTACATAAGCAGGGATATTAATATATAATCGTGTATTACTCGTATAAGTTTACCTCGGTAAATTATAACTACCCTATATATACCAAGGAGATATAAGCCATTATAAGTTATATACCCCCTTGGAAGGTAAAACTAATTAGCTATAAATCATTTAAAATACTAGTAGACTATAAGGCGTTTAAGTACTTTATAACTAAGTAGTCCTTTCCTAAGAGGTAAAGTCGCTAGGCTAGCGAACTAGCTTAGTTTAACTTTATATTAGAGTACCGGCAAGGTACTAAGAACGTCGCAGTAGATATATTATTCTATTATAAATAGGACGCCCGAAGGATAATTTAGATAATCGGTAATAAGGATATGTGATTTAATCAATCCCCGACTACGCGATCCCTATAATTATTCTAGCCGGGTATGAATAAGAATATCCAGAAGTTTAACTATAATTATAACTCGTATAATAGGAGTAACTAATAGTGGAACGCGAAGCGCGGACTATTAAAACCCTGCCTATACTAAAGCAGATCTATAGCTACCTCGCGATAGATTCTGTAACGGATCTATTACCTATTAGCGAGGGTAAGGCGTATTACCTGCAGATAATTATAGACCGGCTAATAAAGGTAATAAGGCTAAAAGCGATAAAGATAATAGAAGCAGAAGTCTATATAGAACGCTTCCTAAACTCTTATTTCTGGTGTTATATTATGCCCTTTTCAATTAGTAGTAACTAAGGCTTAAACTAGACTAATGTGTTCTAGCGATACTTTTATAACATCAGAAGGGTTAAGTAAGAACTTAGTATAGATTTCTATTCTTAAACCGATAAAGGACCCGAGATGCTAAACTAAGATATCTAGGCCTATCTCTACGTCTTTATATACTACTACTAGGATAACTAGGATCGTTTATTACCCGCCGTGCAGTTATAGCTTAATAATGAGCAGAGCTTAGTAACCCAGCTAAGCCCTTTTTTTGTAGTATACGGGTTCTATATCGACCTAATCTAAGTGTATAATTCATCGCCTATATACCCGAAGGAAGCTGCTGCCTATAATCTACTAAGCCGTTTATAAAAAGCTATAGAATATCTATAGGCTATTATAGCGTCGAAGTAATTATAAGATAAGGAAACTACGAACAAGCGTCGACTCCTAGTAGAACGCTTCGAAGTAGGCCACTTTACCTGGCTATCTATAGCTAATTACTCCACGCCTAGCCTGTTAAAGAAGCTAAGCTAGCTATACAAGAAGTATAGAGTAATAAAAGTAATTAATTCCTATAGTATTAAATTGGACGTTCTTTTTAGGATGCATCCCCGCTTTTATATTAATATTCTAAAACGAGCTAGCCACGACCCTCTCCCCGGATAAGGCGTGGCTAACCCTTAGTCTAAATTAATTAGTGATACCCTTTATACGGACGAGGAGTAGGAAGTAAGTAGGAGGTAGAAAGTATCCTATACGTATAGGATAAACAGCGAGGTCACGGTATATAACACGAAGTATTGGTACGCGAGACGGGATACACGGAACCTATTTAGGAACTACTAGACGCTATATAGAATACTAAGGTATTAGACGATTTCAAAGCAGAATACGGCCTAGTAAATAAGAATAACGGGCCCTTATGGAAATATAGAATAAGGAATACGCAAGGATAAAGAGAATTTGATATAAAGACGGCACGACTTATAATCGTAAGTTACTTTGAGGGGGGGGATTTACTAGCCCCCTTACCAGTTTCTCAAAAGATAGATAGTGCCTCCGTAAAGGACTTTAATTAGCGGTATTACCGCCTACGCCCTCCTTACTATTATTATTACTGTTATTAATAGTAGGATTGCTACCTCCCTAGAGGACAGCGAGGATACCCTCTAGGAGGCGTGTTATCGCTACGCCATGTTTATAAGCCTTATAGCGGAGGGCCGCTACTTTATAGTAAAGACCCTCTTTATTATCAATAGGGACGGGGGCGGGGTCGGCGTTAGCGGGGGTAGTAGCGGGGGTAGGAGCGGGGGTAGGGGCTAAAAGAGGGGCGGGGGCTATAATAGGGGTTACCTTAGATAAAGAGGTATCATAGTTATAATAAACTAGCTGAAAGACTTCGCGGAGCTAGCTTAGAGTTAGTAACGACCCGGAAGAGGACTTAGAAATACTTATATCATTATTATAGAGATTATCACGTATAGTATAACCTGCGTTAGCTATAAGCTTAACGAATTTAATAGTATTAGTAGGGAGCTAAGAAGGTTAGTCGTAATTATTTAGCCTATAAATCGCAGGCAACTTATAGGGCGGTATATATAAGAGCCTATACGTATTTATAGTATTCAGGCTTGTTATAAGCTATACTAAGCCTGGATTAGTTATAGTATATCTAGTATATTTAGTCAAATCCTCTGTTTAACGCCGGCTATATAATCAATATAAGGATGGTAAAAAGCCTTACAGGGGCGGCTAGGGGGGTAGACTAGACCGTGTTAACGCTTATGAGGCGATATAGCCTGCTAGAGAGTTAGTAAGATCCTTATGGCAAAGTATTAGGCCTTATCACGAGCCTCTTTTTTAGCCAGGCGTTTATTAGTATTCGTTATAAAGGCGAGGACGTACTCTATGAGCTTTATTCCTTATTACTAGAGGGATGGGGGGCATATCGCTATAGATAAAGGGTTCTACGACGCTGCCCTTATAGGCGTTATAGGTACTATAGCAGGGGGCGGCTATTTAGACGCACGCTATTAGCCGTAACCTAATTAGATCAATATAACGGCTTATTAGGAAACTTATAATAGTTAACAGAATATATAAGAAGATATAAAAAAATAAATTAATAAAAGCCTATAAGGACGGGACGATTATACTACGAGTTAATAAGGAGCGATAAGGCCCTTAGGACGGAACTAATAATAAAGCTTACTATTAAAATAATATTATAGGTTTATAGGAAACAGGACTAACTATCAACGATAAACTAGGCGAAATTACGCTTATATTATAATGTTAAGCTATAGAATGTAATAAAAACCTATAAAGCTATTTATTATAGTAGTTTACGAATAAAGAAGAAGGAGTAACTAAGCGTTATTTAATATAACCAGTACGCGCTTAGTGGAGCGCGGAGCGCGGAGCGCTAATAGCCTATAGGCGAAGTCGCTGCAAATACTGCGTAACCCGAACCTGCCTAATATAAAGGAGGATACACGCCTCCCTCGCGACGCGTTAGGATAAAAAATAGGAATTAGTGCTTAGTTATCGGAGCCCGGGAGGGGGAGGAGGGGGGTAATATCACGGGTTAAGCCGTAGAATATATAGGTTCGGTATAAGGCCAGAACCGCTAACTAGCGCGCAGGCCCTATACCCGTAGTACCCACTGCCCTTATAGCGGATTCGTATAAACTTAGTAAATCCTACGCTCCTCCGTAAACCTTTTCCTTCCTTTTCTATAATTCTAGCTAATATAATTATTCAGCCTTACTTAGTGCAATTAACCTATAACTAGGCGCTTATATTCAGGGGTTTAATCAGGGTCTAGGACGTAATTACCTCGAAACCTTTTCTGTTACCTTCTAGGTAGAAAGCTATAAACCACGTTTGATACTAGGCGTATCCCACGGCTAGAAATTCAGGTGATTCGACGTATAGATATATTAGCCTATACTATATAACCTATAGGCTATGAGAAAGAAGAAAACGGTTTAGAATAATAATAATAATAATAATAATAATAATAATAATAATAATAATAATAATAATAATAATAATAATAATAATAATAATAATAATAATAATAATAATAATAATAATAATAATAATAATAATAATAATAATAATAATAATAATAATAATAATAATAATAATAATAATAATAATAATAATAATAATAATAATAATAATAATAATAATATAGTACTCCGCAAGCTTAATAGAGCTTTGTACGGGTTAAAACAAAGTCCTAGACTCTGTTATAATTACCTGGTCAAGATACTATCTAAGCTTAGTTACCGGGTCTCTGAATCTAATAACGGACCTTTTACCTTTTCCAGATATGATAAAATTAAAAAAAAAGAAGAGGGAGGTATTCTCTTATGCCACGTTAACGATATCATGGCTCTAAGCTCTTCTAAGAACACTTTAGATTATTTGTATAAAGAAATATCTAAAGATATTACACTTAATGACTTAGGTGAAATAAATATCTTTCTAGGTTATATAATAAATATAAATACAGAAAATAAGACTCTTTGCATAAGTCAACTACCTTATGCTGATAAAATATTCGAAAGGTATAATAAGCGAAGTATAAAAAGGGTTAATACCCCTTATATACATAAACGGGTCCTAGTACTAAATCCTGAATAAGCGACCACTAATAATATAAATAAATACTAACAGGAAGTCGGGGCTCTATTTTATATAGCCTTGCATTTAAAACTAGATATGAGCTACGCGGTGCACTAGTACTCTCGATATATAAGTAATCCCCTATAAGAACACTTTGCTGTGTTAAATCGAATCTAGGCTTATATATATATATATCTTAATATCGGTTATTTATATAACTATGATAAAGAAGACCTTAGTATTTACAGTTTTTCTGATACTACCCTTTTAAATGTACTCGAAAATATAACCTCGACTTTAGGATATTTTACAACGGTCATAGAGAGATGGAATGGTAGAGGAAAATCCAGAAGAAAAGACGGTGTTTGAATTATGGAAGACTGTGAAGACTGTAGACGTGTGATATAGAGAGAGAGAAAGAAAAGGAACAGGGAGGCGGGAAGCCTGGTATATATAACCCTTTCCTTCGGCTATACTACGGTTTCTTTAAGCTACTATTTCGGTATCCGGACCCCAGAAGTATAGGCGAGGGTCCGTGGGTTCCCTTAGAGGTCCGTGGGTTCCCTTAGAGGTCTCTGGGTTCCCCTAAAGGTCCCTGGGTTCCCCTAAAAGTCCGTGGGGACTCGGGAAAACCCTGGAACACTCGGGCGGTCCCTAGGGGACTTAGGAAGTCTCTGACTTACAGGAGGTTACATATATCCTACTATACCGTATATATAGGTATATATTGATTCTCTAGGTATAGTACCAACACCCCCCGTAAGCTAACGCTTATATAATGAGGGTAGCGTAGCCAATTATTTTATAGTGCGTATTTTACTTAAAGCGAGGAAAAAAAAGAAAAAATCTCTATCTTTTTATAGTATAAGGGAAAAAAACCCTTTTTTATTGGGCTTGTCTGGAACGACCTTAAGTCCTACTATTCCGACCGTAATTAGTGGGCTAATAACGTGACGTCCGATCTCCCTAAGTATCACACCTAATTTATATATACCTAGAGCTTAGGTAGGTATATAGGTACCGCCTATCGTGTCACTTCCGTTATCTTATTAACTATTATAATTTTCCTAGGTATATAGGTATATAAGTATATAGGTATAATATACTGGATAGGTAGGAACTAGGCATATAAGCAGATAAATTCCTTGCTATATTACGATTCAGGGCTTATTTTGGCTAAGTTTAGAGCCGAAATGAATATGTTAATAGGTAGGTAGGTAGGTAGAGAGGTGAGGTAGAAGACGTAAATTGAATAGACGTTATACCTAGGTAGGTAGGCGTACGTTATAGTAGAGGTACGAAGTAGTTGTTAATACGAAGTAGTTATACGAAGTAGTTACACGAAGTATATACGGTTATTACGGGTTGACCCCGTGGAGATAATCCGGTAAACCACCGGATCTTCTAACTAATTATAGTATATTCCTAGTAGGTCGCCACGATATTATATTTAGGTCGTAAGCACCTATAGAGTTTTCCCCTTTTTCTTCTTTTCTCCTTAGCTTTAGATAATTCAATTATTCGGCCTTACTCTATAAATAACCTATAACTAGCCGCTTATATATCTAAAGCTTAGCGAAACCTATGCGCTACGCTAATAAAGATAGACTATCACTTAAATCTACCTCCCGGCGCTCCGTCACGCCTAGCGGGCGAGTCACCTAAGGCTACGGAGTAGAGGAGGGAGATTATTAACCCTTTATAGACTTAGGTCGTAACCTTAACTACTTAGATCTAAGAATAATAGAATACTATTAATTAGCTACTATAAGCGATATAAAACTAATAACGTATAGCTACGCCTTGCCTTTTTATACTATCGGAAAAGACTATACAGGGCTCCTAGCCGCCGGTTCCGCCGCCCGCGCCCGATATAATACCCGTGTCGAACCTTAGGACTAAAGCACTCCCACTACCATAGAAGTTTAACAGTAAACACTCAGAGTACGCGAGCTAGTCGTCTAAGGTTCGCGAAAAGCTCCTACTTAATTAATATCTCCTCTAAAGCCCTCGCGAGAAATAGTATTTTAATAACGCCTATTTAGATAAAGCCCCCCGCCGCGTTATTACCTCCTTCTAGGCTATAAGCGGGACCGATAGTTAATATAACCCCGAAGACTTCCTTAATTACCTTAACTATATATATAAAGACGTTAACGAATAACCTTACGCGGCTAACGCCTTAAGAACGTTATGCTAGCGCGAAGACTAAGCGTTCGGAAGCTTTATGCCCGGTTTTAAATAATAGCTCGCTATTACCGGTAAAGGTTAATAGGATAATATTATAAAGATTACGTTCCTAAAAGGAGTTTTTAGTAGTCGCCTCCGTGCCGCCCTTATTACCGCGAAACTACCGAATAACTACTATACTTAGGTAACTAAAGTATAAAGTATCGCTTAAAGACTCGAAGCCGTTACTATAAGGCCACGGTTCGGCTAAGCGCCACGTAATAGTAATAATAATAGTTACGCTTATAATCACGACGGCGACGTAAAGATAGGAGGAGTTAACCGAGTATAGACTAAGAAAAAAAAGATAAGAGAGTGCTATAACTATAGAAAGAAGGGATACCTTGCTAGGAGATATCGCTTAAAGAAAAAGGACGCCGAGGATTATAAACAGAACTGTGTAGCGAAGGTCTTAGCAGCCTCGGATAACAAGATAACCTATATAGGAGTCACGGATAACGACGACGACTTAGAAAAAGAATAGCTCTAGTACGAAAACAGGCACTAGAGCCTACTATAAGGGAATAAAGGGATTAGAAAGAGTTTATATTATAGTCGTGTAGTAGTTATTTAGCTCCTATATAAGCATAAATAAATAAAAGGTTAATTACCGCTCTTATAGATACTGAATATAACTATTACGTAGCTATAAGTAAACGTCTTATAAAGTCCCTCCGCCTCCTATTAGTCGATAAGACTAGAAGACCCCTCTTAATATTCTCCGACACTATAAGGTCCACTAAGAGTTCCGGTATCGCCGTATATAATCTCGAGATTAGTGGATATATATAACGATTATTCGCTTATATAAAACTAGGATTAGATTATAATATATTCCTAGGGAAACTATAAATAGAATATAATAATATTACCTATTACGTAAAGAGACGTCGCCTCTACCACGGAGTAGCTTAGATAGATATCTAACTCTAGGGCGAAGAAGAACCCGATAATATTAGAGCTATCCGCGGAGCTTAAATAGTAACTAGGTCGGTATTCGCCGGTATTATACGCTGATTACGAAAGAAATAACGGTTTAATAAAAAGGAACTCGCGCTTTATATAGTTAGTATTAAAGATATCGATAAGGCCCTCTAAGGTAAGTCTTTAGTTAACCCCCGGAAGTATATCCTAAACGAAATATTATAACGATTCCCGAATTTATTTTCCGACTTATAAACGAACCGCCTTCCCCTTTATCGACCCGGGGTTAACTATAAAGTAAACCTTTTATAAGGGCCCGATAATAAGGAGCCAGAACTGCCCTAGGGCCCTCTTTATAATATATCTAGAGAAGAACTGTTAGTCCTACGGAAGGCCCTTACCGACCTAACCGATAAGGGGTTTATACGAGCTAGTAGCTCCGCCGCTAAAGCTCTAGTTCTATTTATAAAGAAGCTAGGAGCAGGGCTACGATTCTATTACGACTATTATGCCCTAAATACGATTACTTAAAAAGACCGCTATCCTCTCCTACTAATTATAAAGACACCCCGAAACCTAGAGCGAGCTAAGTGGTTTATAAAACTCGATATAGTTACTATATTCTATAAGATCCGAATAGCTACTAGCTATAAAGCAAAGATAGTATTCCGAACCCGATTCGGCTTATTTAAATAGTTAGTATACCCCTTCGGACTTAGTAGCGCCCCCATATCCTTTTAACGATATATTAATAAGACGCTATAGTATTACCTTAATAACTTTATTACCGTATATATCGATAATATCCTAATTTACTTAAGCGGATCCCTAAGCGACTATAAGAAGAAGGTTAACTTAGTACTAGAATCGCTAAGCGATATAGGATTGACACTTAACCTAATAAAGTACGAGTTTAGCGTAAAGACTATAAAGTACTTAGGGTTTATAGTCACCGCCGGCCAGGGTGTTTTATACGACCCTGATAAACTAAAGGTAATCCGAGAGTAGGAAGCCCCGACCTAAGTAAAGGGAGTCCGAAGCTTCCTAGGCTTTATAGACTATTACCGTATATTCGTGGAGAACTTCGGCTATATTATAGCTATATTAATAAGACTAATAAAGAAGAACCGAGCGTTCTCCTAGGGTCCTGATAAATAGGCGGCCTTTAAGAAGGTTAAGAAGAGGTTCTAAGAAGAACCGATCCTATGGTAATAGGTCTTAAGTAATACGACCTTCGTGGAAACCGACTACTCGGGATTCGTACTAGGAGGCGTATTAGTTTAAGAAGACGAATAGGGATATTATTATATAGTCGCTTATTATTCGCGGCGACTTACTAAAGCCGAGTATAACTACCCTATTTATAATAAAGAGATATTAGCGATTATAAGTTACGTATCGTACTAAAAAGCCAAGCTCTTAAGTTATAATCGCTTTATAATCCTATCCGACTATAAGGCCCTAGTGTACTTTATAACAAAGAAAATACTTAATAAAAGATAAAGCCGATAAGCTAGTAAGCTAGCTTAGTTCGACTTCGTACTAGAATACTATAAGGGTACTAATAACTATATTACCGATACTCTTTTATAAAGGGAATAAGATAAAGTAAAGGATTTCTTTAATAAACGGGAATAAGCACGTTATATATAGTTAAGTCTAAAGACCTTAATTCCCCTAAAGATCCGCCTTCTTCGCGAGAACCTACGGGTATTCGAAGCTAATAACGAGTTATAATAGTTATAGGACACCATAGTAAAGGGAGATAACCAGTATCGCTAAGCCACATAAGCCGTATCTAAGGGCGAATAATAATTCCCTCCCTTATTAGGTCTCTAGGCCTAAATCGCCGAATACGGGACTACCTCGTAAAGTCTACCTATATTCTAAGACCGCCTATAGGTGCTAGGAGCCTAAGAAGGGAGCACGTTGCGAATATAAGTAATCTAATCTATACACGACTCCACGATTAAAGGCCACCCTAGGCGAGATAATATAATTACCTTTATAGCGAGACGCTTCTTCTAGCCGGGGATAAATAAAGATATATATAGGTTTATACGTAACTACGATATCTATAACTAAAGCTATACGTAGAGGAATACTTAATAAGGGCTCTTAAAACCGCTTCTAATCCTTAAATAAATAAGGAGTAACCTATTAATAGACTTTATAACGGATCTGCCTCCCGCCGGAGAGAAGAAGTGCAGGTACCTATAGGTTATAACCGATCGACTTATAAAGGCTATTAACCTTAAATCGATAGACTTTATAAAAGCAGAAGCTTATACCGAACGGTTCTTATACTATTATTTTCGGTTCCACGGTATACCTTATTTAATTATAAGCAATAAAGGTTCTAACTAAATAAGTCGTTTCTAGCGATACTTTTATAAACTAGCTAGAATTAAGTAATAATTAAGTATAACTTACTACCCCTAGACTAATAATACCACTAAGCGAGTAAGCTAAGAAGTATAGGCGTACCTCTAAGCCTTTATTTATTACGCCTAAGACAACTAGGATAAGTTACTACCCGTAGCCTAACTAGCGTTAAATAACCGGGAGAGTTTTATTACTAAGATAAGTCTATTCTTCCTAGAACACGGATACTATATCGACCCGATCTAAATTCACGAAAAACTAAGTAGCGACGCCCAGGAGTTTATAGCCTATAACCTGCTCCGCCGCCTCTAAGAGGCCACGGAGTTCGCCTAAGCCTTAATAGCGGCTATATAACTATAATAGGAAGAGTTAGCGAATAAACGTTATATACTTACCGAATAGTTCCGAGAAAGCGACCTTATATAGCTCTCGCTTATAAACTACTCTACCCTACGACTATCACGTAAACTAAGCTAGTTATACTAGAAGTACCTTATAACTAAGGTTATTAACCTATATATAATAGAACTAGACGTACCCTTAAACGTATACCTAAGGTTCCACGTAGACCTCCTACGATATACGAGTAAAGATCCGCTTCCTAGTTAAATCCTATATAACCCCTAACCCTAACCGATTCGTGATAGCTTAGAAGATAATAAGTGAATAGTAAAGGAAATCCTATATACTCGGAATAGGAAGGTAGGCAAAGGCGCAGTAAAAGAAGCCTTAGTAAAGTAAGAAGGATACGCCTAGATATCCTAGGAACCGACAGAGTCTTTATAGGAATTAAGCGCCCTAGATCGCTATAAAAAGAAGTATAGCCCGATTAAAGTTAATAATAGACCTCGCGAATATTATAAAAAGAAAAAGGGTTATAAAAAAGGCGGTAAGGAGTAGATAAAGGTTAGAATAATAGTAAAACCGTCCACGTTAATTAAGTCGGGGCGGATAAGCCCCGCCCCTAGCTACCAGGTTTAGGTATTAAGATTAAGGTTATTACGAATATCCTCGCGACTATTAATGTTTTCAGCGATAACAGGAGATAACATAGACGGCGCGACCTTAGCCTACCTATTTATCTTCTTTCCCTTAAAGGACTTAACGTCCTCCACCTCGATATGTATAACCCCTATAACGTTCTTAACCACTTATAGGAACCGGTTAAGCCGGTATAGGCCTTCTATCCCTATAAAGGTAATCGTTATACTAGGGACGGGCGTAACGATAATAGGAGGCGCTATAATAGGTGCAGGTCCACCTACCGCGATATAGGAGTCCCTATAAGGGGGGGAGGCGGTAATATATACTAATAAATAAGGCTTATTAGCTCCCGAGTTAATAGGCGTCGAGATAGGCTTATCCTCCTATAAAGTGCTAGAAGCCTCTTTTAAGACCCCGGATACCTTCTAGAAGGCCGAATAAGCCGCTATAAGCGCCTTTATCGCCTTACGGCTATAAAAAGGGTTATTATTAATCACCTTTACCGCCTCTAGGAATACTATTAACAGACTAATTATCCTAGGTAAAAGAGGAATATACTTATAACTGCCCTTTAAGTAGTTATAGTAGTAAGGATCGGGTATCCTCGCTCCGGGTCCCGACTAGTCGTGGTAGTGCCGCCTATCCTAGCCGTTAGTAATTACCTTTATATAAGCGAAGTAAAAGACTAAACGGGTCCCTTTAGGAGGATATTTGGTTCTATAACCACGCTTCGCGGGGCTCTTAACCTTTATAAAATCTTCGCCCGCGGAACGCTTACCCTTAGCCTTAGCGGCTCGGGCTAGCTAGGCGCGGCGGTCTATAGCCGAGGCAGGAGTAGTAATCTCGTTACTAGCCGGGGCGGGAGTAGGTGCCTCCTTACTGGTATTAGTTTTATTATTCTTATTCGCCCCCTATATTATATATATAAGTTAGTAAACGTTACGCGAGGTTTATAGGAAGAATAAAAAGACGTACCTTAGGGGCCGGGGATAAGCCTAAAAACTTAAATATCTTCTAAGAGACGGAGATAAGAGGTTAGTATAATAGCACGAGGTGTAAAGGAGTTATAGTCGATAAAAAATATACTACGGATAGTAATAGATGTTATTAAAGAAAAGAAGACAAATAGATTCATAGAGGCGACGGCGAAGTGAGTATTATTAGCTTAGGTAAGTTATTTGGATAAGGAAGGTATAGTATAAGAATCCTTATATAGAAGGAACGACCTAGCGAACTATAATAACACCCTTACACGGAATGTTAATTAATCATATAACTATAAAGGCTTAACTTAAGTACTCTTTAACGAATAAAGAGGTTATTTAGGGTTAAAAAGCTATTAGAGGTCGTTATTTAGTTAATCAAAAGGCGTTATTCGATTAAATAATAACGCTTTATAAACCTATACCGAATAGTAACGGCTCACTAAGGGGGGAGGGGGGTAATATTACGGGTTAACCCCGTAGAGATAATCTGGTAAACCACCGGATCTTCTAAGTATTTTAGTGTGTTCCTAGTGGGTCGCCACGATATTATATTTAGGTCGTAAGCACCTACAGAGTTTTCCCCTTTTCCTTCTTTTCTCCTTAGCTCTAAATAATTTAATTATTCGGCCTTACTCTATAAACAACCTATAACCAGCCGCTCATAAGGGTACTTTAGGTTATCGCGTAGACCCACTATGACCCACTAACTACGGTCGGAATAGTAGGACTTACGGTTATTCTAGATAAGCCCTTTTTATTTTATTCTAGAAAAACCTGTCTGGAGGTAAAAAACCTGGTATTTAAGTTCTTTTATTTCTTTATATAGTAGTAGGTTATATTCAGGTAGTGTATTGTCTTTATAACCTAGGTTTATATAGCCGTAGAGTGTATTATAAGTCTCTTTTAGTAACCCTTTACTTATTATATCGGATATATTATACCCAGTATTGATATATACAACCTCTATATTTCTTTTCTATAGCTGTTATCTATAGCAGTGAAACTGCCTATCGATATACTTTACTCGTTTATAGAATTCCGGGTTTTTAGCGACCTTTTTAGCACTCTCGCTATCTATAAGAATAATAGGAATCCTTAGCTTATTATTACTGAATTTTATATTATGGTTATCGATAAGTTTAATATATAAATTATATATATAGATTCCTTCTTTTATAGCCTCGGTTAGATCTATATATTCAGTTTCTGTTATTAATAAAGTAATGACTTTCTGTTTGGATAAGGATCAGCTAATAGGATTATTTAGTCCTACGCAGTATATTTATCCTAAGGTAGACGTTTTATCTTCTGAAATATCTAAACGGCTAGTATCTAAATAACCGTATATATATTGGTTATCTCTGTTATAGCTATATGGAAAGCCTATATTAGGATATACGTTTATATAAGCCTAGGGTCTATTTAACGCTATAAAGTATTTCTTCGAGAGATTAGTGATATATTTCGTATACTTATTAATAGCGTAGGTTATATCTAGTCTAGAGTACAGAGCTAGATATAGCGAAGCTCCTACTTCTTATTAACTTTTCAGTATATCTTCTTTTAACGCCTATTGGGGGTTTAGTATTAGGACCTGTTTCTAGATATACGGGGTAGCTACCTTTTTAAAAACTGGTTTATTATACCTTTCTAGTATTTGATTCGTGTATAGTAGCTAGCTTATAAAGAGTGTCTTTTTGGTAGTATTTATATTTATTTCATTGCCTAGAAAGGTATATACTTTACCTAAGTTGTTTAGTGAAATATCTTTAGAGATCTCTTTATAGAAGTGATCTATTATATTATCTAAACGACTAATAATCATAATATTATCAATGTAGTAGAAGAATATAGCTTGGTCTCCTGTATTATAAGATATAAAGAGTCCTTTATTAAACTCGGAGACTATATAGCCTAGTTTAGGTAGGGTTTTAGCTAGGAAGTTATACCAGAGTCTAGGGCTCTGTTTTAGGCCGTATGGAGCTTGGTTTAGCTCATAGATAGTTATACTATTCCCTTCTTGTTTTGTGAAACCCGTTGGTTAAACGGTATATATTAGAGTATCTTTATCGCTATATACAAAGGCGTTTATTACGTCGAACTGTCTGAATTTCTAGCCTAAGGAAACGCCTAGTAGGAAGGCGAGTCTATAGGTCTCGGATCTATAGGTCATAGGAAAGGACTCTAATTAATCAATTCCGAGTAATTAATTAAAGCCTTATATAGCCTATCTTACTTTATATTCTATTAGTTCTCCTTTATTATTTGGCTTTATCTTGTAGACCTATCGTCCTCCTAGGACGTTATATTTTTGTTTCGTTTCATTAAGAAGCGTATCTTTTATAGTTATTAGGTCCTAGGTCTTTCGTTTTTCTAGTTCTATTATTTCTGCTACTATAGCGTCTATCTATTATGATTTCTCTAGGCTTTGTATAGCCTTTTTATAGGTAGCTGGTTCTGATAGAGAGTTTTTAGTTACCAGGTAGTAAGGCGATATTTAGAACTATAGGTTTCTAAGAGTGGTACCTTTGATTAAATATAATAAACGCTGATTATTATTATCTACTAATATATAGTCTTTAAAAGCTGACTTCGGTTTCGAAGGTAGTTTAATTTATATACTAGAGTGGCTAGTGTATTCAGGTCTATTATATGTATTTATATCTGTGTTATCATAGCCTATTACTAGTCGTAGACTACTTAGTCTGTTTTATAACTTATTATTGTTTTCTTCTTTAGTTTAGATAGACTTAAAACATCGTTTCGAGACCTATTATAATTATATAGTTCTTTCTAGAAGCTGATAAGGCTCCAGGTTAGAAACCTGTCGCATAGGCTGGCTTTGAGCAGGCTCGGAACGGGTTGTTCCGGGCCCGGAAGTGGATTGGACCTGCCGGAGGAATAAGAGCAGGATTTTAGAACTACGATCAGAGATTTCCACAGAGTTAATTGAATTAATAGATCGATCGCTTATTTTTTTTAACGCAATTAAGTTATACGCTGCTTGCAACACTTAAGAGTCTTATTTTGCTTAATAACCTATTAAAGCTATTTACGCCGAGCTGCCTATAGCTATGATAATAACCTCTAATACTACTATCTATATAAACCACGAAGACTAGGAGCTATAGTAACGCCTCTATAAAGTCAGGGCCCGTAATAACGGAGTCTAGGACTTCCTATATCCTGACGATCTAATTTCTCGCCCGTAGCGAGCCACTTAACACGAATTTACCTCCTACGCCTCTATGGCTAATATAAACGGGCACTCTATTAATATCTCCGAGCTAATAGCTATAGGTAAGGCCGCCTATACCGAAGACTACCGTCGATATACAGAGGATCATAAGGACTATAAGACCTATTAGAAGGGTATTAACGGTATACTTAAATAGGTGGAAGAGTCGATTATAGCGAAGAGACAGAAGGCCCTAATAAAGGGCACGGCTCCTAAAAAGATCTTTATAGTAGTATAAGCTAACGCCGCGCCCTATATCGCGACCCGTATAAAGGCCTCCTAAAGACGTACGACCTTTATAAGAATATACCGCCCACTAACCTAGGGAAGGTGGCCGTATAGCTAGACGATTAGTAGGACCGGCTTTAGGACTATTATAACGTCGGGATATATAATAACCCCTAGGAGATTTAGATAAACGACTTCTTTAACATTATATGACCTGCCCTGGGTAACTGGGTGGATATAAAGGAAGCAGTGATAGACCTTAAAATAGTAACGGCGATAACCTTTATTATGGAAGGAAAGAAGGCGGCGGAATAGCTTAACGCGCTGCGTATTCGAAGCTACAAGATTATAGCCTTCCCGGCCCTACCTAAATAAAGGTAGCGATAATAATAGGCTATAACGGGCCGGGAGGGCTAACCGGAGCGGAACCTAGCGGGGCCGTATCGCCTACCCTAAAGGAAAATCAACTAACCGTATAAGCTCTAAGAGCAGATAATCTCTTTTGAATAAAGATAAGTACCCCGTATACTACCAGCGCGGTCACGATCTACAGGGTTTCTAGATACTCTTCCTAGAGTTGGCGCCTAAGGGCTTTTAAGCTAGCCACTTTATTAGGAGGCTCGTGGAGAAGTCTCTTAGAATAGACCGGGACCTATAAAGAGCCGTGGAGAAGATTAGGTCCCGAAATAAAAGGGAAAGGACCGCCACTAATAATAATAACGAAGTCGGTGATAATATTAAAGCCACCGATAGTAATAACAAAGTCGGTGGTAATACTATAGTCACCGATAATAATAACGAAGTCTTAGAGGAGACATGACTATATACGGATATAGAGTTACGCCGGCTAGAAGCCCCGGCGGCCGCCCTCTTAGCCGCCGTATATCCCGTACGGTAATCCGCTATATTAGACTTAGGTGCTACCTCCCACGTTTTTAATAAGAGAAGCAGATTTACGGATTATAGACCGGCCTGCCCTAGTAATGTTATAATTGCTGGTACTATAACGGTGCCGATCTAAGGATATGGAGCCGTTATTATTATAATAAAAGGAACGGCCGGCCCGATTAAGTTCGGCTAAAAGTCGTAGCCTATAACGAAGATTTTGTCCATAACATAGTCTCTAATAAGAAGATGCGTTAGACAGGTTACTAGTAGGAATAGAAGTTATTAAACGATTATATAAGGCGCCGTGATCGATTAATCCTCTATAAGCTAAGTGTCTACCACGATTAAAGCGTTATAAAGCTCCTTCTAGTTACTAACGCCCCTATAGCTGCTGCTCTTATAGGTTAATAGTATTCTATCTTACGAGTTCACTTATAGACTAGTAAGGAGCCTCTTCGAAAACCGATTAAGAGAATAGCTAGCTAAGCTGACACTAACCTATAGTACCTTCGGCTAGGGTATACCGGCCCTAATATAATTAAGTAATTAGAAGAGCAGTTATAGGGCGTTAAACTAAAAGAACCAGGAATAGTGGATTATCACGCCTGCGTTTAATAGAAAATCTAGCATTGGATTAGCCGGCGGACCCAAATAGCTCTAAGCTACGCCGGTAAGAGGTGGGCGATCGATTTCACGGATGTGTAACCAACCGCCAAGGGCTATATACGGATCATACTCTTAATAGATCGATATAGCGGCTTTATTGCCTGCTACGTTATAACGTTAAAAAGAGCTTCCGAAATCTATATGGTTATGAATTAATATATCCAATGGGTTGAACGCTAATTTGACCGCCAGGTACGGGTCTTTGAGTATAATAATAAACTAATATAATGTCTCGAAATACAGAGCTTAACTAAGGAACTTAGTATCTAATTAGAGTCCTCTTTAGCAGAGACCCCCGTATAGAATAGTGGTACCGAAAGATCTAAAGCCGTTATTATACTAAAAGCACGAGCTATACAAATCTACTCCTGATTACCTAATTTCCTATAGGTTAAAGTCGTCTTATCTGCCGCTTATATACAAAACAGAACACCTAAGCAGCGCCTCGGTTAGTAGACCCTATTCGAAGTCCTCTATTAACGTAAGCCGTAGCTAGGCCACCTTCGGGCCTACGGTTATAAGGCTTTTGCTATAACCAGAGCAGGCCTAATACGATATAGAAAGCTTTAAAATAGTTTAGCGCCGCGGGCCTGTATCGGCTACCTTATAGGATACGATTTAACTAATATTTACTATATCTAGGTCCCTGGCCTTAAGAGAAACCGTATCGTGTATTTACGTTATATTCTTTTTAATAAATCAGAGTATTTTAATAGTAGTCTCGAAGCCCTAAAAGACGATTTACGTTAATTAACGGAGGAAGAGCTAGTGGATATTCTTAATTAGATCCGCCTGCTATATATACACGTAATTAAATAAGGCGAGCCGTTATTACCCGAGATATATATAACAGCATACTTCGAGCGTATTCTCTAGTCGGGTAGCGAGGTTAACGAACCTCTCCTAAGGGCTATACCTGCGGGCCTCGAGGCTCGGGGGGTGGAACCGTTTATAGAGCCCCACAGGCCAGAACGGTAGGAGGAGCTTATACAGCTTATAAGGCCAGAGCTACACAAAGACTCTTCCACGGCCGCGATTAATTACTAACGCCCAGATCGTCACCTTATAACTCTGCTAGAAACCCCTCCTTACGCAGGGCTTATAGCGGCTGCTTTTAGAGGCTATATGCCTATAAAGCAGGGGGGAGCTAAATTCCGAAGCTAAAATAGTAACCGAGTCTAGATCTCCGCGTTTAACGTAGGAAGATATACCCTATTAGTCCGTAATTTAAACAGTAAGCCGTTAATAAAGCTAAAAATAAAAAAGGTATTTAAGAGACCCCGTAAGATATACTATAAATAACTGCTACCCCCTCCGAGAAATTAACGAGACCCTAAAGGCCACCTATACGAGATACTATTGCGATAAGCCTAAAGGGATTACCTAAAGAGTTATAATAAGATAGGGTCGTGGATTATAGTACCGAAGGATAGGGCGAAGGGGTATTAGGTGCTTAGATATATATAGGTGATAACCTAGAAGGTTAATAAGCATGGCTTTCTATAGAAGTGTAAGGCTAGACTAGTAGTCCGCGGAGATTAATAGTATTAAGACTCGTTAGAAGATATATATACGGCCACCCTCGCCGGTCGCTCCTTTAGGTCGTTAATAGCGATTACCGCCCGCTTCGATCTATCCTTAATATAATACGATATCGTTAACGCGTTTATATATACGCCCCTATTATTCGATATATAAATACGGTTCCCGCCCAGGACCGCGGTGCTAGGTTAATTATTATTACTAAAAAGGCGTCATACGGGCTACGGGAGTCTCTATTACTATAGTAAAAGTATATTATAAAAGTGCTAAAAAGAGATGCATTTAAGATAGTGCCGTAAGAGCCCTGCTGGTTTATACGCCGCGGGCTAATCCGGTTCTTCTACGTGGACGATATCGTGATCGGCTTTAAGGAAGACTTTAAGGAAGAGATAGAATAAGCTATTACGAGCCTCCGAGAGCATTACGCCCTATAAGGCGGGTAGCTACTATAATAGTTCCTTAGTATTAAGGTTATTCGGCACCGTCCCTCGGGGAAAATATAGTTATTATAACGCGATTATATCGTGAAGGTAGGATATCTATTATTAACCGTATCTAACTATAAGCCTATAAGCCCTATACGCCCGGCAGAGCTGCTACCGTATACAGGGAAGTCCATTACCGTTAAGAGCTGTTAACATAAGATAGGATCCGTTTTATACGCAGTAGTAATATTATATCCCGATATCGCCTTTATCGTATCTTGACTCTGCAGATTTACTATAAACCCGAGCCGTTAGTATCACGAAGTAGCCGACTATTTAATCCGATATATGCGGGCTATATAAACCTACGTCCTGGAATTAGGTAGAGGTAACTCTATTAAGGTTTTTATCGACGCGTCCTTTACGGATAACTTAATTAATCGAAAAAGTAGTTCGGTATTTATAATACGCCTATTTGGAGGTATAGTAGCCTGACGAGATAATAAGTAAGCAACGGTTATAACGTTAATAATAGAGGCGGAGCTGCTCTCGCTTATATAAGGGGCGAAGGAAGGGATATTTACGAAGAGGTTATTAGAGGCGATAGGCGTGATATTCGGTGATCCACGACTAAAGATACCGTACGATACTAGCTAAACGATACGCCTATTAACGGTGGAGATCGCTTATTTAAATATAAGATTCTAGCAAGTGGATATATATAATAGCTGGTTATAAGAGGCGTAGTAGGTTTGAAGGATTAAAGTCAGCTACGTTATAAGCGCTAAAATAATTACTAATAGATTAATAAAGTTGCTGTGTAAAGAAAAGTGTATAAGTTTCAGGAAACAGTTAGGAGTAATAGATATACAGGGACGTCTCTATATAATAAGCTAGAGGAGACCTTATTAGAGGATTTAGAAGAGCTAGAAAAGAAGTTCGATAGAAGCTACGTGGACGTTATAGAAGGGGATAGATCGATAGAAGAAGCCTATGAATAAACTTAACTAAATCACTAGCGACTAGTTGTTTAGCTGGGGGTGTGTTGTATAGACTGGCCCAAAGCAGGCTCGGAACGGGTTATTCCGGGCCCGAAGGTGGATTGAACCTGCCGTAGGAATAAGGGCAGGATTTTAGCACTACGATAAGAGATTTCCATAGAGTCAATTAAATCAATAGATCGATCGCTTATTTTTAGGCAAAACGTTATACGCTGTTTACAACAAAACCTGTTCTTCTTAGTAAAGAGATATTACTAGTATTCAGGTCTAGAGAAGAGTGTATAAACTGATTTCTAAGTATACATACATCTCTAAACCAACCGATCCTTCTTAAGACTAGGTTATATATTCTATAGTTATAATCGTGAAAACTAATAGGGGCACCACGGATAGCTCTGCTATCTAGCGTCTTCTGATTCGGGTCGCTATCTTTATAGTAGGCTATAGAGCCCTGGAGCCGGATATAATGTATATTCAGTTTTCTCTTTTTAATTATCTTAAAGAGGGCCTTAAAACCTATAGCTGAATTTAGGGTCCTGTTATATATCTATACTACTAAACATATAGCCTCTCCCTAGAGGTATCTAGGTAGTCCTAAGTAAAAAAGCAGGCCATTAACCTTTCCTATTATAGTTGTGAAAGCTTATTCGATCGCGCCTTAAGTCTTATAGGTATATAGTAGTTTTTTATTATATTTTACGCCTTAAAAATTACGCTTAAAGGAGGCGTTTATGAATTCCTTTCCACTGTCTATATTTATTTCTTTTATTTTTATATCATAGTTATTATTATCTACTAGTATTTTCTACTCTTTTATAGCTAGAACGACGGTTGCTTCTGATTTATTAGGCAGTAATGTAGCCTAGAGGAACCGGGTAGAACGGTCCATAATCAGCAAAATCCAGCGCTTCTTATTATAAGTTATTGGTTGTATTAGGCCGTACGGGCCTATATATACCTCTTCGAGTGGAAGAAGTCTGTGTATTTATTTACTAAATCTTTATTTACCGGTACCATAGCCTTGCTATAGCGGTAGGCGTCATAGCTGTTGATATCTCTGATTTCTTATTCTAATACTTTAAAATCCTTAAAGACAGACGTGTTATTATATAGGCTTTTTAGGGTAATGGGATTTATATAACCTATTGTGTTATACTATAGCTGTATAGTTTCGTTTATTTTTATAGTTCTTTTCCTGTTATTTTAGTCTCTTTATTTCTAGACCTCTAGGTTTTCCCGTAGTCTTTATTCCATGTTTTATATGATTTCCTTTATTATATTTATTTCTTTGTTCCTGCCTTTTAGGATAACTGGCCTAGCCATAGCCTAGTAGAGTTCTGTAAAGAGTCCAGCTCTTATATATATATAAAGGGACTCTTTTAATATTTCGTTTTTAAAAACAATAAGCTGTTTATGACTAGATAGACCTCTAACTTTACTATGGAGGATTAGGAAACTTTTTATATTACTTCTTAGTTTAGGAATATATAGGTATTCTTTTAGAAACAGTGTTGTTTTAGTATCCTTAAACTTTATAATATTGTTTCCTACGCCTATTATCTTTATTATATTTACTTTTCCCTAGCTAGCGAGCCTAGTAGTGGTTTTATATATAGAGAAGAGAGATTTATTCGTTATGATATAAGAAGTGGCGCCGCTATCTATATAAAGGTTTAAGTCTAAACTAAACCTATTCTCTGCCTGAATTCTAAGAATCCTGTTAATTATCCTACCCATATTTAGGTCAGTATTTAGACTATTCTAGGGATTTTAGGTTATTATATTTACTTCTTTAACGTCTATTATATCCTCGGCTTCTGGGTTCGGGAGAACGTCTTAGAATATTATCGATTCGTCTTCTTCTTCGTCGGGTTCTTCTTCTTGCTTTTTAAGGATTTATTATTTACTTATTGCTTCTTACTGCGCTATCCTTTGTACTACCTAGGCAGTCTAGGAGCCAGAATGCTGACTATACGGTCATTCTCCGATGGTTATAGGGGGGAAAACCGTAGTATAAGGCTTAGGGAACTAGTATAAGACTTGGATAAAAACCTCTATGCCCCCCTCTTTTAAGGATTAGTGCCTTATACAGGTACTATAGCGGCCCTGGTACTAACTTATCTACTAATACATAGCTCGCGGCTTCAATACTAGGAAGCTTATAATGTTGCCCGTAGCGGCTTTAAAGCCGACTACGTGCTTAATTAACGTCGCGCGCGTAGCTATCCTCTTTTTATTTTCATACGCCCCGTGTACCCTAAGACCAGCCCCTACTGGCCTACTATAGGCGGCTAGTATATGCGCTTCTTAAGGTTTAAAGCTCCTAAGCTTGCCTACTCTTTCTATGGCTATAGGTAGGGTTAATATAGGCTACGTGCCTTTATAAAATGCTTATATAATAGCGTAACAGGCTGACTCTATATCGTGGAAGTAACGCCGGGTATACTACGTACACGCTTAGGGATAGCGCGGTACCGTCTTCTCGTTTTTCTAATTCTAGGGCCACTAACTCCCCCGTGGCACCTGTTACCGACTAGCGAAGCCGGGCGGAAGGTAGGTTTAATAGGCCCTCTATTTGATACTTACTTACGTGCTAAGGCAGATAAGGGCCCCTTAGAATAGGTTCCGAGTACCGTAAAAACGAAAAGGGGTTCCTTTTTTATATACGCCTCTAGCCGGGTGCGAACCGACCTAGTCACCTCGACTATATACTAGGTGCACTATCACTATATTATAAGGTCCTTTTTAAGGATTATATTCACGGAATCGTTATTTTTTATAAGCGCCTAAAGCAGTTAGTCCTTTAACAGAGCTATAATAGCGTCCTCCCTTTGCGTATACTACGGGTTTAGGGACCTGGATATGTCCCTAGAGGAGGAGGTGGACTTAGTGCTTTTAGAGACCCGATTCTACTGCTTTATTCCGGAAGTTTCCTTTATAGCCCAGCCTTTAGGAGCCTTATCTGAGTAGAGTAAATAGTAGTCAAAGGAGACGTGGCCGGGTTTCTTATAGTTCTTAAAGCATAGCCCCTTAGTCTTTTTCCAGGGTTTTTTAGACTCTTTAATATAGAGAGTATTATTTACTACAGAACGCTCTGTTTTCCTAGAGCCGTTTATTAATTTAGTAACGATTCTATCTAGCGTATAGCTCTATAACGAAAGGAAAGCCTATAGATTTTAGTCAAGGAAGAGATATCATAGAAAAGCTCGATAGCTTAGCATCGCAGAGTGATCGCAGTATATTCGTTAACCAAGCGCTAACTTCAAACCAAGACTTTAACTTAAGGGATTAAACTAATCCCTTAACGCACGTACAGAGATAGGTTCGGATCGGTGGTTCGTGCGCGGCTATCGGTCCGACTATATACCGATAGGTCTATAATTATCTCGTTATACTGCCCCCCCTCCTAATAAGTCTGGTCCCGTAGACTCGTATTATCGTAATGCCTTTAATTACGCATTCCTCGCGATTAATAACCTTTCTCTATTTAGTTCCATATAAGCCCTCGTTAACAACCCGTAGGAAAAAAAGAGTGGCCGCTCCTTTATGTACTTACTCGTTAATATTCTATCGCTGACTATATATCTTATAATTTATCCGAATATTACTATAGAAACTCCGCGATGCTTATTATTATTACCTATAGTTATCTGACCCTTCGCGGATGTTATGCCTAGCCTTAGGTAACCGTTCGGCGATAAGTATATAGGTCCGTTACGTAATTATCCTCGTAGTAATTCTAACCTTCCTTCCGTAACTATCTTCTATTATTATTATATCGCCGATTATACGGCGATAATCTTTATTTACTATTCTATTAATTATTATTATTCCTTCGCTGTCTATTCGCCGTATTATATCGGATATCTCTCTATAGGTGGTTATCGCTATAAGCGAACGGCTATTAAATAAGGCTTGAGGGTGGTTTAGCGTTATTAATAAGGCGCTATGCTAGCGTTATATTACCCGCTTAGGCAGCTATATCGAAGTTAAATACTTTAATAAGTCTATTAGCCGTGTAGGCGCTAGCCGTTATATTATTTACGCTTATAACTAGTAGTAATACACCGCCGTATATTCGACGACCTTTCGGCGTTTCTTATCTTCGTGCTAAATATTTTCTATTAGATATAACGAGATAATCGCAGACCCATCGGCATGCAGTCGGACCGATAGCCGCGCACGGACCACCGATCCGAACCTATCCCTATACATAGGTTAAGGGATTAGTTTAATCCCTTAAGTTAAAGTCTTGGTTTTTAAAGTCAGCGCTTAGTTAACGAATATACTACGATCACTCTGCGATACTAAGTTATCGAGCCTTTTCTATAATATCTTTTCCTTAACTAAAGTCTACGGACTTTCCTTTTGTTATAATTCTTTAACTTCCACACCTTTAAGGTAGTTAGGCCAAAGATACCACTAAGAAGGACTTAAGGAACAAGCGTTCCCCCGGGGGGACCTAATAAGGCGGACGCCGAGTAGGCGCCCGTTATACCGAAACTAATAATAACGGTGCCCGAGCAGGGACCGGATAAAAACAAGGGGTTAACGGATACGCCGGTTATGCTCGGTCCTAAAGATAGTGGTTCGTAGGTCGATTAGCGATCCGTTGCTAGCCCCTCGATATCGACGTAAAAGGTATTAATTACGATATTTTCGTAGTATCTCTAGTAGCAGAGCGAGATTAACCGAGTAATTATAAAGAAGCTCGCCGAATAACCGGCGCCCCGACGCGATTATAAAAAACCGCTAGTATATAATTATAAGCTAATTAGAGAGCTATCCACGGTTACGGAAATCGACGATTAGTTAGTAGCGATTAAGGCTAGGAACCAGTTTAGACCTGGTGCCCTAGTGCTATAGCAGATCGAATAGGCTTTAACAAAGCTCGAATATACCTTCTAGACGTCCTAAAGGCATTATGCCCGGAAGATCGCTAACCCGAATTAGAACGACTTTACGGTGTTTATTCGGCGAGAGTATTTATCCTAGGATATATAACGGTATTATTATTATAAAGAACTTTATAAGCTACGAATAACCGGCGATATAACGCCGATAAAGTTATTTAAATAGTGGGATAACCTATATAGGCTACTAGGCCAGGAGATAAGCGGAAGCGAGGAATATACCTACGACTACTTTAGCCGGCTGCCTCTGCGTATTAAGGATAAGATATAAGAGCGGAGAACTAAACTAAATAAGGCCGTGACGCTAGCTTAAGAGGCGTAGCTATTCTAGGATATAAGCCTTATCGAGAAGGCGAATAGTAAGCGATTAGATACCGGTTATAAAAGGACTCTATCGAACTTCTAGCGTTCGGATAATCGCTTAAGTCGGGTAAGCACCTCGGCGACTAGTTAGTATACGCCCGCCGAGCCAGGTAAGACGGACTTAAAGGGGGCGCCCTTAACGGGTTAAAAAGTATCGGGGTCGGGCCTAGAGCCTTTATAAGCGTAGCCTAGTACGCGTGCCTTTATAGGCGAGTGCTATAACTACGGTAAAAAGGGTTACCGTTCTAAGGACTATTATAGTAATAAGGAGCGGCGGATAATAGCCGATAACGGGGCGGCGAAGAGTCGTGCCCGTGTTAGTAACGTGCACGCTATATATAATAACCTTAATAACGATATTCGGGTTAAGGAACTTTATTCGTCGGGAAACGAGTCGGCGTAGACAGGGAGGCTAAACCTACGCCTAATAACCGGCCGGCGATTATAGTTAGCGAGGTAGTAAGATCTATAGCGATAGTAATCCGCTATAGAAAGGAGATCGAGTTTAGCGTGGATTTAGATACCTACGCGTAGGTAGATATTATTAGCCCGGCGTTAATAGAACGCCTAGGGTTAAAACCGCTCTTAGAGGTCGAGACTCCGGAGATTAAAGGCTTCGATAATAGCCCGGCAAGGGTTCACGGAGCGTATAGCTTAGCTTTTTATCTACTAGACGTAAAGGGGCGGCCACGCCTATTAAAAAGGGTCTTCCTATATATAGATCGACCTAAGGGTACCGGATAACTACTACTCTTAAACGATAGTATAGGTTAGGAAGGTATTATAATTAATACGGCTCGCCGAATATTCGTTTACGGGCCGATTTTAATTATAGACCCCGAGCTATAGGCTCGCGAGGTTATCGAAAAGCGAGCGAAGGCGTACGTTATATATATCGCTACCGCTACTATTATCATACCAGGGACGCCGGATATAACTATTCTGTCTATAGATAACGATAAGGTGATATACGGACTAGTCGTCGAATTACCGCCGGAAATCGCTAACTATTAGGACGTGTTTTTAGAGTAGGCTACGAAGGAGCCACCTTTACTAAAAGACGCCCAATACACGATTAACTTATAAGATAGGAAGGAACCGCTATTCGGGCCGTTATATCCTTTATCTCGAGCCTAGCTAAAGGAGCTAAAGAAGTATATTGCCGAAGGGATAGCGAGCGGTCGTATCTATTAGTCGACGAGCCCTATAGGCTTACTAATACTATTTATGCCTAAGAAGGACGGTAGCTTACGACTCTATGTTAATTATTAAGGGTTAAACGCTATAACGATTAAGAATGGGTACCCTTTACCCCTAGTCGGCGAGCTATTAAATAGGCTTATCGGGGTAAAGTACTTTTTTAAGGTGGATATCTAAGATACTTATTATAGGATCCGGATTAAGAAGGAGGACCGCTAGAAGATAGCGTTTAGAACGCGATATAGCTACTATGAGTATACGGTTATGCTATTCGGGCTAATAAATACTCTAGCTACTTTCTAGGCGTATATTTACTAAGTACTCGCCGGTTTACTAGATATATATTTTATCGCTTACCTAGATAATATCCTTATATATTCTATGTTAAAGGAATAGTATATAAAGGACCTAAAGAAGGTCCTGGATCGGCTTTATATGGCCTAGCTATACGCGAAGCTATTAAAGTATAAATTTTACTATAACCGAGTAGACTTTTTAGGGTTTATAGTAACCCGCGAAGGTATCACGATAAATCCGGAATATATATATACGGTCGCCGAGTAGCTAGCGCCCGAGTTATTCCGGGATATCTAAGTTTTCCTCGGTTTTACTAATTTCTATAGGAGGTTTATTAAGGGATACTCTAGAGTCACCACGCTATTAACTATACTACTAAAAGGTAGTTAGGCCGGCAAAAAAAAGGGACCTTTTAAGTTCTTAGATAGCGCTAAGCGGGCGTTCGAATTACTAAAAGTCGCCTTCGGGTCGGCGATTATTCTACGGCACTAGAACCTAGTACTAGATATAAGGGTCGAGACGGACGCCTTAAATAAGGCTATTTCCGGGATCCTAAGTTAGAAATATAAGACGGGATAGTGACCGGTCGCTTACTTCTCGCGGAAGCTTTCCGAAACGGAGTAATAATAGGGTATAGGGTAGTAGGAGCTATTAGCTATAATAAAGAGCCTTAAGTATTAGCGCTATTATCTTAAAGGCATAGGATAGGCGTTTATAATACTAACGGACTATTAGGCGCTTAAGGGCGTGCTAAACACGCCGGCGCGGGACCTTCGCGGAAGGCTCGCTAAATAGGTATACTAATTATCGTTATTCGACTTCGAGGTTTAACACCGTCCCGATAAGATAAACCCGGTAAATAGCCTATTAAGGCGGCCGGATTATATAATAGATAAAACGCTATATAATAATATACTACCTACCCTATTATAAAGGTTACGACTAGTTAGCGACCTCCCGATAAGCGTTCGCTAATAGATCGCGAGTATCTATCTTACCCTAATAAATAACGCGGTAAAGATCGTATACGTTTAAGCTGCTCGGGTAACGCTACCCGAATATAGGCCTAGTAAACGTAAGCGGGTATAGACTCTATAAGAGGGGGCCCTGCCTAGCTTAAAAGAATACGAGGATAGAAAAGGGCTATAACCCCTGCGTCCTATTAACGGTACCCGGCGTGTTATTATCGCTGCTATTACCCGCTCCCGAACACAAGATATAGGGTATAGGGCGACTACCTAGTAAAGGGTCGCTAATAAAATATCGCCGACGCCTAAGGCTAATAAGGCTAGGGTTACTATAATACCGGATTAGGATATCCCACGTTCTATAGCTAGAGAGCTAGCTAGGAATAAAACGGTAGGTCGGTATACTATTAGCGAGGAACTAGAAGATCTAGTTAGAGGGCTATAGACTACTAACCCGGATTATATATCCTTAATTAAGAATATTCGCTAAGGGACCGGAAAAAAAGCGGGGTACTCTCTTAGAGATAAGGATATGCTATTATTTAAAGGACGGTTAGTACTACCTATATAGGGCGCCTTAAGGGCGGAGGTCCTATGATAGCACCACGATAACCCTAGAGCCGGGCATGTAGGAGCGAATAAAACGCTTAAGCTGCTTTTAAGAAAGTTCTATTAGGTAGACTTAGCGGCGGATATTCGCGATTACGTTACTATATATTCGGCGTATTAAGGGGTATAGGTGCTATGATATAAGCCGTACGGTTAGCTATAGACGCTGCCGTTACCTATATATCCGTTCTAAGAGATTAGCATAGATTTTATTACGGGTCTACCGCCTATAAGGGGGGCCGACGGGTAAATATATAACGCTATTTTAGTGGTTATTAACCGGTATATAAAGTATACCCTGTTTATTCTTATACGGAAGGACCTAATAGCACCCTAGCTAGCGGCGTTACTATATAGGGAGGTTAAGTGCCGATTCGGTACCCCGGAGGGTATAGTAATAGACCGGGATAAACTATTTATTAGTTAGTTTTAGATAGAGTTCTATTATAAGCGGGCGAACGCTTAGCGATTATCCACCATATACTATCCGTAGACGGATAGTTAGACGGAACGAATATATTAGTTCTTAATTAAGTACCTATAAATAATTACTAGCGATATAACGATATAGTGGCCTGTTTAGTTATTAAAAGCGGGGTTTGCCTATAATAATAGCGAGTATTCCTTATTTAGTATTTCGCTATATAAAGCGTTATACGGGTACTATCTATATATAGTGGAATATATCCGCCCTAGGGATAATACCCGGGTATAAGGCTTCTAAGAACGTATTAAGAAGCTAGCGGAAGTTCGGCGAAAGGTCCGCGAATACTAGGCGCGTGCTATAGAGCACTAGGCTCGGCACTATAATAAACGCTACTAGCCGTAATAATATAAGGTAAGTAACGTTATTAGACTATCTATAAGGAACTTCCGATTCCGGTAAGGGTTAAAGCTAGCACCGCGATATATTCGGGTATAGGTAACTAAGAGGATCGGCGAATAGGCGTATAGGGTTCGCTTCCCTGTATAGTATATAAGGATATATAATATGTTTCCGGTATCCTTATTAGAACCGTGGAAAGACCGAGTAGCCGTAGAGCCGTTAGCGAAGGATCTCCCGTTTTTAAAGGAAAAGTAAGATAAATAGGAGGTAGAAGATATTATTAGTTATAAAAAAGAATAAAGGAAAACGTTCTATTTTATAAAGTGGGCGGGCTGGCCGGTAGAGTATAATACCTAGGAACTAGAGGACTACCTAGAAAACACTCTAGGGATCCAGAAAAGGTACTAGAAGCATAAAATATATATATATAAAAAGTAGGACGACTATAAGATAGTATAAGGCGCCGAAGGGTTATCGGATATAAATAAAAACTTAATTATAGGTTATAATAACCTTTTCCTTATAATAACTAAATAAATAGGGTTAAACCCTAACTAGTCCTAAAACAAAATCCTAAACTATTAGAATAAAGTTTAATGCTATTTCGGGCGATTATTACTAGCGGTTACTTAGCGAATAAAAAAAATTTTAGTTACTAAAACCGAAAAAGTCGGTCTTATTACTAATAACGGCGGCTACGATATCGTTATTATTAGCGGGGCCCGGCTAGGCGGCGGGGGCATAATAGCGGGGCGTGCGAATATACTAATAGGGGATATCGTCCTTATCCGATAAGGCAAACGCTAACGGTGTATACGCGGTATTACTAGTAGGAGCCGGGGCGTTAGTGGCTAATAAGGCAGTGGAAGCTCGACGATAAGCAGGGCGGCGGGGGCGAGCCGTAGCGGGATAAGGAATAGGTTCGATAGCCTTATTAAAGCTATCGCTAAAAGGATTATTATTATTATTAACGAAGGCATAACTATAACGAGTAGCCGCCGAGCGACTAGCGAAATAATAAGCCAGAGCAGGGTGTTAAGGATTATTAATAGCCGCTAAGAGGTCGGCGAGTCTATTTAAAGACGGAAACGCCTTAAGGCCTTAAAGGCGATCCTTACGATTAAACAGGCGGTAACTATTTATCGCTAAGTCCTTAATAAAAGAAATAAGCGACTTAACGTCGCGGAGGTTACCCTCGCGAGGCGGGCGGGTTTAATCTAATAACGCCGACGCTTCGGCGTTATTAATACGACTAAGACGGTATATAAAGTTAACTGTTATTATAGAGCGTAAGGATAAGATTTCGTCTAGAACCAGTATTTAAGACTACTAATCGTTAGGAATAGGTAGCTAAGCGGTCGGCGATTAGACTTATATCCTTAGCGGTAAGCTTTTTCTTACCGTGGTCTATAACCACGCGGAACTATTTATAGGCCTTAGAGATACGCTTATAAAAGCGACGCCGGGCTATTAGCGTTAAATTATTATCTATTATATAAATACGCTTACTGCTATTCTATAGTAACTAAGCGGTACCTAGTATAAAATCGGGGATTTAACGATTAATTAGTATAAAAAAAAAAAAAAAAACGCCGAGGGGTCGGCGGATATACGGCGATATATTATTAATAACCCCGGGCGTAAGTAACGTAACGGCTAGCTCCTATACCGTCGCCGGCCTTATTAAGGCAATTAATACTAATATATAAATCTAGTCGGGAGATATAAAATAAGCAGGGCGCCTTGTCCCTAATAATAGACTCCTAACCTTTATTAGGATCATGCTATAGCTTACGAAGAGCGATCACGACTTATAAGTTAACCGACGATATAATAGCGAACGGTTAGCATTAATATTAATAACGAAGGTAATAATAAAAGGATAAATAAGTTAAGATCGCCGTATATTCGGCGATTATAATAATAACTAGAGATAGTTATAGGAGGAGAATTAAGAGATACGGGGAAAATCACGCGAGGAACTATATACTCGTCGCCGAATAGTTACCTAAGGCTAGGTATAATATCCGCGAAAGGTCAGATAACCATAGGCAATAATAAGTATCGCGGAGTTTCTATAGTAATATTCGGATAAATCACAAGGTATATAGTCGGCGATAAAACGCCGACGAATAGGTAAATAAAAGGAGCGGCTACTCTTTTTTCCTATGGGTTTTTAACGAGGGCTCGTATAGAACTATATAGAGATAATTAATCGCGATAAACGCGTAATTAAAGGCATCACGATAATATAAGTCTACGGGACTAGACTTATTATAGGGGGGGGGGCAGTGTAACGAGATAATCGCAGACCTATCGGCATATAGTCGGACCGATAGCCGCGCATAGACCACCGATCCGAACCTATCCCTATACGTACGTTAAGGGATTAGTTTAATCCCTTAAGTTAAAGTCTAGGTTTTTAAAGTTAGCGCTTAGTTAACGAATATACTGCGATCACTCTGCGATACTAAGTTATCGAGCCTTTTCTGTGATATCTTTTCCTTAACTAAAGTCTACGGACTTTCCTTTCGTTATATTAGATTCCGGAGTTTTTAATAGGCGTATCTTAGCTACTTTAGAACTTTAGTAAGCGTATACTCGATAAAAACGATGATCTAATGCCGATTTAGCGCTAGCGTACCCATGTATATATTTCTAATACCTATAAGTGGTTCCGGGCGGTTATCCTATATAGCGATCGCGAGCTTCCCGTTAAGGCTATAAGTTTTTCTGTTTTCGCTAAGCGTTTAGCGGCCGCGTACTACTTATTAGTGGAATTAGTAGCTTCTTTTAGATAAGGTTACCTCCCTTTATTCGGTTATAATGCTAGAGTTTATACACCGTCTAAGCCGCATTACTAATTATAATGCAATGGTCCTCCTAGACTAGATTCGCCCTCCCCGCGAAGATAATTTACGGGACGTTATATCCCTTCGGCGTTATCTTACCGATCTTCGGGCTATATATTATCGCCCCTATCCTAATAAGGATAATTAGGAAGGTATCGAGGCCTTCCTAGCCCTACCTAGCCTCGCCGCTTTATTAGCGGCTATTAATAAACCTCGCCGACCCCTCCTAGGTTATTGTTTTACCAGTCGTATAGCGACCCCTTACTACTATCACCCACCCCGGGCTAGTCCCTTTATTAGCTAGCTTGCTGCCGTCGAGCCGGCGCCCGAGTCCCCCCGCGCCCCTTATCGATATGCCTCTATTACCTTATCTGCCGCTAATAATAACGATAAGAAGGACGCGGTCCCCGGACCCTTCTATCCTAACTATCGCCGCCGTTAATCCGGCACCACCTTAGGCGTAGAGACTAACTTCTATAGCTTTAATAATTAATTCCGCCTTTATCCGCTAAGCGTTCGCCGGTATTAATCGCGCGTAATAGCGTTAAACTTCGTACTAATAGTTTAGGAATTTAGGGCTAGTCGGAGTTCGACCGCGTTTATAAAGTCACCGTTAAGGGAAAAGGTTATTAGGCCCTAAAATCAAGTTTTCTTATTTTATATCCGATAACCCTTTAGCGCGTTATACTATCTCGTAATTATCCTACTTTTTATATATATATCTTTTATACTTCTAGTACCTTTTCCGGATCCCTAGAGCGTTTTCTAGGTGGCTTTCTAGATCCTAGGTAGTATACTCTAATATCTATCCTGCCTACTTTATAAGATAGAACGTTTTCCCTTATTCTTCTATATAACTAACGATATCTTTTATATTCTATTCGTCTTACTCCTCCTCTAGAAGCGGGAGATTCTTCGCCGATAGCTTTATAGCTACTCGGTATTTCTATGGTTCTAATAAGGATACCGGGAATATATCGTGTATCTTTATATACTATATAGGAAGGCGAACCGTATACGCCTACTCGCCGATCCTCTTAGTTACCTATACCCGAATATATTATAGTGCTAGGTTTAACCCTTAACGGAATCATAAGTTCTTTGTGCATAGTCTAATAACGTCGCTTACCTTATATTACTACGGTTAGCAGCGTTTATTATAGTGCCGAGCCTAGTACTCTATAGCACGCGCCTAATATTCACGGACCTTCCGCCGAACCTCCGCTAGTTTCTTAATACGTTCTTAAATACCCTATACCCGGGTATCGTCCCTAGGTCGGATATATTCCACTATATATAGATAATACCCGTATAACGCTTTATACGGCGAGATACTAAGTAAAGAGTACTCGCTATTATTATAAGCGAACCCTACTTCTAATAACTAAACAGGCCACTATATCGTCGCGTTACTAGCGATCATTTATAGGTACTTAATTAGGAACTAATACGTTTATTCCGTCTAACTATCCGTTTATAGGTAATATATAATAGATAGTCGCTAAGCGTTCGCCCGCTCACGGCAGAACTCTATCTTAAACAAACTAGTAAATAACTTATCCCGGTCTATTATTATACCCTCTAGGCTACTAAATCGGCACTTAATTTCCCTATATAGTAGCGCCGCTAGCTAAGGTGCTATTAGGTCCTTCCGCGTAGGAATAAATAAAACGTACTTTATATACCGGTTAATAATTACTAGGATAGCGTTATACGTTTACCTATCGGCCCTTTTTATAGGCGGCAGACCTATAATAAAATCCATACTAATCTCTTAGAACGGATATATAGGTAACGGCAACGTCTATAGCTAACCGTACGGCTTATATTATAATACCTATACTCCTTAACACGCCGAATATACAGCGATATAATCGCGGATATCCACCGCTAAGTCCACCTAGTAAAACCTTCTTAAAATCAGCTCGAGCGTCTTATTCGCTCCTATATACCCGGCTCTAGGGTTATTATAGTGCTATCGTAGGACCTCCGCCCTTAGGGCGCCCTATATAGGTAGTATTAACTATCCCTTAAATAATAGCACGTCCTTATCTCTAAGAGAGTACCCCGCTCTTTTTCCGGTCCCTTAGCGAATATTCTTAATTAAGGATATATAATCCGGGTTAATAGTCTATAGCCCTTTAACCAGATCTTTTAGTTCCTTACTAATAGTATACCGACTTACCGTTTTATTCCTAGCTAGCTCTCTAGTTATAGAACGTAGGATATACTAATCCGGTATTATAGTAACCCTAGCCTCATTAGCCTTAGGCGTCGGCGATATCTTATCGGTAACCCTTCGCTAGGCAGTCGCCTTATACGCCACGTCTTATATTCGGGAGCGGGTAATAGCAGCGACGATAACACGCTAGGTATTATCGATAAGACGCAGGGGTTATAGCCCTCTTCTATCCTTATATTCTTTTAAGCTAGGCAGGGCCCCCTCCTATAGAGTCTATACCCGCTTATATTTACTAGGCCTATATTCGGGTAGCGTTACCTAAGCGGCTTAAACGTATACGATCTTTACCGCGTTACTTATTAGGGTAAGGTAGATACTTATAATCTATTAATAAACGCTTATTAGGAGGTCGCTAATTAGTTATAATCTTTATAATAAGGTAAGAAGTATATTATCGTATAGCGTTTTATCTACTATATAGTCCGGCCGTCTCGATAGGCCGTCTACCGGGTTCGTCTTACCCGGACGGTATTAAACCTTAAAGTCGAATAACGATAATCGGTATACCTATCTAATAAGTATTCCGCGAAGGTCCTACGCTAGCGTATTTAGCACGCCCTTAAGCGCCTAATAGTCCGTTAGCACCATAAACGCCTATCCCGTGTCTTTAAGATAATAGCGCTAGTATTTAAGGCTCTCTATTATAGCTAGCAGCTCCTATTACCCTATACCTTATCGTTACTCCGTTTTAGAAAGCTTCCGTAAGAAGTGGGCGACTAGTCGCTATCTAGTCTTATACTTCTAACTCAGAATTCCGGAAATAGCCTTATTCGAGGCGTCCGTCTCGACCCTTATATCTAGCGCTAGGTTCTAGTGCTATAGAATAGTCGCTAACCCGAAAACGACTTTTAGCGACTTAAACGCCCTTTTAGCGTTATCCAGGAACTTAAAAGGTCCCTTCTTTTTACCCGCCTAACTGCCTTTTAATAGCGTAGTTAACAGCGTAGTGACTTTAAAGTATTCCTTAATAAACCTCCTATAAAAGTTAGTAAAACTAAGGAAAACTTAGATATCCCGGAATAACTCAGGCACCGGCCACTTAGCGACCGCACGTATATATTCCGGGTCTATCACGATACCTTCGCGGGTTACTATAAACCCTAAGAAGTCTACTTAGTTATAGTAGAATTTATACTTTAATAGCTTCGCGTATAGCTAGGCTCTATAAAGCCGATCTAAGACCTTCTTTAGGTCCTTTATATATTATTCCCTTAACGTGGAATATATAAGGATATTATCTAGGTAAGCGATATAATATATATCTAGTAAACCGGCGAGTACTTAGTAAACGTACGCCTAGAAAGTAGCCGGAGTATTTATTAGCCTAAATAGCATAACCGTATACTTATAGTAGCCGTATCGTGTTCTAAACGCCGTCTTCTAGCGGTCCTCCTTAGTAATCCGGATCCTATAATAAGTATCTTGGATATCCACCTTAGAAAAGTACTTAGCCCCGGTAAGCCTATCTAATAGCTTACCGACTAAGGGTAGAGGGTACCTGTTTTTAATTGTTATAGCGTTTAACCCTCGATAATCCACGTAGAGTCGTAAGCTACCGTCCTTCTTCGGCACGAATAGCACCGGTAAGCCTATAAGGCTTATCGACTATTAAATATAACTACTCGCTATCCCTTTAGCGATATACTTCTTTAGCTCCTCTAGCTAGGCTCGAGATAAGGGATATAACGGCCTAAATAGCGGTTCCTTCCCGTCTTATAAGTTAATTGTGTATTCGGCGTCCTTTAATAAGGGCGGCTCCTTCGCGGCCTACTCTAAAAACATATCCTAATAGTTAGCGATTTCCGGCGGCAATTCGATAACTAGTCCGTATATCACCTTATCGTTATCTATAGACGGAATAGTTATATCCGGCGCTCCTAGTGCGATAATAGTAATAGTAGCGATATATATAATATACGCCTTTACCCGCTTTTCGATAACCTCGCGAGCCTATAGCTCGGGGTCTATAATTAAGATCGGCCCGTAGATAAACGTTTAGCGAGCCGTGTTAATTATAATACCCTCCTAACCTATACTATCGTTTAAGAGCAGTAATTATCCGGTACCCTTAGGTTAAGCCGTATATAGGAAGACCCTTTTTAATAGGCGTGGCCGTCCTTCTATATTTAGTAGATAAAACGCTAAGCCGTACGCTCCGCGGACCCTCGCCGGGCTACCGTTAAAGCCTTTAATTTCTAGAGTCTTAACCTTTAGAAACGGTTTTAACCCTAGGCGTTCTACTAATACCGGGCTAATAATATCCACCTACGTATAGGTATCTAAGTCCACGCTAAACCTAATCTCCTTTCCGTGACGGATTATTATCGCTATAAATCTCGCTACTTCGCTAACTATAATCGCCGGCCAGTTATTAGGCGTAGGTCCGGCACCCTTATTACCTACGCCGACTCGTTTTCCGACAAATAGAGTTCCCTGACCCGAGTATCGTTATTAGGGTCGTCGTGTATAGTATACACGTTACTAACGCGGGCGCGAGCCTTTACCGCCCTATTATCGGTTATCCGCCGTTCCTTATTACTATAGCAGTCCTTAGAACAGTGACCCTTTTTACCGTGGTTATAATACTCGCCTATAAAGGTACGTGTACTAGGCTACGCTTATAAAGGTTCTAGGCCCGAGTCCGATACCTTTTAACCCGTTAAGGGCGCCCCCTTTAAGTCCGTCTTACCTGGTTTAGCGGGCGTACGCCGACTAGTCGCCGGGGTGCTTACCCGGTTTAAATAACCGTCTAAACGCTAAAAGTTCGATAGGGTCCTTTTACGACCGGTATCTAATCGCTTACTACTCGCCTTCTTAATAGGGCTTATATCCTAGAATAGCTATGCCTCTTAAGCTAGCGTCACGGCCTTATCTAACTCTATCCTCCGTTCTTATATCTTATCCTTAATATATAAAGGTAGCCGGCTAAAATAGTTATAGGTATACTCCTTATTTCCGCTTATCTCCTGGCCTAATAGCCCATATAGGTTATCCTACTATTTAAATAGCTTTATCGGCGTTATATCGCTAGTTATTCGTAGCTTATAAAGTTCCTTATAGTAGTAGTACCGTTATATATCCCGGGATAGATACTCTCGCCGAATAAACGCCGTAAAGTCGTCCTAGTTCGGGTTAGTAATCTTCCTAGCATAGTGCCTCCAGGATATCTAGAAGGTATATTAAAGCTGCGTTAAAGCCTATTCGATCTGCTATAGCACTAGGGCACTAGGTCTACACTGGTTCCTAGCCTTAATCGCTACTAACTAATTATCGATTTTTATAACCGTGGATAACTCTTTAATTAGCTTATAATTATATAACGGCGGTTTTTCGTAATCGCGCCGGGGCGCCGGTTATTCGGCGAGCTTCTTTATAATCACTCGATTAATCTTATTTCATTATTAGAGATATTATAAAAATATCGTAATTAACGCCTCTTACGTTAATATTAAGGGGCCGGCGACGGATCGCCGATCGACCTATAAACTATTATCTTTAGGACTAAGCGTAACCGGCGTATCCGTTAACCCCTTATTTTTATCCGACGGTCCCTATTCGGCTATTATCGTTATTAACTTCGGTATAGCGGGCGGTAGCCCGGTATCCGCTTCGCTAACTCCCCCCGGGGGGACGCTTGTTCCTTGAGTCCTTCTTGGTAGTATCTTCGGCCTAACTACCTTAAAGGTGTGGAAGTTAAAGAATTATAATAAAAGGAAAGTCTGTAGACTTTAGTTAAGGAAAAGATTTTATAGAAAAGGCTCGATAGCTTAGTATCGTAGAGGGATCGTAGTATATTCGTTAACCAAGCGCTGACTTTAAACTAAGACTTTAACTTAAGGGATTAAACTGATCCCTTAATCTACGCACAGAGATAGGTTCGGATCGGTGGTCCGTGCGCGGCTATCGGTCCGACTACATGCCGATAGGTCTGCGATCATCTCGTTATACTATTTAGGTCTAAGGAAGAGTGTATAAACTGATTTTCAGGTATATATATATCTCTAAACCAACCGATCCTTCTTAAGACTGGGTTATATATCTTATAGTTATAATCGTTAAAGCCGATAAGGGCATAATAAATAGCTCTGCTATCTAATTTCTTCTGGTTCGGGTCGTTGTTTTTATAGTAGGCTATAAAGCCCTAGACCTGAATATAGTTTATATTAGGCTTTTTCTTTTCAACCATCTACAAAGGGGTCTTAAACCCCATGACTGAATTTAGGGTCCTGTTATACATATATACTGCTAACTATACAGTATCTCCCTAAAGGTATCTAGGTAGTCCTAAGTAGAAAAGCAGGCTATAAACCTTTTCTATTATAGTCCTAATAGCTTATTCGATCGAGCCTTAAGTCTTATAGGTATATAGTGGTTTTATAGTATATTTTACGCCTTAGAAGAGGCGCTTAAAGGAGGCGTTTATAAACTCCTTTCCACTATCCGTATCTATTCCTTTTATTTGTATATTATAAGTATTATTTTCTATTAGTATTTCCTACTCCTTTATAGCTAGAATGACGGTTGCTTCTGATTTATTAGGTAGTAACTTTTCCTAGAGGAACCGGGTGGAACGGTCCATGATTAGTAGAATCCAGCGCTTCTTATTATAAGCTATTGGTTCTATTAGGCCGCAGAGGTCTATATATACCTTTTCGAGGTAGGAGAAGTCTTTATATTTATTCACTAAATCTTTATTAGCTAGCATAATAGCTTTACTACGGCGGCAGGCATCATAGCTATTTATATCTATAATTTCTTAGTCTGATACTTTGAAGTCCTTAAAAAGAGAGGTATTATTATATAGGTTTTTTAAGGTAATAGGGTTTGTATAGCCTATTCTGTTATACCATAGTTATATAGTTTCCTTTATTTTTATAGTTCTTTTCTTATTATTTCTGTCTCTTTATTTCTAAAGGTCTAGTTTTTTATTTTCTTAGTTTCTTTATTTCCTTATTCTTTATTCTAGGCTTTATAGGATTTCCTTTGTTATATTGATTTCTTTATTCCCACCTTTTAGGATAGCTGGCCTAGCTACACCCAAGTAGAGTCCCCCAAAGAGTCTAGCTCTTATATATATATATAAAGGGACTCTTTTACTATTTCGTTTTTAAAAGGAATAAGCTGTGAATTACCAGATAAACCTCTAACTTTACTATCGAGCTTTAGGAGACTTATTATAGTAGTTCCTAGTTCAGGAATATAAAGGTACTCTTTTAAACATAGTGTTTTTCTAGTATCTTTAAACTTTATAATATAGTTTCCTACGCCTATTATCTTTATTATATTTACTTTTTCGTAACTAACGAGCCTGGTGGTGGCTTTATATATAGAGAAAAGAGATATTTCTTATTATGTAAGAGGTAGCTCCGCTATCTATATAAAAATTCAAGTCTAAACTAAACCTATTCTGTGCCTAAGTCCCAATAATCTTTTTAACTATACCTATATTCAGGTTAGTATTTAGAGTGTTCAAGGAAGTTTAGGTGATTATATTTACTTCTTTAACGTCTATTATATCCCCGGCTTCCGGGTTAGGGAGGATATCTTCGAATATAATCGATTTATCTTCTTCTTTTTCGGGTTCTTTATATTACTTTTTAAGGATCATATTCATAAAATCCTTATTATTTACGAGCGTCTAAAGCAGTTAGTTCTTTAAGAGAGCTATAATAGCGTCCTCCCTTTTCTTATACTAGGGGTTTAGGGACCTGGATCTGCCCCTAGAAGAGGAGGAGGAAGAGGACCTAGTGCTCTTAGAGACCCGATTCTGCTGCTTTTTTCCGGTATTTTCCTTTATAACCCAGCCTTTAAGACCCTTATCCAGGTAAAAGAAATAACAGTTAGAGGAGACGTGGCCGGGTTTCTTATAGTTCTTATAGAATAGTCTCTAAGTCTTTTACCAGGGTTTTTTAGACCCTTAAACGAGGACAGTGTTATTTTCCAAGGAACGTTCTATTTTCCGGGAGGCGTCTATGAATTTAGTCACGATTTTATCCAGTATATAACTCTGGATATCGTGACGGAGGGACTAAGTGATCTGGTTAGTAATAGAGTCGTATCTCTTATCGAGGGTATTAAGAATCTACGTATAAATCACCTTATTAGGAAAGGAAATCTCCTTTCCTTCCAGAGCTATTAGATTTTATTAAACCTTCTATAGGAAGAATTCGAGGGTTTTATAGTCTAAGGGGGAATTATTAACAAAGGTTCCTAGGGTATTAAAATTAGCTTAGAATCCTTTCCTTTCGTATAGGCTATTTAGCTTTCCTAGACTTCGTGGGCCGTATCTAGCCCTTAAACCTAGGCGAGAGGTCCTTTAAAAAGGGTAGAGAGTATTTTACTAGTAGCATTAAGAGAGTCTTCCTTCTGTTTCTAAGATGGATTCTAAAGAGGTTTGGTTATATCGTTTAGGGATTTCCCTTTAGAGGCAAAATAAGCGTGTATAGATATCCTCTAGAAAGCAAAATCGGCACTGCCTTATAGTTTCTTAACCGTGGGGATAAAGTCCTTACTGGTTATCTTCCTAGCTTTAAAACGGTGGTCTTTTTACTAGTATTAAAAACGGGAGAAGTGGAATAACCCGATTTATGGTTCTGATTACCCGAGGGGTTAGATATAGGGGTGAAAAGTGGGTCAAAAGCGGGGAAACGTGGGGCTAGGCAGTAGTATAGTTCACGGATATTAAAAAAGTGGAGCCGTTTCTTATATATCACGAAGGAGAGATTGGCATTTTTTTAGAGACTAGGGTTTATAAGCTATATAATATCATAGCCTTTATAGGGGTATGGTGGGGCGGCATAGCTGGTACACAGGGGGTATAGATACTAAGACTTAACTATTCGGAACGGGGTCCCGCTATGATATTTTTCTATTTTTTCGGAAAAAGGAAAAAAGGGGAAAAGGGGGTTTAGTCTAAAGAGGGCTTTAGAGGCGGAACTGGTTAACGGCGGCCTGGAGAGGGCTTTAGAGGTAGATTTAGGGTAGAATTTGCCTTAAAAGGACTTTAAGGGTGGAAGGAAGAGGGGATCTAGAAGTTCCTCTGCTTTCCCGGGCTTATAATCTTTATAACGCTCACGAAGAGATAGAACGGAAGAGGAAGATCTAGAGGAAAAGAGGCAGTTTTAATTATAGAAGACTATAAAGACTATAGAAGTAAGATACAGAGAGAGAGAAAGGAAAGGAAGGGGGAGGCGGGCAGCCTAGTATATATAACCCTTTCCTACGGTTTATTCAAGCTACTGATTTGGTATCCAGACCCTCGAAGTATAGGCGAGGGTCCGTGGATTTTTCCGAAGGTCCTAAAGGTCCGTGGGTCCACCTAAAGGTCTATGGGCCCCCCTAAAGGTCCGTGGGCCTACCTAGAGGTCCGTGGGTCCACCTAAAGGTCTATGGGCCCCCCTAAAGGTCCGTGGGCCTACCTAGAGGTCCGTGGGTCCACCTAGGGTCCCGGGGGACTCGGCAGGACCCTGAAGGACTCAGGAAGTCCCTGGGGGACTCGGGAGGACCCTGGAGGACTCAGGAAGTCCCTGACATACAGGAGGTTTCGTATATCGTACTATACTATATATAGATATATTTATTTTCTGGGTATAGTACTAATACTATCTACCCCGCCCTAGGGTTATTATGGTGCTATCGTGGAACCCCCGCCCTTAGGGAGCCCTATATAGGCAGTACTAAGCATCCCTTAAATAATAGTATATCCTTTTCTCTAAGAGAGTACTCCGCTTTTTTTCCGGCCCCTTAGCGGATATTTTTAATTAAGGATATATAATCCGGGTTAGTGGTCTGTAGCCCTCTAACCAGATCTTCTAGTTTATTACTAATAATACGCCGACCTGCCGTTTTATTCCTAGCTAGCTCTCGGGCTATAGAATATAGGATATACTAATCCAGTATTATAATGACCCTATCCTTATTAGCCTTAGGCGTCGCCGATATTTTATCGGCGACCCTTTACTAGGTAATTGCCTTATACCCCACGTCTTATATTCGGGAGCGGGTAATAGTAGCGATAATAACACCCCGGGTGCCGTTAATAGGATATAGGGGTTATAGCCCTTTTCTATCCTTATCTCTTAAGCTAGGCAGGGCCCCCTTATATAGAGTCTATACCCGCTTACGTGTATATATATATGTGTGTGTTTCTATTTAACGCCTTGGCGGTAGTTAGCGGAAGCTAGCGGCGCGTCCCGCTATCGGGATATCGGGCGGTAAGAGATATATATATCTATGCCCAGGCCGTATAGTACTAATCGCTTAACTCTATACCTCCTAAACTATAATAACTAACGATATCTATACTATATTATCTAAGAAAGGATATAAGATAAGAGAAAGGCCCTGTGTCTCGCTATACACCCTGGGGGTCTGCGTGCCTATAGCTATCCTACTATCTACTAGTAACCGTCCACCTTTTAGCTAGTATTCCTTCTATTTAAAGGGATTAGGCAGATCCTATTAAGGAAGCCCGTTATATCCGCTAACGCGGCGAAGGCCGTGCTATTTATTAGGATCTCCGTAAGGGTCTCCTAGGGGTTAAAGCGGCGGGTTTACCTCCCGCTTTCGTACTACTAGAGCTTATCTAGCTATCTACGGGAGTTTCTAACCTTACGGTAATAGGCGAAGTATTCCCGGGTCTTTATATAGCCGTAGCTATAGCGGGCCACGTAGCTATTATAATAAAACCTTTAATAGTATTCTTCGAAGCGCCCGTGTCCTATCCTTACTTAGATAAGGCGTATTAGGGTCTTTTGTAGGAGGGTTAGTTTTTTCGGTTCTCTTTAACTAAACCCTAGCTTCTTCTGCACGGCCTCCTTATACCGGCGTGGCCAGGACTTAGCGTGCTATTTCTAAAGCCTAGTCTTATAGCGGGCTATTATAATAGCTTTCACTCTAGCCTAGGTCGGCCTTTTATTTTCTAATAGGATCCCTTAGGCGTTTTCGCTTAAGCAGAGCTTATCTACCTATTTATTACCCGGGAATCCTATATACCCCGGTAACCACTATAAGTGGGTCGGGTTAATTATTACTAGGCGTTACTATTATAAGAACTCTTATCGCGATAATCTAAGTGCTATACCGGTAAGCCCCTAGAGTACTACTTAGTTAACGATATAGTAAGTAATCTCTTTTATTCCGGGGAGGCGGACCGCTATAGCTAGTCCCCTAGCTGCCCCGGTTACCTCCTTATTAAAAACCACTATATTTCGTATATATCCGCGACTAAAGGTGATTTCTTTTCCGCCGCGCTATATCTAGTAGGCCTAGGTTATATTTTAGCCTCTCTATAATCCGTCTAAGAATACTAGGGTATACTCCGGGTCTAGCTCTTTAACCCACCTATTAAAGGTCTCTAAGGCTTTTTCCTTAGTCCTATTATTAAACAGGACTTTATCCTAATAGCTCCGTTCCGTAAAACAGGGACTTATTAGTTAATACTATAATAGCCTTATATATACTAGTTCCTTTATCCGTAATACCCTTAACCCCCGTGTTAGGGCCTTAGTCCGTCTTATATCCCCTTAAGTAATCAGGAAGATAGCTTATACCACGGGGTTATTTTTCTTAAGTCCAGCGATTCGGGTTATATACCTCTACTATAGGTACTCCGTATAGTCTTTTACCGTTAGGATTCCTGATTCCTGGTATAGGGCTGGCACTAGGACTATCTTCTAGGCGGGGAGTATAGTTCTAAGTATAGTTATCTATACTCGGGTTATCGTCTTAGACTTAGGTAGGTGTCCGGTGGGTAACCGGCACCACCTCTTATAGATAATATTATAGCGGCCCTAGGCCGGGGCCCAGGGTCCCTCCTACTAGATCTCCGCCGCGTAGTGGGTAATAGTTAGGGCGTATACTAAGGTAGCTCAGCGTAGCAGAGCTAGGTTCGGTCTATAGGTGGCTCTGGTAAGGCCCTATATATAGTTAGCGACCTTAAGACCCTTCTTCGCCTATATCTCTATATAGTCCTGGAAGTTAAGGCGCCTATCCATATATATACCGAGCCACCTAATCGGGGCTAGTAGCTTCTATCCCTATAGGTTAATAGCGTAGGTGATTATAACCTTATAATCGAATAGGGGTAACTTTATTATAAGGAACTAAGGGATCCTTTAGCGGGAGAAGAGTTAGGCTTCGGCTTTACTATAGTCTAGCTCGACCCCGTTATCCTTATACTATTAGAGTTACTGCTATAGTATCTCCTTAATTATCTTTACCATGGTCTTAATATCGGTATACACTACGATAATATATATATCGTTAATATAGCTGAATCGGTTCTCCTTATTATATTGATAGTATATTTCTACGATACTAAGTGCGTAACCGATTAGTAAGGCCAGGGAGCCTTATAAGAGGCCCACTGGGTCTAGTAGGGTATACTCTTTAGGGCAGGAGGTACTAAAGATCACCCTAGCGCTTTATACTAAGGCGAAGCTCTCCTACTATCTTATTATAAGTTCGTCCTAGCCTTATTTACGCAGTCTATAAACAAACCATCTATACAGAACAGAGTTAAAGGCCCCTTTTATATTATTAATTACTGCGATAACCTGCTTACCCTACACGAGCCATAACTTAACCTTCTATATCAGGATCGCTGCTAAGGCGATTATAGATCGTCCTAGTAAAGCTCCGATATACTATAGGTTTAAGATTCTATCGCTTATCGCTCTATAGGCTATCCTCTTTACTATAATACGTTCTAGGCCCTTACTTAGTACGCTAAGTAATTACATCGGTTTATAGCCGGTAACGGAGCTAGCGTCCTTCCCTGTTTTATCGATTATTACCACGTCTCCTCTATAGAAGGGTCGGGGGTGGTATCCGGTTAGCCTGCACGCTTTAAACAGTTCCGTAACCTCCTCTTCGATTTCGGGCCAGATCAGTTAGAGTAGGGGGACGCTAGCGTTATCACCACCTAGGGCCGTGGTGTTAACCTCCACCGTATAACGTCTTACCTCGTCCCTAAGGATAGGGTCGCCCTCCTGAATACCCGCTTACGTTTACTAGGCCTATATTCGGGTAGCGTTACCCGAGCGGCTTAAAAGTATATAATCTTTACCGTGTTACTTATTAGAGCAAGGTGGATACTCGCGATCCGTTAGCTAACGCTTATTAGGAGGTCGTTAACTAATTATAATCTTTATAATAAGGTAAGGAGTATATTATCGTATAGCGTCTTATCTACTATATAGTCCGGCCGTCTTAATAGGCCGTCTACCGGGGTTTTCTTACCTAGGCGGTATTAAACCTCGAAGTCGAATAATAATAATCGGTATACCTATATAGTAAGCCTTCCCCGAAGGTCCCGCGCCGGCGTGTTTAGTATATCCTTAAGCGCTTAATAGCCCGTTAATACCGTAAACGCCTGCCCTATGCCTTTAAGATAGTAACACTAATACTTAAGACTTTTTATTATACCTAATAGCTCCTGCTATCCTATACCTTATCGTTACTCTATTTCGGAAAGCTTCCGCGGGAAGTAGGCGACCGGTCACTATCTAGTCTCGTACCTCTAACTTAGGATCCCGGAAATAGCCTTATTCGACGCGTCCGTTTTAACTCTTATATCCAGTACTAGATTCTAGTGCCGTAGAATAGTCGCCGACCTAAAGGCGACCTTTAGTAATTCGAACGCGTACTTAGCGCTATCTAGGAACTCGAAAGGTCTTTTCTTTTTACCCGCTTAATTACCTTTTAGTAGCGTAGTTAATAGCGATATAACTCTAGAGTACCCTTTAATAAACCTTCTATAGAAATTAGTAAAACTAAGGAAAACTTAAATACTATAAAGTAACTCGGGCGCCGGCTATTCGGCGACTATATATATATATTCCGGATTTATTATAATACCTTTACGGGTTACTATAAACCCTAAGAAGTCTACTCGGTTATAATATAATTCGTATTTTAATAGTTTTATATATAGCTAGGGTCTATAAAGCCGATCTAAAACCTTCTTTAGGTCCTTTATATACTATTCCCTTAATATAGAATATATAAGGATATTAGTAAGGTAAGCGATATATATATATCTAGTAAACCGGTAAGTGCTTAGTAAACGTATGCCTAGAAAGTATACGGTGTATTTATTAGCCCGAATAATATAACCGTATACTCGTAGTGGCCGTATCGCGTTCTAAACGCCGTCTTTTAGCGGTCCTCTTTATTAATCCGGATCCTATAATAGGTATCTCGGATATCTACTATAGAAACGTACTTCGCTCCGGCGAGCCTATCCAATAGTTCGCCGAATAGGGGTAGGGGGTACCTATTCTTAATTATTATAGCGTTTAGCCCTTTATAATCGATATAGAGTTATAAGCTACCGTCCTTCTTAGGCATAAATAGCACCGGCGAGCCTATAGGGCTTATTAACCGTTAGATACGATAGCTCGCTATCCCTTTAGCGAAATACTTCTTAAGCTCCTCTAGCTAGGCTTAAGATAAGGGATATAATGGCCCGAATAGCGGTTCCTTCCCGTTTTATAAGTTAATCGTGTATTTGGCGTCCTTTAATAAGGGCAGCTCCTTCGCCGCCTATTCCGAAAACACGTCCTAGTAATTCGCGATTTCCGACGGTAGCTTAACGATTAGTCCGTATATCACCTTATCGTTTATAGACGGCATAGTTATATCCGGTGTCCCAGGTACGATAATAGTAGCAGCAGCGATATATATACTATACGCCTTCGCTCGCTTCTTAATAACCTCGCGACCCTAGAGCTTAGGGTCTATTATAAAGATCGGCCCCTAGAGGAATATTCGGCGAGCCGTATTAATTATAATACCTTCTTAACCTATACTATTATTTAAGAATAGTAATTATACGGTACTCTTAGGCCGATCCGTGTATAGGAAGATCTATTTTAATAGGTATGGCCGCCCTTCTACGTCTAGTAGATCAAAACCTAGGCCGTACGCTCCGCGAACCCTTGCTGGGCTGCCGTCGAAGCCTTTAATCTCTGGAGTCTTAACCTCTAGGAGCGGTTTTAATCCTAGGCGCTCTACTAACGCCGAACTAATAATATCTACCTATATATATATATATCTAAGTCTATACTAAACTCAATCTCCTTCCCGTAGCGGATTATAATCGCTATTAACCTCGCTACCTCGCCTACTATAATTACTAGCTAGTTATTAGGCGTAGGTTCGGCCCCCTTATTACCTACGCCGACTCATTTCCTAACGAATAGAGTTCTTAGACCCGAATATTATTATTAAGTGTTATGGGTTGACCCTACTTATATATAGATCCGGCAGGAGCCGGAATAACTAACTAGCGCGCGAGTCCCACGCTCGGACCACGTTCTGCCCCTATAGCGGACTCGTAGATACTTAGCAGATTCTGCACCCACCTTCCTATACGTTTTCTCTTCCTCTCCTTTAATTCTAGCTAATATAATTATTCGGCCTTACTTAGTATAATTAACCTATAACTGGCCGTTTATATAGCTAGAATTCAGCGAACCCTATACACTGCGTTAGTATAGACTTAGATACGAACGCGCCGTTAGGCGGTAGCGGTCTTATAAACCCCGCTAAGCTAGCAAAGTGGACGGATAGAAGGATTACTAAAGTAATTAATACGATACTCGGTCCCTTATAAGAATAGATAGCTTAATAACGAGAGCTACTCTAATGACTTACGAATGGTCTTATAAACGCCTAGGCCCCGTAGTAACCTCCTCCTAACCTTACGCCTCCCTTGGAGGGAGCCCCTACGAATATACCTATAGAGTCGGTGGCAGGTCCTCCTACCCCGGTGACCTCTGCTCCCCCTTAAATTAAAGTCCTATAGGAATTATATTAGGAACCACGCCCGCTATATACTAAGCCTCTGCTATACCCCGCGAAGTTTAGTAAAAGATAAACGGAGTACGCTACCTAGTTATAGTAGATATAAACCAAGCCCCTAGTAAATAAACACTTATTTAATAACCGAGCTAAAATATAGTATTAAATTAACTTATGCCTAGAAAAGAGTACTTAATAAGTGGTATTAGCCTTCTATGCCGCCGGGGGGCTAGGAGGTACCCGCGACCCAGAATCGTTCCTTACCTACCTAGACCGTATATATAAGGACTAGAATAAATAACCTCGCGCGGCCTTCGTATTATATTCCCTTAGATAATATAAGGAATAAACGTTCGTATAGTTCTTACCGAAATTTAAAAAATAGATCGCCTAGGCAGGTAGTAGCGATTAGATAGACTCGGCGAAGATCACTCTCCTTAAAGGAGCCCTAAGCTAGAAGCTACGTAGCGCCTTAGTTACCGCGAAGTTACCCTATAATTATCCGAACTAGGTTACTAAGGTCCAGAGTATCGCCTAGAAGCTAGAAGGCCTACGCCTAACTAGCCGGAACACTTATATACCGAACTAAACCCGGAACTAAGAGACCGATACTAATAGGGCTATCATGATAGGTGGGATTAATTAGGTCTAGCCTAACGCGACTATAGACTGACCTTATAATAACTAGGAGTGCTAGGGGTATAGGACAAAGCGATATATCTATATAAACAATAAGTCCCGGGATAAGAGCTTAAAGGCTAAGGGCGCCCACGTAGCGAAGGTCTAGGCCGGAAATAGCGACGTTACTATAAGCTTAGACGGTTTGGATAATAAAGAGTTAGAGAAAGAATAGCTTTAACACGGAAATAGGCGTTAAAGCTAATAGCCGCCCTATAGCAGGAGTAGGAGGCGTTTAAATACCTAGCTAGCGGCGACTTAGCCCTAATATTAACGCGAGTAAATAGAAGATATATATATACTCTTATAGATACGGGTTATAACTGCTATACTACTATGAATAAACGCTTTACCTAAAGACTTTAGTTACTATTAGTCGATAAGAGGAAACGACTACTAAAAGGATTCTTAGATACGTCCGAGCCGGCTATTAGCGCCGGGATCGCCGCGTTTAAGCTAAAGATTAGCGGCTATATATAACGAGTCTTCGCTTACGTAATAGAAGGACTGGATTTGGATATATTCCTAGGGAAGCCGTGGCTAGAATATAATAATATAACGTATTACGCGAAGAATCGTAGGTTATACTATAGGGTCGCCGATATTAACTTACGATTAGTGGGCGAAGAAGAACTAGCTGATATACGAGCTATCCGGGAGGTAAGGCTAGTCTCGGGATCAGTGTTTACGGCCACGATACGATAAATAAGAAGAGCATTAAAGAGAAAAGAAAGAGACGAGTTTCACGCCTTAATCCGGGCTATTAGTATACAGCATATCGATAAGGCCCTCCGTAAAAAGGAACTAGTAGACCCTCGGGACTATATCCCTACGAATATACTATAAGAGTTTAGCGACCTCTTTACGCCTAATAAGGCTAAGGACTTACCCTCCTACCGACTAGGCGTTAATATCGAAATTACCCTAAAGCGAGGTCCTAATAGACTTAAGCCGACCCTATTATAGGGGCCCCTTTATAGTATAGTAAAGGAAGAGCTACTAATACTCCGGAAGACGCTTAACGACCTAATGGATAAGGGATGTATACGAGCTAGTAGCTTAGCGGCCGCCGCGTTAGTCTTATTTATAAAGAAGCTAGGGGGCAGGCTACGTGACATACACTAACTGTATATATCTCTGGCCAGCCAGTACTATAGGACCTATAAGAGGATTTAAGTTAGGTAACCTTAGGGTATAGTAAATGATGTGTAAATAAAATAGATTCTCTAAAGGGGAGGGCGAGGTTCCGGCTATATATATCTACGGAGGAACCTCGGGCTATCTAAGGCTAGGCGTTATACTAGGTATAGTGCTGGGACGGTGCTAGCACCAGTCTAGCGCTATACTGGTTTAGTGCCCGTATAGTGCTAGCACTAATCTGGAGCTATATAGTTTTAGGTCCTAGTATAGTGCCGGATAGTAGTGCGTAGTATATACCCCGGGAGAGATAAAGCCCTGCGTCCCGCGGGCTTCGCCGTCCCTTAAGGTCTACGACGTCTAACTTAGACTCGGCGTGGCCGATTATTATACTAATAATAAATGGTAGACGCGGTTATAATTCTTTATTTTTAGCCGAGGCTAAATAAATAAATAAAACTATAGTATAGAATAGCGCCCTATAGCGTATATTCCTAACTCCGTTAGACTCTATTTATAGCGCTAGTAATTATGCCCGGCTACCCGCCCCTCTATTATATATTTACTAACCTAGGGCCTAATATAGATAAAAGAAAATAAAAAACACCTAAAAGAAAGAAGAGATAATAAAAAATAATCTAAAAGTAAATAAGCCGAATCCTCCGGTATAGTTCCTTTATAGTATCTTAACCTCCGGAACCTCGGGCTCTAGGTTAGGTACTCCCTATTCCTTGATAGGCAGGTTAAGGATAGCGGCTATATGCTCGGGAGTAATATCGTCTAGATATTTCTTTAGGTCTTCGCCTACTATATCGTATAAGGCTAGAAGCCCCTTACAACTATTCTTATTATAGTGGTTATAAATCGCGGCGGTATAATAGATACGGTCTATTACCGTTTAGGCGTCGTTAGTTAAGCGAAGGGATATAGTATTCTTCTTAGTCTTATCTAGTTCTCTATTACTTTTTAATCGGGCTACCTACGTGAAGCGTTCTATACGCTATATCGCGATAAGGAATAGCAGGTTAGCCGCCTACTATACTTTATTAGGTATAACGTGGTCTTCGATAAACTATATTATAAACTTACTGGTTAGTAGCGGGGTATTAATAGCGTGACTATACTAGCTTATAATAGCTAATATCTCACCGCCCGTTTTAAAGTCTATTCTCTAAGCCTGGATATTAGGGTCCTTAAGCCTGGCGGCGAAGGCCTTAGCCGCCTATACCTATATTTTATTTTCCCCGTGTCTAGTAAGGAATAGTCTTTTACCTAGACCCGCTTAGCCCCACCTTTTATATAGTCGCTTCCTAGAAGGCGTGGCGCTACTAGGTATAGTGGCGCCGGCGTCGGTAGGGGATAGTTATAGGCTTATCTAGGCCAGAATATCTATAATAGAACGGATAGCTAGCGTGGGGCGTTCCCTTAGCGTTTATAAATAGTCCTTAAGAACTATAGTATACTATTAGATATACTCCCGGTGCTCTTTAGTCGCGGTAATAAAGGAGTCCACGGTAATATTACCCTCGCTAAGCTTATCGATTATATCGGCTAACGTAGGCTAATACTATTAGTCTCGTTAATCTTATTAATTATCGCGGCGGATAGGTTAGCGCTACGTAGGTTCGGGCTTAGTAAGGTATCCGCATATTACTTACGTGTATAGGGGAGCCTATCTCTATTACTATTACTCTGTTAGCTTAGCGGGCCGATCTGTGTAAAAAGTATCTATCTAGGCCACGGGGAGTATTATATCGCGCTATTATAAGGTATTACTCGAACGACTAGTCATACTATAGCCACTATGCGATAACTTAACTACTACCTGATAGGAACTATGGCTACGGGTATTCTAATACGATCTCTTTAGCTCTCGCTATAGTAACGCATTTATTAATAATAGCCTCCGGAGCGAATATAATACGATCTAATTAACTATTCTAAGAATCGTTATATCCTTTTTTAATTACTTAACGACGGTATCGCTTTACTATATATAGCCTTATGCTTTATAATCCATTACTTAAATACTAGGCTAGCCGTACTAAGATAGTGCGCAACGCCGTTTTTATCGCCGAATAGGCCAATAGCTTTAAAGTACCCGTTAAACGTTAAGCCGGAGCCGTCCCGGCCGTTTGTAAACTAATAAGTAACCTCGTCTTATAGCGCCTAGTCTTTTAACCGGTAGATGTTAGTTAGGTATATAACGATATAGAATATTGCGTTATGAGGTATAGGGTCATATAAAAAGCGGCTGGGTAGTGGTAGACTTCTAACAGGGAGTGGTGCTTATATATCAGAATACGATACGGGTAACAGGACTTAATAGCTGGATAGTGATAGGGGATAGGGTCGTGATAAGTATAATAGGGTTATTATAAGAAAATTATTAAACGAGCTTATAGTCGAGGTAACTATTATAATCGCTTAGCTATAGGTAAAGAATAAAGGGAAATAGTAAGGCCATAGGCGGCCGAGGAAAACTTTTATTTTTAAGCCAGTCATACTAATTTACGTATACGCCAGGGCTATATAGCCGGTAAGGCTTTTATTCTTACTAGTTCGAGATTAGATAGTGTTATCCATACTATATCGGTCATGCCTTCTAAAGGAGTGTTTATTACTAAGGGGCATAGTTCTTTAGCTCTAGCCTAGCTCCGCCACGAGGCTAATAGATCCTTTTAGTTCTTTAGAGCTCGCCGGCCTTAGGTCTTTTAACCTTTTTTATTCCCTTTAATACTAAACAAAGCACTTCTAAAGCTCTTTAACGTTCTTTAAATTCCTCTACTAAATCCGGAGCTTCTATTACGTCGGCTAGTATCTAGATATTCTATCAGTCTAGCTAGTCCTTTTATCGAATAAGGTACTTAGTACGTGGCTTACCTTTTCCCCTATAAGTGATCCGTTTATCCAGGACAGCTTTAATCTCGTAATGCTTATATAGGTACTGCTATTACTCCCGGTCCCTATCCTATACGTTAACGGGTCCTATAGGATTTAGTATCTCCGCGAACCTAATTATTTAGAGTTAAGTAATACTAATAACGGGGTGTATATTAAGGGTCTTAGGTAAATATAATCGGTATACTAGCGGCGATACTTACTCGAGGACCTTAAAGGGGCCTATCCGTTAAGCACCGAGCTTAGGGCTAGCCTTACCTAGGAGCGAGTACCCGCGGCTAAGGCGGATATATACACGGTCGCCGGGCTTAAACCGAATATTACGCCGTTTCTTATTATATAGGCGCTTTATATATATCTATACTATTAGGATAATAAGTTTCGTATCCTCCTAGAATATCTTATATATAAACTTAGGGTTAACGTTACCGATTAGGTCTACAGACCGTTTATTTTAGTACTATATAGTATCTTATTTAGTATATAGCTAAGCGTCTTATTAAAGGCGGTATTTAAGTTAAACTATAAATATATAATTACCTTTAGTTATTGGGCGTTTAGGTTATCCGCTAGGCATATACGTGTCCCGATCTTAACGGTTTAGTTTTTATTCTCGGAAATACTATCGGTTTAGGGATACAAGGCCGTTAAGAACTTTAGCTTAGTTCCGGCTACCTTATATAGAGTTCTGTAGAAGTCTAATAAGAACTTAAGGTCACGGTCTAAGATAATAGCGCGGGGGATACCCTAGTTACTTATCTAGAGGGCTTAAAGCAGTATAGACGCCTAGTCCTTTATAGTATAGGTGCTATGGCTAGGGATAAGCAGGGAAGCCTTTAAGAACTTATCCGTTATAGTTAGGAGGGTATCGAATAAAACGAAGCCTTTATACTATTAGGGTATCCCTATAAAGGGTATTTCGGGTAGTCCGATAATAACGTCTATAGCGATAGTATAGAAAGGGATTAAGGGCGTTAGGATAGGCTATATCTCGCTAAGAGGAGCCTGCCGATCCGTTTAGTAGGTATAATATATTATATATTAAGCGATATATAAGTCGACCTCTTTACGGAGTTATAGGATTACGAAGCGGCTAACTGAATTATACTATATCCCTTTAGCTCCGAAATAATACTAGTTATTATAGGCGGCCTAGAGGAAGTCCTTGTATAAGGAGAAGGGGATATAAAGGCGTTTTCTCCTATTTAAGTATACCTAGTATAAAAGACTATTATCCACCTTAAAAAGGATCTTAATTAGTAAGTTATGGTTAGTGGTTTAAGTAAGGATAGGTACCTACTATAAATTATTAGCATATCCCTTAATAATCCTTTATCGTATATCCTCCTTTATTTAGATTTCGCTAATATAGTGTATAGCCTAGTCTTCCTAAATCCGGTCTAATTCGCCTAGACCTTCGGCCAGGGGGCCGTTAGTAGTGGGTAGCTAAGATAAAGCGTCGGGTACTATATTCGTTTTGCTAGGAATATATCGATAATCTAACTAGAATTAGCTAAGAAACTCGGAGGAGAGGGTAAGCTTTATATTTAGCCTAGTCTTATCGGTGCTAGGTAGGATAGTCGACTTTATAATACCGATAATAGTGGTATAGTCTATAAGGACTATAATTAGGTTACTATAAGCGGACCAAATAATAGTATAGGTTTTACGAATAGCCTATACTAGGCAGGCAACCTTAAGTTTTATAGGCTAGTACTTCTTTTCGGCGGCGTTAAGCCCCTTACTAATATAAAGCACTAGTTAAATATCGGTTTTCTTAAAGGTTCCTTTACTAAGCTATTTAGTCTTATCGACTAGTTAGAAGAGTATAGCGGAGAACCTATGCTTTTTAGAGGCGTCTAGCTAGATAAAAAGGTTCTTAGTAGGGATATAGTAGAATAGGTAAGCGTCTAAGGTAAGAGCGCCGGTGATATTATAAAACGTAGCTAACTCTTTAGTAGTGGCCTTAAATAATATATATTTAGCATACGCTTTATAGGCCTATCCCTTATCTTTCCTGATTTAATAAGCCTTAGCGAGAAGGGTCGTCTTTTATTACTAAAGGGGAGCGATTCGATAAGAAAATCGGGGAATAAGATAGCGAAGCCACCTTATTATCCTGATTTATTATTCTAAGGACTAAAAAGAAGTGGGAGGGCGAAGCTTTTATAGCGCCTTAGTATATTCTTTAGTGTTTAATAGCCCGAGGGCGTTAACTTTAAATCCTAGTAGCTAGACTAATAGATATCTAATTAAGGACTTATTAGGAGAGATATTAATTCTCTTTTTACTAAATAGGGAAAGCACCGTGTTTAAGTGCTTAGTATAGTTATCCTTAGTATCTAATATAATAACGATATTATCGATAAAGGCGGAGATAAAGTCCTAATACGGGCAGAGGAGCGAGTCTATATAGCGTTAGATATACGCGGGCGAGTTACGGAAGCCTATTAAGGCGACCTTTAGTCGTTCCTATCCCTATTAGGAAATAATAATAAACCGCTCGCGGTGCGGTTTATATATAAGGAACTAGTAGAAGAAAGCACGGGCGTTAATAACGGAGATAAACTTCTTCCCTTAGAGTTATTAAATAACCTTATAGTAAAGCGGTATCGGGTATATATCTAGAATAATAACCTTATTTAGGGTATAAAGGTCGATTATTATACGGCCTTTATATTTACCTTTTACCTCTAGCTATATAATAAAAACCGGAGTATTAAAGGGTATTAAGGCTAACGTTTATTCTATACGGTCCTAGTTATAGAGTCTATCCAGGGTTTAGTCTAGAAAGGCTTAGTCCTTACGGCTAAGCGGATATAGCTTCTAGCTAATCTTTTAGCTATACTACCAGTCGATTAAGGGAACGCGTATATAGTCCTTCTTATCTATATTAATAACGCCTTAGTCCGTCTAAACCTTAAGGTAGTTACCGATAATCCTAATTAAGCGCTATATAAAGCGAGGTCTATAGTCGTAGCTAGTCACGCTTTCTAGAGTCGCTTTAGTCGGGGTATTTAGGCTCTTAGCGATTCCGAGCTCCCTATTAATAAGTAAATACCCTTTAAAGATATCGCCTTATTCTTCCGGACTTAGGGACTTCTCGGCGGCTTTTAGCCGTTTTATTAGAATATCGCGGGTGTTATCCTACTCTATATTAAAGTCTCTATCCGCGGAGAAGGGATCTATATACCCTAGCTTAGTACCCCGGGAAATAAATAGCGGCCGGTTATTAGCGTTATATATTAGGACGGATATCTCTTCGCTAAGGATAGAGTTTAGTAAACCCTTAATATCCAGTTAGAATTCTATAGAGTCTAAGGTTACGTTTCGTTCCTTAAATAAGACGAATCCGTACTAGTATAGCGGAATAATAATCTTCTTAGCGGCTTTTAATCGGCGTCTAACTAATAAATATTTAGCGACGATACGCGCCGGGAGTATAAGACCTTTATAGGACCTAATCTGGATAGCGTCCTATAAGTTAAGGATATTAACTTTATTCGGATAGCTAAATTCTTGCCTAAGGAGTAGATTAGCTTTTAGCTTAGGAACCACCTAAGCCTTTACGTGTAGCTATCCGACTCGGGGCTAGTCGTCCACCGTGCCTTATATTAGCAGGGTAAATAAAGCCTATCCAATAATATCCGAGGTACCCACGCTATAAAGCGTAGATCTCTTAGATATATCGATTATTATATTAGGGAGGTAAAGGAGAAGGTGCTAGCTTATAACGTATCACGAGGCACCTAAATTAATATAAGCTTCGAAGGGAGCGCTATATAGGGGTACTCGGACTTAGACCCTTATATATATATATATATAACTATATAGGCCGGCTATAGGGTCTATTACTTCTTAAGGAGCGCCTTTAATTAGGGGAGAGTTCCTAACCGCCTTATTCCTCTATTAGGAAAAGGTAGGAATAGGATTTCTTATAGCGGAGGGCCTTATCATTAGATCTTATTAGCTATTTATACTTAGTATATTCTCGTTATACCTAATAGAGATTATAGTACTTAGGTACGAATCCGGGTTTATCGGCGACCTAGTATAGTTAATTACTACCTTTATCGGTCTAGGCTTTATTACTTATAAGGTCCTCGGAACTATTAGACTCCTCCTTAAAATAGTATAGGTCTCCCAGTTTCTTATCGTTCTTATATCCTTTATTAGAGACCTTATCGTTTACGGTAGTGTTTACTAGATCCCTAGATTATTCCCGGCGAAAGTTCCGGTTACTACGCGCTAGTTCATTAAACGTATTATTAGCTAAGAGCCGTTAGCCGTGTTTATTTATATAGCGGTTTAGCGTTCCTAGGGCTAGTAGGGCGCGGTTATTCTAGCGGAATTATCCTAGTCCTAATAAGCGATATTCCGGTAATAGTAAATAACGATCCGGCGCTAGGGAACGTTATTCGGGCTATAGCGAGCGGTATAAAGCCAGGCTCCCGTATTAATCCGGGTACCGGGGAAAGGGCGAATATACTTAGGAGGATTAGTTTAATATCGATATTTATTTAATCCGTGGCAGGCTTTATTAGGTAACGAGTACCTTTTAGGCTTTATTAGTGTAATTCCGGTATTATCCTAGTATTATACTAGCTAGGCTATTTATAAAGTCGGTCGTTATAGTTTCCGGTCCGGGATAAAGAATAGTGTTTACTAGGTTATCGTCTAAGCGGTCCTATATAAGAGCTAAATACTTACCTCTATATTCGTTAGCCGCCTTTATTAATCGGATTACCTTATCTATAAAGACACGGATATTATAGCAGGTAACTATATTATCTAGGGTGTATCGCTCGCGTCTTAGCTTATACTCGGCTTTCTTTTAAGGTAATCGGAACCGTTTTTATAAGGCCGTTTTTTATTCCGTAACGGTTATTATTATAGTAAGGTATAAACATCGTCCCTTATTAAGGCTTATAAACTATACGGAAGCCTCGCTTAATAAATAGCGGGCTAGTCCGCTGGGAAAGGACTCGCGGTGCTAGGCGCTTAGGCCGGTATATTAGTCTATTATATTAGTAAAGCGGAAAATATTTATATAAATCAGTTTAGTTCCTTCGGTTTCGAGATCCTAGTTGGTAGTAAAATATAAAGGAGGCTTAAAGTAGCCTAGGTTATCGGCCTTAAATCGGTATATCCGATTATCACGCTAGCTAAGGATAGCGAGTAAATCCGATTATCGTATATATAGGTATAGTTCCGGGTAGTTCCTTTAGAGAGGACCTACGCTAGGAGGGCTATATCCGGGGGGACTATTACCCGGAGGGGCTACTTACTATTAGCGATCCGGATTCTTACTATTCCCGGTTCTAATATCCTCCGTCTTATCGCGAGGGTAGTGTATAATATCGGAGGGCGTGGGGCTTATATACTTATCGCGGTAGCTTATAGTATCGGCTTAGTGACTTTCCTGGTCTAAGAATAGTATACGATCGTTAGGCGTTAGGGTATAGTCGGGCATTCCTTTAAAAGATTTAGCGTACTTTAGAGAAGGGTTTTCCGCTATATCTTCGGGGAAACTTCCGATTAGCCGTTCGACTATACTTATAGCGGGGCGGATTAGACGGGATTCCGATCCCTTAACCTTAATCTTTGATTTTACTAGCAGAGAATTATGGCCGGCGGTAAAGGGGGTTAGCTCCTTTCTCTTTACTACGCTGCTATAGGGTATAATTATAGACTTATAAAAGTCGATATACTTAGGCTCCTTCTTTAGCTAATTATAGAATACCTTTATAAAAGAGTCGTGATAGGTAACTAACTTAGCAGGATAGGTTAGCTAAGGAGGCAGGATAGCTTTAGAGACTCTTCCTTTAAAGGTCGTGGTATAGCTAGCTCTACTAATACTAAGGAGGTTTCCTGCTTACTCGGCTATAGAGAGGAGTAGCCAATATTCGGGCGTAAGAACCTTTTCGTCTATATCTAGATAGGCGTTCGCTATTACGGTAAGGGGATATACGCCTTTTAGATCCCTTAGTATAGGGGGAGAGTCTAGGAGAAGGGGGTAAGGAGCGTCGGTTATTATTAAGCGAGTTCCACGATAATACTATTTAGTATTTAATAGGTCGTTTTAGATACGGGCCTATCGGATAATTAGCACTTATAGACTCTTATACTTATCGCTTACTCGCCTAGTCCTAATAAGGGGGAGGCACTTTACTTAGTAGACTACGGGTAATCGGTACCGTTTTAGCTATATATCCGCTTAGTGCGCTATATACAGCTATTTAACTAAATAAGGGTTTAGTACGTAGACCTTTACACTTTACGCTAAAGGGCTAGTAAACGTAGTAGGGGGCGCGTAGGTAAATAGTTCCTTATCGGCGCTATTAGGCTTTATCTTAATAGTCGCTGCTTATCGCCTAATCCTATTTAAGGGGAGGCACTTAATTAACGATAAATAGTTACTTACCCTAGGATTATATAACTAGAATAGTCTATATAGTCGTTTAATAGGATCGGTACACGAACCTTACTAAGATCGAATAATCGTATTCTAGTTACTACTATTTAATATACACTAACTATATATATTTCTAGCTAGCTAGTATTATAGGACCTATAAAAGGATTTAAGTTAGGTAATCTTAGGGTATAGTAAATAATATATAAATAGGATAGATTGTCTAAAAGGGAGGGCGAGGTTCCGGCTATATATATCTATAGGGGAACCTCGGGCTATCTAAGGCTAGGCGCTATACTAGGTATAGTGCTAGGACGGTGCTAGCACCGGTCTAGTGCTATACTGGTTTAGTGCTAGTATAGGGCTAGTACTAATCTAGCGCTATACGGGTTTAGTGCCCGTATAGTGCTAGCACTAATCTGGAGCTATATACTTTTAGGTCCTGGTATAGTGCCGGATAGTGGTGTGTAGCACTACGCTTTTATTATAATTATAAAGCCCTAAACGCGATTACTTAGCGGGATCGCTACCGCCTCCCTTTAATTACCAAGACCCTATATAACCTAGCTAGCGCTAAGTGGTTTATAAAGCTTAATATAGTCGCCGCCTTTAATAAGATCCATATAGCCCCCGGGTATAACAGTAAAACAGCCTTTAGAACGCGCTTTAGCTTATTTAAATAGCTAGTATACCTATTTAGACTAAGCGGCGTACCCGCTACCTTCTAACGCTATATTAGCTAAACCTTATAGGAGTTCCTTAATAACTTTATTATAGCCTATATCGACGATATCCTAATCTACTCGAGGAGATCTTAAAAGGACTATAAGGCGAAGGTCCGATTAGTGCTATATAGGCTCGTATATACCGGGCTAAACCTAGACCCGGCTAAGTATAAGTTTAGCGTAATAACGGTAAAATATCTAGGCTTTATTATTGTAGTGGATAAAGGAGTGTCTTATAACCCCGAGAAGTTAAAAGCTATCCGCGACTAGGAGGCTCCTACCTCCGTGAAGGGAGTATAAAGCTTTTTAGGATTTGTGAACTACTACCGGATATTTATTTACGACTTTATAGGTATCACGGTCCCCCTCTTAGCACTAATAAAAAAGGACCGACTCTTTAGGTGGGGGGCTAAAGAAGACGCCGCCTTTAAGGAGCTAAAACGACTTTTCTAGATAGAACCCGTCCTATAGTTATAGAACCTAGACCGTAAGACTATATTAGAAACCGATTACTCGGGCTATATATTAGGTAGTATCCTATTCTAGCCAGATAAGCTAGGATATCGCTATATAGTCGTATATTACTCGTATAAGCTTACCCTAATAGAGTATAACTACCTAATCTATAATAAGGAGATATTAGTAATTATAAGCTATATACTCGCCTAGAAGGCAGAACTAACTAGCTATAAGTAATTTATAATACTATCGGACTATAAGGCTCTTAAGTACTTTATAACTAAACGGTCCCTTACCGAAAGGTAAAGCCGCTAGGCCGGCGAACTAGCCTAGTTTAACTTTATACTAGAGTACCGGTAAGATACTAAGAACTTCGTAGCGGATATACTCTCCTATCACGAACAGAACGCCCCAAAGGATAGTTTAAATAACCAGGAATAGGGGCGGGTAATCTAACTAATACCTAACTCCGCAATCCTAAAAATGATTACTAAACCAATAATATAGAGTTTTAATAAATTGGGCTACGAGTAGTAGGCTGTACGCGCGGAAGAGGGGAAAATCAAGCAAATAGCTATTGAATTCGTAGATCCGTAGGATTACTCCCTGTTAAGCAAAACGCGTAGTTATGTGTAAAGAACTGACTTTCGGGATTTCCTCCCAGATCCGGGGCTGGCAAAAGACCCTGAAAGATTGGGTGGCGACTGTTACGTTAACAGCCTATAGGACGGTTATCACGCCACGTTATTAGATTAAGCAATAACTAACATATCGTATTTACGATGCCTAGTGTGTTTATATTATATATATCATAAGCCAAGTATATATAAACGCATAATACGTATAGTATTATAGTATAGGTTAATCTGGTTATAAAGTAGACGTCTAGTTATTAGCTATAACCATATACTGTTTATTTTGACTTAGATATTATACTTATTACTGTTATGATTATTACTTATTATGAGTATAATATCAACATCGAGGGTATCCGTTAAGCGTATATTTAAAGTAAATAAAGACCTCTAATCACTTTAGGATAAAACCTTAGCGACCGACCCCCAGCATTAAGGGGTCCTCGCCACGATAACTATAAGAGCTTATAGCTTTAAGCTATCCCTAGGACTACGGCTATAGATCACGGAATATTCTCTTAACCCCGTGGGATATATAACCTTCCGGGATTGTTTTTAGGTTCCAAGCTCCGGAGAGAACTCGCCGCTAAAAGGACGCTTAGTATAGGCGATCTATAACTCTATTATTAGTGGCTACCCGGGTAAGGAGAATATAATCGCTATAATAGCCTAATAGTTCTTCTGGCCCGGTATAAATAAGGATATACAGAGGTTTATTCGTAACTCTAATCCGTGTAACGGGAGTAACTAATAGCGGAACGCGAAACGCGGACTATTAAAATCACTACCCATACCGGAGCGAATCCGTAGCCACCTTACGATAGACTTTATAACGGACCTACTACTTATTAGCGAGGATAGGGCGCGGTATTTATAGGTGATTATAGACCGGCTAATAAAGCTAGTAATATTAAAAACAATAAAAACAATAAAAGCGGAGGCCTATACGGAACGCTTCCTAAACTACTATTTTAGGTTCTATAGCATACCCTTCTTAATCGTTAACGACTAACGCTTAAACTAGACTAGGAGGTTCTAGCGATACTTCTATAAACTCGTAAGGATTAAGTAGCGACTTAGCACGGCTTACTACCCTTAAACCGATAAAGGACCTAAGAAACTTAACTCAGATATCTAGGCCTACCTCCACGCCTTTATATACTATTCCTAGGATAACTAGGGTCGCTTATTACCCGCCGCGTATTTATCGCTTAATAGCAGGAAGAGCCTAATAACCTAGCTAAGCTCTTTCTTCCTAGAATATAGGTTTTATATCTACCCTATCTAAGTCCATGACCCTTCGCCTATATACCTAAAGAAGCCGCCGCCTATAATCCACTAAGTCGCCTATAAGGGGCTATATAGTTTATATAGGCCGCTATAGCCTTAAAGTAATTATAGGATAAAGAACCCGCGAATAAGCAGCGACTCCTAGCGGAACGCTTTAAAGTAGAAGACCTTGCCTGGCTATCCATAGCTAACTACTCTACGCCTAGACCTTTAGAAAGCTAAGCTGGCTATCTTAGAAGTACCGGGTAATAAAAGTGATTAACCCTTATATTATTAAACTAGATATACCCTTAGGTATATATCTCTGCTTCTATATTAATATCCTAAAATAAACTAGCCACGACCCCCTTCCCGGCTAAGTGGTAACTAACCCCTAACCTAAACTAATTCAGGACGCGCTTTATAATAGCGAAGAGTAGGAAGTAGAAGAGATCCTATACGCGAGGAGTAAGCGGCGAAGTCGCGGAATATAACACGAAGTCCTAATACGCTAGGCGGGTTACGTAGAGCCTACTTAGGAACCTCTAGAAGCTATATAAGATACTTAAGCACTAAACGTTTTTAAGGAGCGATACGAGACGGCGGATATTTATAACGGACCTTTTAGCGATTATACTATAAAAAGAACGCGAGGTCGTAGGGAACCCGCGGTGCGTTCTTAAAAATTAGCCGATATTCCTTATTTTATAGGGGGGTATTCGCCGGCCCCCCCTCCGGCCTCTAGACTAAGTATAAATACTCCTAAAGCTGATTTTAGTTAGTAGCTTTATTATTATTACTACCGCTAATAGCCACGGAGGCGCTCTTTGCCTAAAGAGCGGCTAGGATACCGCGAAGCAGTTCCGTCTATACCACGGTCTCGCGCCGTAGCGCCGCGAGCTCCTAGCGGGTTTCCTTATCGCCGCTAGCGTCTTTAACAGGGGTAACAGTATTATCGGGATCCTCTTTACCCACGGCGGTATAGTAGTCGCCTTATACTATAACCTAGGCCTCCTTAAGTTATGTTAGTACTATACCCAGAAAATAAATATACCTATATACGGTATAGTACGATATACGAAACCTCCTGTAAGTCAGGGACTTCCTAAGTCCTCCAGGGACGTCCCGAGTCCTCTAGAGTCCCCTAGGGACTTCCTAAGTCCTCCAGGGACTTCCTGAGTCCTCCAGGGTCCTCCCGAGTCCCCCGGACCCCTAGGTGGACCCACGGACCTCCAGGAAGGCCCACGGACCTTCAGGTGGGCCCATAGACCTTCAGGACCTCTGGAATAACCCATAGACCTTCAGGACCTCCGGAATAACCCATGGACCCTCTCTTATACTTCGAGGGTCTGGATACCAAATCAGTAGTTTGAATAAACCGTAGGAAAGGACTATATATATCAGGCTGCCCGCCTCCCTCTTCCTTTCCTTTTTTCTCTCTCTCTGTATCTTACTTCTGCAGTCTTCACAGTCTTCCACAATTCAAACTGCCTCTTTTCCTCTAGATCTTCCTCTTCCGTTCCACCTCTTCGTGACCATTGTAAAAGTTATACGCGAATTAGTAAATAAATCACGAGAAAAGCAGGACTATACTTATATCTATATCGTTAAAAGCGGCCTTATAAGCCTTTCCCGCCTTAATTATAGGGGGAATAAATTCTATAGCACTAGGAGGGAGCTACGGGTAGTAAAGCGTTAGTATAACGAGTTATATATAAAGTCACGGATAACTTATAGGGCTATAACTATATATTCCGACTAAATACTTATAGCACTTAGTATTATATCGTGCAGCTCCCGGCCTAGAATAATAGTAGTATATCCACTCGAATTTTATACTAGTAACTTAATTACCGTAGGGGCGATATATAACCTTCCGGGGCTAATCGGGGGGGGGTTACGGGGTCCTCGCTAGCGCTTAAAGGGAGTTATTTATTACTAAAACGTTAGTAAGATACTTATAGTAAAGTATACCGAATTATTATATATATTATTATTATTTAGACGCTTACTCGAATGCGTTATTATAGCGAGGGCCTAACCGGCTACGTCCTTTATAAAAGCTTTATACTCGAACTCGTTATTAGCGGGGGAGATAGGCGCGGCGACCTTATTACCGGGGGGAGGGGACGCTTACTTACCCTCGCGAGCGCGACGGTTATTATAATACGGAGAAGCTATCTACGACTCTAAAGTTAGCCTTAGTATACTAGCCGCGAATAACTAAAGAATAAGAGTATTTATATTAAAGGCGTTATCAATTAAAACAAAGTTAAGAGTTAAGGGCGCTAATAAAAAAAAAAAAAAAAAAAACCGATAAAGCTAAAAACACGCGACCCGGCAGCGAGTTAGAACGAAGTTAGACTATTCTTAACACGGGTTAGGGGATTAAACTTACTTCTAGAATATAGTTATAGGCTTATAAAAAGATAAAATAACTATACTAGGAAAAATAGGAAAACTACGCTTATACTATAATACTATAAGGGGGGAAATCGATTAAAGCCCTCGGAATCGTCTAATGACGTGGCCTACGAATAACTAGGTAGGAATAATATAGCGTGTTTAATACCGTCGGTAAGCACGTCGCGAGATCTAAGGGATATACGATCTTAGGAATATATCGAGGCGAATACGTCGCGACCTTAGTACACGGACCACCTAAGCCGGGCGCAGGGGGTATTAACAGGCAGGTCACGCCTCCCTTATTTCTATTTTAGGAAATCTAGCTCGGGTTTTAATTAACCCGGGAGAAAGAGGGGGGGTTGGGGGAGGGTATACTATTACGGGTTAACCCTATTTATACATAGATCCGGTAAAAGCCGGAATAACTAACTAGCGCGTGAGTCTCACGCTTAGACCACGCTCTGCCCTTATAGCGGACTCGTATATACTTAGCAGATTCTGCACCTACCTTCCTGTACCTTTTCTCTTCCTCTCCTTTAATTCTAGCTAATATAATTATTCGGCCTTACTTAGTATAATTAACCTACCCAACTAGCCGTTCATATTAAGGTTATTATATATAGCGTGTATATTACTAACACGGGCATAGCTCTTCGCCGCCCTGTTATTAGCCGTAGTCCGCTATTCCTCTTTACTATAATAGTCCTTAGAATGGTAACCCTTTTAGCCGTAGTTATAGTATTTACCCGTAAAGGCACGCGTATTAGGCTACGCTTATAATGGCTCTAGGCCTAATACCTTTTAACCCGTTAAGGGCGCCCTCTTTAAGTCTGCCTTACCTGGCTTATCGGGCGTACGCCGACTAGTCCCCGGAGTGCTTACCCGGCTAAAGCGACTATCCGAATACTAGAAGTTCGATAAGGTCCTTTTACGTCCGGCGTCCGATTTCTTACTATTCGCTTTCTTAATAGGGCTTATATCCTAGAATAGCTATGCCTCTTAAGCTAACGTCACGGCCTTATCTAATTCAGTTCTCCGCTCTTATATCTTATCCTTAATACGCAGGGGCAGCCGACTAAAATAGTCGTAGGTACGTTCTTCGCTTCTGCTTATCTCCTAGCCTAATAGCCTATATAAGTTATCCTACTATTCGAATAATTTTATCGGGGTTATATCGCCGGTTATGTATAGCTTATAGAATTTCTTATAGTAATAGTATTATTATATATCCCAGGATAGATATATAACGAGATAATCGCAGACCTATCGGTATATAGTCGGATAGATAGCCGCGCACGGACCACCGATCCGAACCTATCTCTATGCGTACGTTAAAGGATTAGTTTAATCCCTTAAGTTAAAGTCTTAGTTAAAGTTAGCGCTTAGTTAACGAATATACTACGATTACCCTGCGATACTAAGCTACTAAGCTTTTTCTATAACATCTTCTCCTTAACTAAAGTCTACGGACTTTCCTTTTATTATAATTCTTTAACTTCTATACCTTTAAGGTAGTCAGGCCAAAGATACCACTAAGAAGGAATCGAGGAATAAGCGTCCCCCCGGGGGGAGCTAGCGAAGCGGACGCCGGGCAGGAGGCGCCCGTTATACCGAAACTAATAATAATAGTGCCTAAGCAGGGACCGGACGAAAATAAGGGGTCCACGGATATACCGGTTATGCTTAGTCCTAAAAATAGCGGGTCGTAGATTAATCGGCGATCCGTCGCTAGCCCCTTAATACTGATATAAGAGGCGTTAACTACGATATTTTTATAGTATCTCTAGTAGCAGAGCGAGATTAACCGAGTAATTATAAAGAAGCTCGCCGAATGACTAGCGCCCCGGCGCGATTACGAAAAACCGCCGGTATATAATTATAAGTTAATTAGAGAGTTATGTATGGTTATAGAAGTCGATGATTAGTTAGTAGCGATTAAGGCTAGGAACTAGTTTAGGCCTGGTGCCCTAATACTATAGCAGATCGAATAGGCTTTAATTAAGCTCGAATATACCTTCTAAACGTCCTAAAGGCACTATACTAGGAAGATTACTAACCCGAATTAGGACGACTTTGAAGCGTTTATTCGGCGAGAGTATTTATCCAGGGATATATAACGGTACTATTACCGTAAGGAACTTTATAAGCTATAAATAACCGGCGATATAACGCCGATAAAGCTATTTAAACGGTAGGATAACCTATATAGGCTATTAGGCTAGGAGATAAGCGGAAGCGAGGAGTATACCTATAACTATTTTAGCTAGCTATCCTTATATATTAAGGATAAGATATAAGAGCGGAGGACTAAGTTAGATAAGGCCGTGATGCTAGCCTAAAAGGCACCGGGCCTAGAGCCCTCGTAAGCGTAGCCTAGCACGCGTGCCTTCACGGGCAAGTGTTATAAGTACGGTAAAAATGGTTACTGTTCTAAGAACTACTATAGTAATAAGGAATAGCGGATAACGACCGATAATAGGGCGGCGAAGAGTCGCGCCCGTATTAGTAATATACACGCTATATATAATAACCTCGATAAGAATATTCGGGTTAAAGAACTCTATCCGTCGGGAAATAAGTCGGCGTAAGTAATAAGGAGGCCGGACCTACGCCTAATAACCGGCTAGTAATCGTAGTTAGCGAGGTAGCGAGATCTATAGCGATAATAATCTATTCCGGAAAGGGGATTAAGTTTAGTATGGACTTAGATACCTATACGTAGGTAGATATTATTAGCCCGGTGTTAGTGGAACGCCTAGGGTTAAAACCGCTTCTACACCCTAACCCCTGTTTAATTGTTCAAAGTGTACTTGCGGAGCCTGAAGAAACCAATAATATCACGACAATCAGCGGAGTAGGGTACAACTAGATACATTAAGAGCAGGGCTTTTTCTATGTAAAATACAGGGGTTTAGATGTACCAAACCAGGGTAACTCAGTATCCTGTCAATCCACCTTGTAGCTCCTTAACAAGCTGAAGTCGTTGAAGCAACAGCGTTAATATCTTTATAGGAACTAACGCAGCGTACGTTGTATTATACGTTATACGGCTGCTTTAAAGCGTAAGGCCAGCGTTATGGATAGTTACGTTATACTATAGGTAGGTACGTTATACGTACGTTATAATCTTATCCAGACCCATACGTTTTTAATTAGATTACATAAGGGCTGGGTGGCTGTTAGGGCAGGTACGTTTCCCGAACCTTTAAAACTTTCCTATTTAGGAAGGTTTAGAATATACCCCATTATACAATTAAAGAGGTGTTATAGTGTAGAGGTCGAGACTCCAGAAATTAAAGGCTCTAATAGTAGCCCGGCGAGGTTCGCGGAGCGTACGGCTTAGCTTTTTATCTACTAGACGTAGAAGGACGGCCACGCCTACTAAAAAGGGTCTTCCTATATATGGATCGACCTAAGGGTACCGGATAATTACTACTCTTAAACGATAGTATAGGCTAGGAAGGTATTATAATTAACACGGCTCGCCGAATATTCGTCTACGGGCCGATTTCTATCGTAGACCCCGAGCTCTAGGTTTACGAGGTTATTAAAAAGCGGGCAAAGGTATATATTATATATATCGCTACCGCTACTATTATCGTACCGGGAATACCGGATATAACTATTCTATCTATAGATAACGAGGCAATATACGGACTACTCGTCGAACTACCGCCGGAAATTGCTAATAACTAGGATGTATTTTCGGGGTAGGCCGCGAAGGAGCCGCCCTTACTAAAGGACGCCGAATATATAATTAACTTATAAGATAGGAAGGAACCGCTATTCGGGCCGTTATATCCCTTATCTCGAGCCTAGCTAGAGGAGCTAAAGAAGTATATCGCCGAAGGGATAGCGAGCGGTCGTATCTAATAGTCTATAAGCCCTATAGGCTTACTAATACTATTTATACCTAAAAGGGATAATAGCTTATAACTCTATATCGATTATCGAGGGTTAAACGTTATAACGATTAAGAATAGGTACCCTCTACCCCTAGTCGGTAAGCTATTAGATAGGCTCGCCGGGGTAAAGTACTTTTCTAAGGTGGATATCCGGGATACCTATTATAGGATCCGGATTAAAAAGGAGGACCACCAAAAGACGGCGTTTAGAACGCGATACGGCCACTACGAGTATACGGTTATACTATTCGGGCTAACGAATACTCTAGCTACCTTCTAAGTATATATTTACTAAGCACTCGCCGGTTTACTAGATATATATTATATCGTTTACCTTAACGATATCCTTTTACATTCTATATTAAAGGAATAGTATATAAAGGACCTAAAGAAGGTTTTGGATCGGCTTTATAAGGCCTAGCTATACACGAAACTATTAAAATGCGAATTTTACCGTAACTAAGTGGATTTCTTAGGGTTTATAGTAACCTGCGAGGGTATTACGATAAACCCGGAATATATATATACGGTCGCCGAGTAGCCGGCGCCCGAGTTATTTCGTGATATCTAAGTTTTCCTTAGTTTCACTAATTTTTATAGGAGGTTTATTAAAGGGTACTCTAGAGTTATAACGCCGTTAACTACGCTATTAAAAGGTAGTTAGGCGGGTAAAAAAAAGGGACCTTTTAAGTTCCCGGATAACGCTAAGCGGGCGTTTAAATTATTAAAGGCTGCTTTCGGATTAGCGACTATTCTACGGCACTAGAATCTAGTGCTGGATATAAGGGTTAAGACGGATACCTTAAATAAGGCTGTTTTAGGGATCCTGAGTTAAAAGTATAAGACTAGATAGCGACTAGTCGCTTACTTCTCGCGGAAGCTTTCTAAGACGGAGTAACGATAAGGTATAGGATAGTAGGAGCTTTTAGCTATAATAAAAAGCCTTAAGTATTAGCGTTATTATCTTAAAGGCACGGGATAGGCGTTTACCGTGCTAATAGACTATTAGGCGCTTAAAGGCGTGCTAAACGCACCGGCGCGGGACCTTCGCGGAAGTCTTACTAGGTGGGTGTACCGATTATCGTTATTCGACTTCGAATTATAACACCGTCCGGGCAAGACTAACCCGGTAAACGGCCTATTAAGATGACCGGATTATATAGTAGATAAAACGCTATATAATAACATGCTTCCTACCTTATTATAAAGGTTATAACTAGTTAGCGACCTCCTAATAAGCGTTAATTAACGGATCGCGAGTATCCACCTTACCCTAATAAGTAACACGGTAAAGATCGTAAGCGTTTAAGCCGCTCGGGTAACGTTACCTAAATATAGGCCTAGTAAACGTAAATGGGTATAGACTTTATAGGAGGGGGCCCTGCCTAGCTTAAAAGACGAGGATAGAAGAGGGCTACGACCCCTACGTCCTATTAACGGTACCCGGCGTATTATTATCGCTACTATTACCTGCTCCTAAACGTAAGATATAGGGCGTGGAGCGACTGCCTAGTAAAGGGTTACCGATAAGATATCGCCGATACCCGAGGCTAATAAGGCTAGGGTTACTATAATACCGGATTAGTATATCCTATATTCTATAGCCTAAAAGCTAGCCAGGAATAAAACGGCAGGTCAGGGCACTATTAGCGAGGAACTAAAAGATTTAGTTAGAGGGCTATAGACTACTAACCCGAATTATATATCCTTAATTAAGAATATTCGCCGAGGGACCGGAAAAAGAGCGGGGTACTCTCTCGGAGAAAAAGATATACTACTATTTAAGGGACGGTTAGTACTGCCTATATAGGGCTCCCTAAGGGCGGAGGTCCTATAATAGCACTATAATAACCTTAGGGCGGGGCGAGTAGGAGTGAATAAAACGCTTAAGCTGATTTCCAGGAAGTTCTACTAGGTAGACTTAGCGGCGGACGTTCGTGATTACGTCGCCGTATATTCGGCATGTTAAGGGGTATAGGTGCCACGATATAAACTATACGGATAGCTATAGACGCTGCCGCTACGTATATATCCGTTCTAAGAGATTAGTATAGATTTTATTACGGGTCTACCGCCTATAAAAGGGGCTAACGGGTAAACGTATAACGCTATTATAATGGTTATTAACCGGTATATAAAGTATACCCTGTTTATTCCTATAAAGAAGGACCTAATAATACCCTAGCTAGCGGCGTTATTATATAAAGAGATTAAGTGCCGGTTCGGTAGCCTAAAGAGTATAGTAATAGACTAGGATAAACTATTTATTAGTTAGTTTTAGATAGAGTTCTGCCGCGAGCGGGCGAACGCTTAGCGACTATCCACCGTATACAAATACCTATAAACGGATAGTTAAACGGAATAAATATATTAGTTCTTAATTAAGTACTTACGAATAATCGCCGGTAACACGATAATATAATAGCCTATTTAGTTATTAAAGGCAGGGTTTGCCTATAATAATAACGAGCATTCCTTACTTAGTATCTCGCTATATAAAGCGTTATATAGGTACTATCTATATATAGTGGAATATATTCGACCTAGGGACGATACCCGGGTATAGGGTCTTCGAGAACGCGTTAAGAAGCTAGCGGAGATTTAGCGAAAGGTCTATAAATACTAGGCGCGTGCTATAGCGTATTAGGCTCGGCACTATAATAAACGTCACTAGCCATAGTAATATAAGGTAGGCGATATTATTAGACTATTTATAAAGAACTTCAGATTCCGATAAGGGTTAAAGCTAGCACCGCGATATATTCGGGTATAAGTAACTAAAAGGATTAGCGAGTAGGCGTATAGGGTTCGCCTTCCTACGCTATATATAAGGATACACGATATATTCCCGGTATCCCTATTCCAACCGTAGAAAGACCGAGTAGCTATAGAGCTATTAGCGAGGGATCTCCCGCTTCTAAAGGAGGAGTAAGATAAATAGGAGGTAGAAGATACTATTAGTTATAAAGAAGAATAAGGAATAACGTTTTACCTCGTAAAGTGGGTAGGCTAGCCTATAGAGTATAATACCTAAGGACCAGAGGACTACCTAGAGAACGCTTTAGGGATCCGGAAAAGGTATTAGAAGTATAAGAAACACGTATATAAAAAGTAGGATAACTACGAGATAGTATAAGGCGCTAAAGGGTTATCGGATATAAGAAATAAAAATTTAATTATAGGCTGTAATAACCTTTCCCTATAATAACTTAACAAACGGGGTTAATACCCCGACTAGCCTTCAAAGCCTAAACTATTAGTATAAAGTTTAATACTATTACGGGCGATTAATACCAGCGAAGGCTTAGCGGATAAAGGCGGAATTAATTATTAAAACCATAAAAGTCAGTCTCTGCGCCTAAGGTAGCGCCGGATAAACAGCCATAATAGTCGGGACGGAAGGGTCCGGGGACCACTTCCTCCTTATCGTTATTATTAATGGCGGGTAAGACAGGAGTATATCGATAAGGAGGGCGAGGAGACTTAGGCGCCGGCTTAATAGCAGGAAGCTAGCTAATAAAGGGACTAGCCCGGGGTATATAACTATAACGAGGAGTCGCTATACGGCTAGTAAAATAATAACCGAGGAGTAGGCAGTAAGGCTCGTTAATAGCCGCTAATAAAGCGGCGAGACTAGGTAGCGCCAGGAAGGCCTTAATACCCTGCTAATTATCCTTATCGGGTTAGGGGGGGCGATATATAACACGGAGATTAGTAAGGGAGCGCTAAAAGGATATAATATCCTATAAGTCATCCTCTCTAGGCGGACGGATCTAGTCTAAAAGAACCGAGCCGTTATTATTAGTAACGCGGCTAAGGCGGTATATCAATTCTAATGTTATAACCGAGTATAAAGAAGTAACCTTATCTAAGAGGAGCTACTAATTCTACTAATAATTAGTATAGGGTCGCCGAACGCTTAGCGGAAATAAAAACTCATAGCTTTAACGGGAAGCTCGCGGTCGCCGTATAGGATAATCGCCCGGAACCACTTATAGGTATTAGCGATACGGGTATAGGTATATTAATGCTAGATCGGCGTTAGGTCGTTATTCTTATTAAGTATACGCTTATTATAATTCTAAAGCAGCTAAGCTACGCCTATTAAAAACTCCGGAATCTAACTAAAAAGATTTTAGTATAAAAATAAGAAAAGGCTAAAAGACCGTCGAATATACGACGGTGTATTATTACTAGTTATAAGCGTAGGTAACGTAACGACTAGCGCTTACACGATTAGTAGATTTATCAAGGCACTTAACCTCGATATAGCTACCTAAATAAGTAATATAGCGCTAGCAAGGCGCCTTATCGGCGATAACGCCGAACTATCCTTAAGCTTCGTTAAACGGCCTCTCGCTTATAGCGATAACCACCTATAAAGAAATATCGGATATAATAACGGCGAGTAATCGGCGAATTATAAGGTAATTAATAGAAGAGTAATAGAAAAATATCGCCTAACGATCGGCGATTATAATAAGGGAAAGATGGTTATAGGAGGAAAATCAAATGCTATAAGGAAAATTACGTAATAGGACTATATACTCGTCGCTGAACGGTTACCTAAGGTTAGGTATAATATCAGCGAAAGGTTAGATAACTATAGGTAATAATAATAAGCATCGCAGAGTTTCTATAGTAATATTCGGATAAATTATAAGGTATATAGTCGGCGATAGAACGCCGATAAGTAGGTAAATAAAGGAACGGCCACTCTTTTTTCCTACGGGTTTTTAATAAGGGCTCGTATAGAACCAGATAGAGATAATTAATCGCCATAAATGCGTAATTAAAGGCATCACGATAATATAAGTCTATGGGACCAGACTTATTAGGGGGGGGGGTAGTATAATAAGATAATCGCAGACCTATCGGCATATAGTCGGACCGATAGCCGCGCACGGACCACTGATCCGAACCTATCTCTATGCGTACGTTAAGGGATCAGTTTAATCCCTTAAGTTAAAGTCTTGGTTAAAGTCAGCGCTTAGTTAACGAATATACTGCGATTACCATGCGATACTAAGCTATCGAGCCTTTTCTATAATATCTTCTCCTTGACTGAAGTCTACGGACTTTCCTTTCGTTATAAGATACTCTCGCCGAATAAACGCCGTAAAGTCGTCCTAATTCGGCTTAGCGATCTTCCTAGTATAGTGGCTCTAGGACGTCTAGAAGGTATATTCAAGCTTCGTTAAAGCCTATTCGATCTACTATAATACTAGGGCACTAGGTCTAAACTGGTTCCTAGCCTTAATCGCTACTAACTAATCATCGATATCTATAACTATAGATAACTCTCTAATTAGCTTACAATTATATACTAGCGGCTTTTCGTAATGGCGCCGGGGCGCTAGTTATTCGGCAAGCTCCTTTACAAGTACTCGATTAATCTCGCTCTATTATTATAGATACCACGAAAATACCATAATCAACGGCTTTTATATTAAGGTTAAGGGGCCGGCGATGGATCGCCGATTAACCTACGAACCATTATTTCTTTTAGGACCGAGTATAACCGGCGTATCCGTTAACCCTTTGTTTTTATCCGATAGTCCCTATTCGGCTACCGTCATTATTAGTTTTAGTATAGCGGGCGGCTACCCGGCGTCCGCTTTACTAGCTCCCCCCGGGAGGACGCTTATTCCTTAAGTCCTTCTTAGTGGTATCTTTGGCCTAACTACTTTAAAGGTATAGAAGTTAAAGAATTATAACGAAAGGAAAGTCTGTAGACTTTAGTTAAGGAAAAGATATTATAGAAAAGGCTTAATAGCTTAGTATCATAGAGTAATTATAGTATATTCGTTAACTAAGCGCTGACTTTAAACTAAGACTTTAACTTAAGGGATTAAACTAATCCCTTAACGCATATATAGAGATAGGTTTGGATCGGTAGTCCGTGCGCGGCCGTCGGTCCGACTATATGCCTATGGGTCTGCGAGCATCTCGTTACAAGCTCTAGATATCGTGACAAAGGGACTAGGTAATCTAGTTAGTGATAGAGTCGTATCTGTTATCGAGGGCGTTAAGAATCTATGCGTAGATCACCTTATTAAGAAAGGAAATCTCCCTTCCTTCTAGAGCTAGCAGAGGTTTTTAAACCTTATATATAAAGGATTCGAGGGTTTTAGATCCTACGGGGGAATTATTAGAGAAAGTTCCTAGGGTATTAAAATCAGCTTAGAAGCCTTTCCTTTTATATAGGCTTTCTGGCTTTTCCTTGACTTGCGTGGGCAGTATTTAGTTCTTAAAGCTAGGCGAGGGGTCCTTTAGAGAGAGTGGGGAGTATTTTACTATTAGCCTTAAAACAGTCTTCCTTCTGCTTTTAGGAGGGAGTCTATAAAGGTTTAGTTATATTGTTTAGGAACTGTCCTTTATAGGTAAAATAGACGTGTATAGATATCCTCTAAAAGGGGAAATCTGCGCTGCCTTATAGCTTTTCAACCGTGGGGAAAATATCCTTATTAGTTATTATCGTAGCTTTAAAACAGTTATCTTTTCACTAGTATTGGAAGGGACATAATAGAAATACCTGATTTCTGGTTCTGATTTCCTAAGGGACTAGATATAAGGGCGAAAAGTGGGTCTAAAGCGGGGAAAGGTGGGGCCACGTAGTAGTATTGTTTACGGGTACTTAAAGAGTAGGGCTGTTTCTTATATATTATACAGGAGAGATTAGCTTTATTTCAGAGACTAGGATTTATAAGCCATATAACATTATCGCCTTTATAGGGATGTAGTGGGGCGGTATAGCTAGTATGCAGGGCGTATAGATACTAAGGCTTAACTGTTCGGAACTGGGTCCCGTGATAATATCTTTCCGTTTTTTCAGAAAAAGGAAAAAGACATAGGGGGGAAAAGGTATGGCCTGGAGAGGGCTTTAAAGGTAGAATTCGTTAAAAGGCGACCTGAAGAGGGCTTTTTAGGGTAGAGATTGCCTAAACAGGACTTCGAGGGTAGAAGAAAAAGGGGATCTGGAAATTTCATTGCTTTTCCGGCCTTATAACCTTTATAAGGGTTATATAGAGATAGAACGAAAGAGGAAAATCCAGAAGGAAAGAGGCAGTTTGAATTATAGAAGACTGTGAAGACTATCGAAGTGTGATATGGAGGGAGAGGAAGGAAAGGAAGAGGAAGCGGGAAGCCTAGTATATATAACCCTTTCCTTCGGCTATACTGCGGCTGATTTAAGATATTGATTCGGTATCCGGGCCCCGGAAGTACAGGCGAGGGTCCGTGGGTTCCCTTATAGGTCTGTGGATTCCCTAAAAGGTCCGTGGGTTCCCCTAAGGGTCTGTGGGTTCCCCTAAAGGTCTGTGGGTTCCCCCAAAGCTCTTAGGGAACTCGGGAGGACCCTGGAGGACTTAGGAGGACCCTAGAGGACTCGGGAGGTCTTTGGGGAACTTAGGAAGTCTCTAGAGTACTCAGGGAGTCCCTGGGGACTCGGGAAGTCTCTACCTTATAGGAGGTTACGTATATCGTACTATGCCGTATATATGGGTATATATTTATTCTCTGAGTATAGTACTAATAGATATATCCACTATACAGAGGTTAATAACCCTATTAGTTAGATTTTAATTAAATAAAAAGTCGATACTTTATTAATAATAGAGACCGAATGTCTAGCTCTTATAGAAGCTTCTAAAGAAGGCATTTTACCTTTATAATCTATATAAAGATATACTATAGAATCTGGGTCTAGATTCTAATATAAGATATAGTAATAATGATAATAATTAACTTATAATATAAATAAATACTAATTTATAGGAAGTTTATAACGATTATAACTAGAGATTCGAGACTACCGCCCGTAATTTAAGCTAAAACGATAAAACTAATTAGGGAAGGAATCTAACTGCCTCCTCTACGCCGTGATAGCACCGAGTAAATGTTGTAAACAGCGTATAACTCAATTGCGTAAAATAAGTGATCGATCTTGTTGATTAAATTGACTCTATAGAAATCTCTGATCGTAGTGCTAAATTCCTGCCCTTATTCCTATAGCAGATCCACTCCCACTTTCGGGCCCGGAATAACCCGCTCCGGACCTGCTTTGGGCTAGCCTGTGCGATAGTAAATGCCGTAGCGTGGACACAGGGGTAGATATAGAGACTGGATATTCCGACTGTACCACTTGGATATTCCGACTGTAGTTCCTGTGGACCCACCTTTCTAACCAATCAAATTTAATTTCTGGACCACGCATAAAGTAATCTACCACATCAATTCAACCCATCAATTCAACCCATCAAGATATCGTTAATCAACCACGTCAATCAACAACGTCAATCAACAACGTCAATCAACAACGTTAATTAACAACGTTAATTAACAACGTTAATTAACAACGTCAATTAACAACGTCAATTAACAACGCGATAGCGCTTCATGATCACGCAAAGGAAGGACTCGCGCCTATAAGCCCACCGATTAGGAGCTTAAAGAGCTTCTAACGGGCGGTGGCTCGGCAGGAGGAGGTGGCACAAGGCTCGTAACAATAATAACAACAACAACAACAACAACAACAATAGCAGCAGCAGCAGCAGCAGCAGCAGCAGCAGCAGCAGCAGCAGCATTAGGTTAGATGCATAAATCGGAAAGTATAAGGAACTGGATTCTGTAGAGAGGCCTTAATTAGTGGCAAACAGCTACAAAATAGAACCATCGGTCTCAATCAACATTATCCGAATCATTATAGCCACTGCCTTCTTTTAATGAATTGGGCTACGAGTAGTAGGCTGTACGCGCGGAAGAGAAGAATCAAGCAAATAGCTGTTGAATTCGTAGATCCGTAGGATTACTGCTTATTTCATAAAATATATAAAAACGTGTATGTATAGAACTGACTTCTGGGATTTCTTCCTGGATCCGGGGCTAGCAAAAGACCCTAAAAGATTGGGTGGCGACTATTACGTTAATAGCCTACGCGGCGGTTATTATGCTATATTATTTACTTAAGTAATAACTAAGATATCGTATTTACGATACCTAGTATATTTATAAGATTATTATTATTATTTATTATAAGTATAATATCAACACCTTTAATTAACCCGAGGGATTAAATTAATCTAACTTAAAAGACTGTTCGGGCGATTAAACGATTGACGATCGTACTTAGTATTCGTAGGTACGTTGTATATATGGTATTCCGAAAGAGGAAAAAGGTGGGTCTATGTCAGAACTATAGTCCGAATATCTAAGTGGTATAGTCGGAATATCCAGTCTCTAGATATAATAGAAGGGGTGGTAGCGACCGGCCTATTACCTAAAAATTCTTTAAATCGCCCCCGCCGATAACGACCACTGCTCGACTCCTACCGCCCGAATCAGGATAATCCCGTATATAACTAAACCAACACTAACACGGGGGCGATATAAGCCCCTAAAATAAACATTTCATAAATCAAGGCATTAATCTAAAGTCTACTAGCTAATAGGAACACGATTAACCGGGTTATAGAGCTAATAAAGGAGCTTATTAAGCTATGCTGCCTTAATAGCCAGGGTGCTATAATAACACCGCGTATATACCTCCACGCTACTATACGGGACGTTATTAGGGAGGAACTCTGGAATAAAATAAAGCCGACCTAGGCTATAATGGCTATAGCGCCGCCCGCCGCGGCACCCTCCCTAGGATCTAGCCCCCCTAGCATATAGATATAACGGGCCTATTAAGACTCTTATACGCTTACCTTCGGTGTAGGAGACTAGGCTATTATAATCCAGTTAATCTACTCCGAGGACTACTAATCCATCTTTATCCCGTAGCTTACCCCTTTAACCGTAGACCTCGCTAGGACCTCCCTCAAGGGCTGCTATATCCTTCTTAGGGACTTTAATCTCTACGATCCCCTTTAAGCTAATTACCCTAGATTCCACCCTAAGTCTAGCGGCCTCCTAAACCTAACCTCCTACTAGAACCTTAACCTAGTGCCCCCCGGGACAACTACCTGGTATAGGCCAGGTCAAGGACTAAGCACTATTAACCTTATCTAGGCGGCCTAAGGGCTCCGCGACAGCTATAATAGTATAGATAATAAGGTTATCGGATCCAACTACCTCTCCTAAACCGCGACTATCTACCTCGACACGAGCCTCCCTGCTATTACGGCCCTATGATAGCTCTCTAACCGCCCACGCCAGGTCTAAAAGGAATTCGTGCCCTCCCTCGCCTTTTGGATAGCCCCTGGGATCGTAATAAAACTAGGCCCCCTAATAATGCCCCTTAATATAAACAAAGCCTTTAACTATCTAACTAAGGACCTTATTAATATTACCGACTAGATAGCCCTATAACACTAAACCGGCCCCCCTAGCTGCCTATCCTGCCTATAGTAGACCGATAAATTAACGAACCTGACCCGGGAAGCCCGTAGCTTATATAGGCGATATATAATAAGGAAATTATAGAATAAGTTGGAAGGGTATAGATAAGCTAAGCTCCGCCGCGATAAAGCTATTATAATAGCGAAAAGATAGTATTAGCCCTACCTCCTTTACTCGACCTAAGCGAATAATAGACTTCTTTAAAGGCTCTAAAGATAGGCCCGAACCAAAGGATACTAACCGCCTAGGCCCCTACTTGCCGCCGTTATACTAAGACTAAGGCGACTCGGCGACCTCCTATAATAAGAAAGTAGATATCCAATATACTAAGTTCTTCCCCACTCCTAAAGACTCGGATCCTAGACCTCTAAGGCGGGAATACCCCTCGGCTAGGATATAGACCGAAGCGTTACCGCCGCGGATATCTAGGGCCGCCTTCGCCGGATTAAACTATAGGCTATACCCGGCCCGGACGGCTTCCTAGAAGGCCTTCCAAAGGCCTATAGCCCGGTCCTGTACTAGGTCCTAACCACGATTCTCTTAGCCTACCTATTCTTAAGTTACTTCCCGTGATACTATAATACTATTACCGTTATAATTATCCAAAAGGAGGGCCGCCTATAAAGAGACTATATGATAGCTAAAGGCTAAAGGCCGATATCCCGCCTTAATATAATCAGGAAACTACTTAAAGGAATTATAGCGGACCGCTTTATAATTATAGCGGAAGAACACCGCCTCCTCCCGGAAAGCTAAATAAGGAATAGACTAGGGTGTAGTATAGAGACGGCTATATAGCGAGTAATGAAAGCCGTTAGGGCCGCCTAGGCCCTAGACGGCACCTCTATAATACTCTAGCTAGATATACGCGGGGCCCTCGATACTATCCCCTACGCTAGACTCCTCGAGTCCCTTAAACGCAAAGGATTCCTAGACTAGGCCGTCTAGCTAACTAGTAGTTTCCTCTAAAACTAAATAGTCCACCTCCTCTTTAATAGCTAGGCGATAGCCCTATAGCCCCTTTATACTAGCATTCCATAAGGATCTCTGGTCTTACTAATTCTTTTTATCCTATATATCTCTACCCTATATAAAGAAGTCGAACACGTTATTAAAATCACTATTATCGGCTTTGCTAATGATATAAATATTGTTACTTTTAGCCGTATCAAGGCCTAGATATAGTACCGACTCGCCTCCGCCTAGTAAATATATAAGACGTGGTCCCTTATAAGCGGCCTTTAATTTAAACCCTCGAAATACGTGTTTATCCCCTTTACGAAATCTTACTCCCCCCCTTAGCGCCTATCCACCTCGGCACTATACTAGTACCGCCCTTAATAAAGACTAGGTTCCTTAGAGTATAGCTAGACCGAAAGCTAAATTCTTATAGTATAGGAAAAAGGTTTAGAGTAAACTAACGATATAGAATTATACCATAACCCTACTATCCACGTATAACGAGATGATCGCAGACCCATCGGCATGCAGTCGGACCGATGGCCGCGCACGGACCACCGATCCGAACCTATCTCTGTACGCACGTTAGGGGATCAGTTTAATCCCTTAAGTTAAAGTCTTGGTGTGAAGTCAGCGCTTGGTTAACGAATATACTGCGATTACTCTGCGATACTAAGCTATCGGGCCTTTTCTGTGATATCTTTTCCTTGACTGAAGTCTATGGACTTTACTTTCGTTACACCGCGGTAGCCTAGGGCTATAGCTTCGCTAACGCCTAACGCCTTTATATCGCTATAATCTGCCTAGCTATCCCCTAGTACGACTCTACTTTCTATAAGATCACCGATAAACCCTACCACGGTCTCGCTGCGGCTCTTTATACAGTCTACAATAAGTGCCTTCGAATAATTACGGGTACTTATAAAGCCACTCCGATTGGGTTCTAGCCAAAAAGATGTATATCCCTCCGCTTGATCTATATCTTACCCGCCTTATAGCTAAGAGAGCCCTAGACTACTAAGGAGCCGGAACTAAGGGATTTATCCTAGCCGGCGCCTAAGCTGTAATAAGTGTATCTACGGCGCTAAGGCGTTACTACCATACCTAGCAGGCACTCGCTTAGCCTACTTAGTCCTTTATAGCCTAAGACTAAGTAAATAATCGGAACCTAAATACCGCCCTCTACGAAGAATAAAAGAAAAGGTAGAGAGGCAGCGGGACTATAAGAGATCCGACTTACGCCGTAGCGGTATTAGACTGAGGCCCCCGAAAAAAAGACCTATAAAGATATAGAAGTCTCCTAAAGCTATAAAGTTCCGTTCTTACCTAGATCCGTACCGAGAAACTAGGTCTTAGGGCCTTCCTTTTTAAAGCGAGGGTCCTAGGCGTCGCTATACTATAATGCCCCTATAAAGACGGGGGGATGGAAATAGTAGAGTATATTACTTTATAGTGCTAACATACTACCCTAAAAACATAGAGGGACCTTTATAACTCTATAGGGAGACCGCTTTTAACCTAAGACGACCTGTTTAATACCCTAAAATACCTAGAAGAAGCTAAAGTTATTACGAAATAGTTCCTACCCCTTCGCCGCCTAAAAACTTCCGCCTTGCCCTAGAAATTATAAGAAACTATATACCGGGGGCCTTATAGCGGGACCACTTAGGCATAAAGGCTATAGAATAAAGATAGCACCTAACTTTAATTTCGTATTTTATTATAGGACCCTATAAGCCAGGGCCCTAATAGCACCGATAAGGTATAACTATAACGGTATTAGCCCGCCTCCTCAGTTTTTATTTTATTGCCCCCCGCCCTATTACCGCTCCTAGAATCGGTATTATATTCGCGACCCTATCCTATTATATTAGCTCCGTTATACCGCTAAGGAACTATAAGGACACTTATAGCCACCTCTAATAGAGTAGCGATTATACCCTTTAGCCGGTTCGAGCGATATTTTAAGGTAGCTAGGGTAGTATTACTGCGGCGGTAGCCGGCGGGGTAAGTATACCTAGTGGCGCGCTTAAAGGAAGCTACTGCCGCTATACGTCGACCTTAGGTCTGCTCTAAGTTAGCGCGGTATAGCTTCGGTACCCCTAGGGCCACGACTTATAACCACTCCCTTATCACCTTTATTAACCGCCTCTATAAACTCTTAATAGTATTCTAGAACACGCTACTATTACTTTAAAGCTATAGCCGGAACGTATTTTAAATTATTTAAACCCTGTTACCCTATTCCGGTATCCCCGGGATACCACTATAAGGCCGACCTATATCCTTATAAGGCCGACGGCTATTAGTATACTAATAATATGCTATACCCTTCCGAATAGTGTTAATATAAACATTTATATCTTCGGGCTTATGGCCCCCGAGGCGCTGAGTATATCTAAGATAACTAATTAAAGTTAGTAGCGGTAGCCAGATATTATTAGTAACTATGGTATAGAGCCGGCGGAGGGGGCGGGATTAAAGGGGCGGCGTAGCCAAGAACTTATAAAAACGTGAATTAAGGGTTATAAAGAAAGAATAACTAAAAGGACGGAGGCCCTTAAAACTCTTTATTAACCTAGCTATAGCTATAGAAGGCTGCCGAATACGGTACGTATATATAATAAAGGCAGGTGCTCCTGCTAAACCCCCGCCTAAGGGAAGGCGTAAATAAAACCGGCTACACTAGTACAGGGAGGAATCCGGGAGCGCGGAACTGCTGTAGACCTCTTTCGGGCCCGTATATAGGATACCGGCCCCCTAGGCTAACCCTAAACCCCCCCTAGTCTGCTACCTTCCTATTAGCCACTAGACTAAAGGTAAGATCGAGATACGTATTAAGTTATTACCGGGGGCTACCGTGGCCCCGACGCGGCACCGACTTTAATAAGGAGAGTATAGGGGTTTTTTACCTAAGAGGGTTTTTCCCCCCTATAAGTAACTAAGAAGGACCGTATAGCCTAAGCAGGGCTCCTAGATTAGATTAGATAGGATAGCGGAGTAAGAGAATAGAAATAATAATAATAATAATTGTTGATATTATACTTATAATAAATAATAATAATAATCTTATAAATATACTAGGTATCGTAAATACGATATCTTAGTTATTACTTAAGCAAATAACGCGGCGTGATAACCGCCGTGTAGGCTGTTGACGTAATAGTCGCCACCTAATCTTTTAGGGTCTTTTGCTAGCCCCGGATCCAGGAAGAAATCCTAGAAGTTAGTTCTATATATACACGATTTTACACGTTTTATAAAATAAGCAGTAATCCTACGGATCTACGAATTTAATAGCTATTTACTTAATTCTTCTTTTCCGCGCGTATAGCCTATTACTTAAAGCCTAATTTATTAAAAGGTTATAAGCCCGGGTTAGTAAAGAAGGAAATCTACTTTTTTCTACCCTTTTATTCTACTTAAAATACTAAAAAGACTCTCGCCTTTTTAGGCCACCTGCCTTTTTAGGCTATCCCTTTATCCTCCCCCGGTCGTAGATCTTTGTCTTAGACCGTACGAAATCCCTTTATGTCCCGAAGATAGCTAATCGAATCGAACCGTTTATGCCGATACCACGGTTTAAAGCTCTTTATTCTTCCTAATACGGTTGCTAAGAGCTATGCTAAGCTCTTTATTCCTGTTCCGGAAGAACTACACGATCGGAATAAGACTCTTTGTTATAATCGGATATACTATTCCTTTATCTATAAAGGGACTTTTTAAAAAAGAAGGATAACGAATACGTGGATTAAATATAGCTGCTTTTATAGTTATTATAGCTCCACGAATAATAGCTATATTAATTAAGCCACTTAACCTACCGCGCTGCCTATAATAACAGGATATCGTAACGTGGTATATAAGCTTTTAGTAAAAAGTCCGCCCGTGGAAATCCTATTATTCGCTTTATATAAGTCTCGCTTTTCTTCGCGCTACGAGATCTATAAATAGCTTTACCGTTTAGACCTACTTTTAGACCCACTTTTCGAAGCTAGGCTAATCAGAATCAGAACTTTAGCTTAATATTCTTTATTTCTGTCCTTTATCGATAACGTAATAAAGAAAAAGGAATAAAGGAAAACGAATAAAAATAATAAAAATAAATCGTTAAATAACTTAGTTAATTTTAACCTAAATAAATAATAAAAAATATCGTTCTACTACTTAAAAATGGCTTAATAAGAGACTAGCAAAGAAATTTCTATCCGGAAGCTCTAGGGCAGCATAGACTATGAAAACTAGACTATAGGAATGCACGCTTACTTTGCCCGTAAAGGAAAATATATTAAAGACGTTATAAAGCCCCTTCTAGTAAATCCTTCTATAAAATAGAAGGAGGAGTCTCTAAAGGCAGCTAGAGATATACTCTCTGCTTTTTTAGACAGTCCCTTAACCTAGGTTTAAGGAATAAACGAAGCTTTAAAAGTATAGGAAAAACTAAAGGATTTATATAAAGTAAAGGGATTCTAGGCCGACTATATCGTCCTAACTTCTTTTTTAAACCTCTCGCCTTCTAAATTCCCTAATCTCGAAGCGTATTTATATAAAATATAAAAGAGACTATTTACCTTAAATTAAAGAGGTATATCCTTTTCTAATAAGGTAATCTTTACCTAGATTCTTAATAGTCTCGATAAAAGGTACGAATCTATAGTAGGGTAAATAACTTAAGCTCTCCGTCACGATATTACTAGTTATACGCTAAATAAATTAATAGCGGAATTAATAGATGCTTTAAGAAAGGTCGATTAGCCGTCGAATACCCTCTTTATATAAGGTTCGAAATTATAGAAAAATATAAAGAAACCCTAGAAGAAGACTAAGGGTTTATTCTATAAGAACTATAAGAAGCCCGGCTATACGCCGACTAACTATTACTTTCTTTATCCTAAAAAAGCACCTAAGAACTAGGTAATAAAGGATAATTTAGGATTAAGGAAAAATACCTAGAATATAGTAAATAAATCCTAGTCCTCTTAAAAGGATAAGGAAAAGAAAGGAGGAAAGACGAGTCTCTCTTAAAGAGAGAAACGTATAATAAACCTCGTACTAAAGGCTAAGGAATAGCACGCCTTAGATACGTTTTTAGAGGAGGAGAACGACGAGTCTGCTACGGTTAATATAATTATAGATTAATAGAATTAACCGTAAGATTAGTTATAGGAAAAAGAAAAGGAAAAAGAATAGGCAGACGATAATAAAAACGAAGAGGCCGGCGTTATTTTTAAAAACGTCCTCCCTCCTCCGTTTCCTTTTCTAGACCGTCCTAATCCTTTTATACAGGATTTAATAAATATAGATCAGGTATTTATTATCTCTTCTAAAGTTAATAATAAAGAGAATAAAAATACTAACCTTAATATAGATTAGTTAGTAGAAAAGATTTATAAAATATAAGCAGAAAACGGTATTAAATTAGATCTAAATTTCTATATAGATAGCGGGGCTATAGCGTATATTATTATAAATAAAAGACTCTTTTTTACTTATAATTCTAAAAAGAGAACTGTTTATTAGGGTTAGGTAAAGGAAATAAAGATATAAGGTGAAGGAGACTGCGTTATAAAATTCAGGGATACTAGAAAGCTTCTGCTTTTAAAAGAGTGCCTTTATATACCGGAAATAGGCACGAATATTATTAGTCTCTTTTATCTTAATAGTAAAGCTCGCGGTCTTACTAAAAACAAAAAGCTCTTATTATTTAATAATAAAGAGCCCCTCTTTCTTTATATAACGGCTCTGCTTTATAACGGGCTATACTAGGCTATAGCACGGGCATTATCGTATAGGGGGGTTAAGTCTTAGAAAATAAATATAATAAATACTAGAAAAAACATAAAGAAGCTGTTATAAAGAGGTATTTTACCTAAAGAATAGTCTTAAGACTTAACTAGAATAAAGAGGTCTTAGAGGTTTAAAGAATAGGCTTTAAAGAAACTAAATAAATAAAGAAAGGGGTTAGTTAAACCTTAATAAAGAAATAATATAATAAAGAAATCTTAACCTCTTTAACCTTAAGAAGAGCTTTTTAAATAAAGAGACCGTAATAACTATTAAAGGACTACCTTTATAACTAAAAACATAACGCTATGGCATAACAGGATAGGTTATATTAACCCTGTTACCTTAAAAAGTCTTTATACTAATACTCTTAAAAAAGATTATAATATAACTAATAAAGAATTAACTGAAATATAGAGCTATAATGCCTGTAAGAAGAGTAAGTCTATTATATTTACGAATAAAGATTTAGTTAATAAATATAAAGACTTTTCCTATTTAGAAAAGGTTTATATAGATCTTTACGGACTAATCAAACCTCTTTCTTATAATAAAAAGCGTTGGATTTTGTTTATACTAGACCGTTCTACCCGGTTCCTATAGGCATAACTGCTCTTAGATAAGTCTGAAATAACGGTAGTTATAGCTATAAAAGAGTGGAAAGCTTAGGTGGAAAATAAGAATAATAATAATAATAAATATCATTTCTTTATTAAAGAAGTAGATACTAATAGTAGAAAAGAATTTAATAACGCCTCTTTTTAACGCCTTTTTATAGGTGTAAGGTATAATATAAAGCCACCGTATACTTATAAAGCTTAAGGCTCTGTTAAACGAGTTATAAGAACTATAATAGAAAAGGTTTAAGCTTTTCTTTTCCACTTAGGGCTGCCTTATTACCTTTAGGGTAAAGCTATTCTCTTAGCTGTTTATATATATAACAGATTACCTAATTTAGCTCTTAAATATAAGAGTCCCTTTAAGCTTTTATAAGGTTAGAAACCTAATATTAATAATATACGGGTTTAGGGTTCTATTATTTATTATAAAAATAACGACCCGAATATAAAGAAACTAGATATAAGAGCACTTCGAGGTGCTTTAATAGGTTTTAATGACTATAACTATAAGGTTTATAACCCAGTAACTAGAAAGACTGGTTAGTTTCGAGACGTTTATGTTTTAGAGAATTAGTTTCTTTACTCTTCTTTAGATAACTATAATAATAACTATACGCCTAAAAATAATAATAACCTCCCTCCTTATATTAATACTTAGGTATATAATAAACTGGTTTCTAACCGCGGGCCTTATTAACCCGTTAAGTATAATAAAGGAATCACCTTTAGTGAAAATACCGGTTAATTTTTATAAAATATTCCTTCGCGCGTTTCGAAACGTTCTGTTAAGTCTATTTAACCTGAGGAAGAGAATAATAATAATAATAGACGTAAGAGTCTTTGTTTACGGGCAGCGGGCTATGAAGTTCTAGCTGATAATAATAATAATATAAACTATAGCCCGGCTAATAATAATAGTAGCCAGAGTACCAGGCTAGAAGTCTAAATACCTTTAGAACTATTAAAACCGGACTATAAGGATTTAATATCCTATGTTAATAGTGCGTACTTACTATATTATATAAAAGATATAATACTTGGAAACCTATAGTTTTAAGAAAAGTCCCTATTTCTTTTAACTGTAGATTCGATTAATAAACCAGCTACCTATAAACAGGCTATGAACTGCCTAGATAAAGATAAATGGATAGACGCGATGGTAGCAGAAATATTAGAACTCGAAAAGAGAAAGACCTGGGACTTAATAAATATAAGAAATACGCCTAATAATTATAATAAAATAAAAGAAGACTACTATATACTAGGGGGTCGTTGGGTCTTTAGAATTAAATATAATAGCTCTGGCGAAGCTATTTAATATAAGGCTCGGTGGGTTATTTAGGGGTTTAATTAGGTTCTAGGTCTTGATTATCTAGAAACCTTTTTAACTACCTGCTGGCTAGAAAGCTATAAACTAGCTTTAATACTAGGCGTATCACGCGGCTGTAAATTCAGGCAGTTCGACGTTAAAAACGCGTTCGTTTATACTAATATAGATACCCTAATATACGCTATATAACCTATAGGCTTCGAGAGAGAAGATAGCTTAGAAAATAATAAAAATAATAATTATATAATACTCTGTAAGCTTAATAAAGCTTTGTACGGGTTAAAATAAAGTCCTAGACTCTGGTATAATTACCTAGTTAAGATATTAACTAAACTAGGTTACCGGGTCTCTGAATATAATAACGGACTTTTTACTTTTTATAAATATAATAAAATTAAAAGAATAGAAGAACGAGCTATTCTTTTGTGCTATGTTAACGATATAGTGGCTCTAAGCCCTTCTGAGGATACTTTAGACTATTTCTTTAAGGAGATGTCTAAAGATATTATACTTAAAGACTTAGGTGAAATAAATACCTTTCTAGGTTATATAATAAATATAAATAAAGATAATAAGACTCTCTCTATAAGTTAGTTGCCTTATACCCATAAGATACTTAAAAGGTATAATAAACGAAGTCTGAAAAGGGTTAATACCCCTTATATATATAAGAAGGTCCTAGTACTAAATTCTGAATAAGCGTTAACTAATAATATAAATAAATACTAATAGGAAATCGGGGTTTTATTATATCTAGCCTTGCATTGAAGACCAGATATAACTTACGCAGTTAACTAGTGTTCTCGCTATATAAGTAATCCCTTGGAAGACCACTTTACTGCCTTAAATCGAATCTGGGCTTATATAAATATATATCCTAATATCGGTCTTTTATATAACTATAATAAAGAAGACCTTAGTATTTACGGTTATTCTGATACTAGTTTTTTAGATATAATCGAGGATAGAACCTTGACTTTAGGATATATTTACTGCGTAGGAGTAAATAACCCTGTTAGTTAGACCTTAACTAAATAAAAAGTCGTTGCTTTATTAATAACAGAGGCCGAATATATAGCTCTTATAGAAGCTTCTAAAGAGGAATCTATCTTTATAATCTATATAAAGATATACTTTAGAATCTAGGTCTAGATTCTAATATAAGAGGTAATAATAATAATAATAATAATAATAATAATAATAATAATAATACTCTCGAGATTCCTACTATCTTAATAGATAGTAAGAGTGTAAAGAAGCTCGCCGAAAACCCTGAATTTTATAAACGGGTAAAGCATATCGATAGGCAGTATCACTACTACAGGTAATAGCTATAAAATAATAAAATAAAAATCGTATATATAAATACGAAATTTAATATAGCTGATATAATAACTAAAGGTTTAGTAAAAGAGACTTATAATACTCTTTACGGTTATATGAACCTAGGTTATAAGGACGATACGTTGCCTAAGTATGATTTACCGCCTTATAATAAAATTAAAGAATTAAAATACTAGGTTTTAATACTTAGTATTCTTAGTTCTTTATAAGGGGAATAACTAGGTTTTTTACCTTCGGGTTTTCCTAGATATTAAAGGTTTTTCTGAACTTTTCTTTGGATAATATACTATAATAATAATAAGGGTTTTTAAATTTTCCCCTAAATTAAAAAAAGAGGTTTTTTAAATTTTTCCTTTATATATTCTAGTCTTAGATAGACTAGGATTACTGCACTATAACATAACATAATTATAACTATAATCTAACTAAGCTGCACTTATATAAGAGTTAGCTTACGGGGGGGTGTTAATATTATACTTATAATAAATAATAATAATAGTCTTATAAATATACTAGGTATCGTAAATACGATATCTTAGTTATTACTTAAGCAAATAACGTGGCGTGATAACCGCCGCGTAGGCTGTTAACATAATAGTCGCCACCTAATCTTTCAGGGTCTTTTGCCAGCCCCGGATCCAGGAAGAAATCCTAGAACTTAGTTCTATACACACACGTTTTTACACGTTTTATAAAATAAGCAGTAATCCTACGGATCTACGAATTCAACAGCTATTTGCTTGATTCTTCTCTTCCGCGCGTACAGCCTACTACTCGTAGCCCAATTCATCAAAAATAATGATAATAATAATAATAATAATAATAATAGTAATAAATCTCTTAAAATTCCTACTATCTTAATAGATAGTAAGAGAGTAAAGAAGCCCGCCGAAAACTCTGAAATCCATAAACGGGTAAAGCATATTAACAGGCAATATCACTACTATAAGTAATAGCTATATAATAATAGTATAAGAATCGTGTATATTAATACGAAGTTTAATATCGCTAATATTATAATTATTATTATTATTATATATTACGATGTTTTTACCTTATTATATAGGCTAGCCTTCTAGGCGAATAGTCCTTCTCTGATTTAGGAGGGGCGAAAACTGGTTAGGATAAAAACCCCTCTCCTTATATAGTATAGTATAGGTGCCCCTAGGGCGGCCGCTATAATAACGCTATATAGCTATATACTAACTCGGTACGTGTTCCGGATCTTACCTCCGGTATAATAGCTAACAGGGTATCTACTATCGGGTTCGTAATTCGCCCGTGTTAGAGCGGTGCGTTACCGCCCTAGTAGTCCTATGGCCTTCTGGCCTAGTCTATTCTGTGTTATATAATCGTCTTTATTATATTCCTCCCTTATATAGCCCCCTTTATTCTATATACCCCTAGGTAGGGTGCGGCTCTCCTACGCCACCACTCCGCCTATCTATAACTGCCTTATAGCAGGCACTAGAGTAGCGATCGCGCCTGCCTTCCTTTATAGCCGCCGGGTTATAGGAGCTCTTTTAATAGAAAATTCTTTTCTAATTCTCTTCCCTCTTTATTCGTCTCTCTTCTTCTTTAAGCTATCTTATTAAAGTGAGTTCGGCGCTATCCTCGCGAGCAGCCAGCGTTATTTGTATACCTAGTTTAAGTCAGTTTCGTCTAAGCTAATATTTATTAGTCTAAATAACCGTTATTATTAATTAAGCTACCGCTAATAGCGCCGATAGCGCCGGTAATACCCCTGCCCCGGTCGGCCTTACTAGTAAGAAAACTATACGTTCTTTATATACTATCTCTATATATCTAGCGCGTCTAACTTAGGTAGGAACTAATTCCCACGACTATTCAAGCCTTATCTTATACTCGTTATATCTCTGCTATCGCCGTTAATCTACTAGTCGATAAATACTATAACGTTACCGGTACGGGAGCTTGCTGCTACCGTTTCGCTAAAGGAAAAAGAGGGGGTTATAAATCTATGCCAGGAACCTGTCGCACGGCTCTAAACCGCCTACTATAAGCCGTCCGTCGTGTCAGGGATAACAATACCGCCACTATAAGTGCTGATCGCGGGGTCGCTATATGGGCTTCTACTAATTATCTTAGACTCGCCGTGCTTATAAGAATATTATAACTAGATATTTACTATAAGAGACTTCTAATACTCTTTATGGTTATATAAACCTAGATTATAAAGACAATACGTTGCCTAAGTATAATTTACCGTCTTATACTAATATTAAAGAATTAAAATACTAGGTTTTAATACTTAGTGTTTTAAAAAAACTTAATAAGGGGGAATAACTAGGTTTTTTACCTTCGAATTTTCCTAGATATTAAAAGTCTTTCTAGTCTTTCCTTTAAATAATAATATACTATAACAATAATAAGGTTTTTTTTGAATTTTCGCCTAAGTTAAAAAGAAGAGGTTTTTATAGATTTTTCGTTTATATATTCTAGTCTTGGATAGACTAGGATTACCGCGCTATAGCATAACTATAACCCGACTAAGCTGCACTTATTGAATAAGAACTAGCGTACGAGGAGGATATTAATAATATATATAATATGTAATAATTATAAGAATAATAAGTATAATATCTATGTTAGAATAAATAGTATATATACTAGTATACTACCTAGGCAGAGATATATACCGTAAGTATATATTAGAGTAACTACTATTACTATAGTATCTAAGTAAGCTAAGCTATAGTTTCTAAATCTTCTAAAATTATAGTTAATATAAAAAGTGGCTTTAGAATATAGAATTACCCACTTCTATTAAGGATACAAAGTAGGTTATAGTGGTATTATAAGTATCCTTAAGATAAATTTTTATTATAACTTTATATTCGTATATAGCTCTGCGTCCTTAAGTAACTTATTATTATAATTGGGCTTTATAGTTATATTCTTCTTATATTCCTAGATCCTCTTAACGGTTTCCTTTGCATCCTGGTTATACTTAGTAAAGAAAGGCGAAGCCGTTACTATACAGAACGGCTCAGGCAGTATAAACTCGGACAAGTCTTCGATAACAGGAGTACTCAAGACTACGAAGTGTATATTACCAAAATAATACATCTAATAAAGAGACCTTTAATAGAGGTTCCTGGAGGTGCGTGCTTCTCTAATCAGGGTAAAGTAGCTTAAACAAGATGAATATAATAAACATAGCATAACTTAGAGTTAAAAGGATAATGATTCTATAGGATAATGAGTATCCTCTATGTCTAGGTGGCGTCGCCACGTATATATATAATATATAAGACAAATAAGAAAGCGCGTGTTTATAACGTCGCCTGATATCCTAACGACATGGCACTGGGTCTCCGATCTACCCCTCTATATTAGGAGTCTTATTAACGAACTTCTTTATCGTTTTATTAATCTAAATATCGATAGGCAATACCATTAAAGATAAAATCTAGTATCTCTTGATATTATAATTATAGCAATAGCAAATAGCGTATATATCTTTATTGAGAGGCCCGTTATTCTAACTATACGACTTAGTCATTCCGACTATAGGTCCAATCAGACCTAATCTTCCTACTACCTTATCGATTAATATCTTTAATTTACATTGTTAATCTACGTTGTCAATCTACGGAATAGGAGGCGGCGCGGTTATTATCTCGTCACAGGAATAAGATGGCCGTGGACATGGAAGAGGAAGAGGAGCTACTATTACTACTGCTATTAGCTCCGAACTAATAAGCTTATCCATTAATACAACGTAATTAATCCGCGCGAGTAAATTAATTAACTTACTAAAAGACGTTGGAATGGTTTGCGACTATAGTTACTATATTAGTGTTTCGAAGGGTCTATCTACGTGCGTTGTATATATAAACTATAGTCGGAATACCTAAGTGTATAGTCGGAATAACGAGTCTATTTATTAATAGCCGATTACCTACGCTTAGAGTTTATACGGTACATAATATCTTTTTATAGTGTCTATAGTCCCGTGGGGCTCCCTTATAGTCATTCCTTACCCCTTTTATCTTTTTTATTATATATTATTATAACTACCTTTATTTATATTAAGGGTAGGGAAGGCCGTGTCTCTATAGCTTCTAACTACCAGATTTACTATTTTCTATATAGCTCTCTTACGATCTACCACTAAGGTCGCGGACATTTATGTATCAGAGTCTAAAAGGGACGCCATATTGTCTGCCTAAGGGCCGAGCACCGGGCACATAGTAATAAAGAAGTCGTTACTCTATACCTCTTTAAGCGTCTTATATATATAGTAGTATTATAGTAATGGTCTAGTATATCCCTTTATTCTATTACCTAGGCCGCTACCCTTAAAGGAAGAGACGTATTTATATACTAGCCGTGTTTCTGTACTAGTCTCTTATACGAGTAGCGATATAAGGAGCGGTATCTGCCTTTACCGCCACGAATGACTTATCCGCGTGGTGCCCTTCAGTAGACCCCTATATCGGCTCGGAGCTATTATCTCTTAAGTTTACTCAAGGTCGGAGTTAAGAGTTTCTTTGCCCTTATTATATACCTTGCGTTATCCTTTAAGCTATTAATAACCTATATACTAGGACGTCTATATACCAGACCCTAGTTCAGTTATATTTTACGCTGCCTGGTTTAGGTTACTAGCCCCTATATCAGATTTATAAAATAACTTAGTTAGATAATTAAGCCTGGGATCAGGACTATCTAGTTTAGGAAAGTGCTAGATTCTATATTTCTGGCATTAGTTATTTATTACCAAGCCTAGACTTCCTAGTCTCCGTGGTTAGAATAGTGGATATTCGAGGGTATTTTTTTAGGAATGAATATATAGTAGTTGTATTAGTAAGAGTAAGTTATTACTATTAGTAGCTCTATATATATAGCTTTAATAAGTTACAAAGTAAATAAGACTCTTAATGGTTATATAAAGAGTATCTATAAAATCAGGAAGAGATATTTTTTATAATAAAATCTATAAGAAGCTATGGTATATTCTAGCAAAATCTTCCTTAATCCTGCAGGTAACCCATATCCACTTTTAAGCCGGAACAACCTGTTCCGTTACTATTGTGGTCCAGCCTGTGCAACACCTTGGGCATAAATGCCTGACAGCAATACAAAAGTACTGCCCCAATCGCAATAACCTCACCCCCTTTATGCGGCACCCTTACGATCTCGCCTTCGTACAATGTCTCGTTCTTGTCCCCTCTCCGCGCCTCATTGAGACGTCAACCGTTTCTATCCACTCGAGCCACATCATTCAAGTTCCTGGGTCATGGAGCCCATCCCCCAGTCGGAGAGCTTGGAGCAGTTCCATGCCTCTCATATCCCATCCCTCCACCTCCAAAATGACCCCGCCAGCCCCGTGGAGTCCCAAACTCCATCGAAGCCCTCTAGAACTCGCCATTCTACAGCCGCCGGACCCTCCTTTCCCGGCTTCTCTTGGACACCTCCGCCCTTGCCATACCGCTCCCGAACTACATCCCCAGTTTTGCGTACCCATACCAGATCTAGGTCCGCAGTGAGTTTAACACAGGGCATGTCACGGGTCCAGCCGATGCCTGGGTTTACTGGCTCAGCAAATATTATGCACTCTCCGCAACGACGCCCAGCCAGTGCTTGTGGATCGCCTAGTCGGGCTCGTGCGCAGCGACATACCGTTGATGAGGCCTTCCCGATATCTCCAGCACGCAAATCGATCCTCGAGAAAGACAGAAAGGACCTAATCCTAAGCAGCTCCCCGACCCACGCCACCATCGGCCCCAGTACTGCTTCGGCTTGCTATCGGCGTCCATCATCCCCATTCCGCAATGCAACTCACGCCATAGTAGGTTCCCTTCCTGCCATACCATATACACCATCCTCTATGTCTTCATATACGTCTTACCGATACCACGATGCCTTATCGAACTACAACGCAGTCCTTATGCCATCACCACCCGCGTACTTAACGCCTACCTCGGCCAGGTCCCGAAGCCCCAGTATCTCCAGTCTGGAGACGATCCCAGATTCGCCAGACGCCGAGGAGGCAGCACTGGAGCTGGAGGCCGAGAGGATAGCCCAGCTACAGGATACTCCTAAAGATGCGGAAACCGGCCAGCCGTCAGCCGACTCTAAGTGGAGAGGCACCTGTGAAGTCCCTACTCGGAGTAGGACGCTAGGTTTTGGAAACAGGGACAAGAGGAAACGCTGGAGCGTCTGTGGCGCAGAACGGAGAGGTGACATAGACCTAGAAACCATTTGGGAAGACTGAAATTCGCATGTGGGTCAGGTGGAGCAAACACTCCACAGGAGTGCCCAAGACGAAGAACAGGCCAACATAACATTTCTCTTAGTTGGCTGCCGTGGGCCTGCATCATCGTGGTCTTCCTCAAAGACTCGTGCATACAGTGAGTAAGCAAAAGTGATGAGTAGGTAACGCGCATGGGTGGCTAAGAAACTACTCGTCATTAATGATTACCCACTATACTAGTCTGGGCTAAGGGTGGAACAGTTGCATTTTAAAGTGAATTCCAATACCCGTTTCTTCTAGCAGAATACTAATATACTATATATAAGTATATTAAGTGAGTACTAACTCTCCTTCCTATTTATTTTCCTACTTTTAGGACTATTAGTGTCTTTTACTATTTTATAGCAAAAACACTAATAAACGTAATTTCCGCCCCCTAAGTATAGCCCCGGCCACCGCCCAGGGGACCGCCACGCCAGCCCCTAACCCCTCCAGGACCCCCTAAGCCCTCCGGCCCCCCGCGAGAGTAATATTAACCGTGTCTAGCCCTCTTATAAGTAAAGGCTTACCCTTAAAAACCCCCCGAAAAAGAGTTACTATCTCCTCCCCTAACCTAATCTTAAGCCCTACTACCGTGATTAGAATAAAGACCTTAGGACGACCTCCTATCTTTCTCCTAGGAACCAGGAGGGTAGCGCCTGGACCCTAACTAGGCCCTACCGGCCCTACTATAATCTCGATTACCCTATAAAATAAGATTACCGCTAAACTTATTAATATTAAAAAGGCCTAGGAATCCTTTTATTACGTAGGAAAAACCCTAGTTAATTCTATTAAATATACCCTCTAAAAGCTATCTAGTAACTACCCGGAAATATTAAAGTATTATACCGACCTTTTTATAGATATACTTATAAACTTTATATCCGGCTATTACGCTAACTATATAAAGCCACGACTTTAGTAAGGATCGAAACCCACCGCTAATACGATAGCGGACGTTAGGACTATACCTAAGATAAAATCCTATACTAATATCGCCGTTATTAACCCCCTACCCCCCCCCCCCCCCCCTTAGTAAGGAGCACCGCCGTCTTTTACTACGCTAATTACGGGTAGTATATAGACTATATAAACGCTACCTAAGAAACATTTATAGGCAGCCTAGGATAACCGGATCTTTATCCGGATCTTTAATGATAACCCCTATAATATAGTCGACCCCGCTATTATCCGTTAAACTATTATTAAGTACTACTAAATTAAGGATAGCAGTATTATAGCGTTAACTCGGGTTCTAACCGGTTTTATAATTACTACTAAGGGCATAAGAACACGATAGGCCTTACTTACTTATAATACTAAGCTTTCTTAACTATTTAACGTAATAGCTATTAAGGGAGCCACGGTTTAAAACACCTACGCTATCCTATATATCCCCTCTAGGATCTACGACTATACCAGCCCGGTCCTAGTCTCTGGCACCCTTTAGGACGAGATTACCTTAGTTATTAGTATCGCCCCTATCCGGCTAGTCCCGGCTAGGGCCAGATACCGCCCCGACCACGCTACCTAGACCTAGTTCGCCTTATTTATAAAGCCGGTTAAACCCTTCCGTGTTTATAAAAGCGGCTAAGCCTGCCTCTTAGATAGAAAGGGAACCCCCTTATAGTATAAAAAGTGTTTTAATTAGTATAGTAGCCGGGTCTACTATAAAAAGCAGCGTTATTACGACTATAGCCGACCTGAGCACCCCTCCGACTATACTAACCCTACCGTATAGTATATAAACTATAAGGGACTATACTATAGCGACTTCGACGGCTACCCTATATAGCTAAAGATAGTTAACGGTATTACTACCCGCCTAACTAGGGTAGAGCTAAAAGAGATCCGTAAAGAAGGCTCCCGCCGTTATACCCTTACCAGGAATAACTATTTAGCCTAAGCCGATACTAAGGCCTTTATATAGGCCACGGAATCAACCTAAACCACTAAGACCAAGGCCAAGCCCTAGGACCTAGGCCCCGACCCCGAGACCCCCTAGACTATCCCTAACTCTTTTATACTTAGCTTAAAGAACTCCCTATTAAAAGCCGCGACCTATACCCCCTAGGCCCCTGCCTAGCTTACTAGCTTATTAAGCCCCCCCCTAGCCCGGACCCTCTAAGAGGAAGAAACTATTACCTAGATACTTAAAAAGTACCCTATTAGTAAAGGAGGCACCACGCCCGCCCCTAATATAATAGATAAAATAGACCTTAATAATATAGACACCGACCCGCCGATACCCACGGCCGCTTCGGTAACCCTAAAGGCTAAACGTAAATCACTCCTAACTAGTGACTAATATAAAAAGACCTTAAGATCTTTTAGGCTAATATAGGTAAAGGAGGCCCTACCCACGATATCGCCCTTAACTACGCCGACTAAGACGGCGTAGACCTTATCCTTATCTAAAAGCCCTGGTGCTCCCTTAATAGGGACTCTAATATTATAAAAACCCACCCTAGCTACGATTACCTATCCCCTATCTAAATATAGGATACTATATCGAACCGCCCCCGGGTACTTATATACGTTAAGAAGAACTCTGGCTAACCTATATCCTTTAACCTAACCACCCAGTCTAGGGATATATTAGGAGTAAAGGTTCACGGGTACTATATCGTGAATATCTATAGGGATAGAGATAAGCTATATATACTTAATATTCTCGACGACTAGGAACCCCTACGCGGGCTCCTAATCGCCGGGGACTTTAACGCCTACTACGCTATATAGTAACCGGGAGCCACCCTAAATCGCGGCGCCGCCTAACTTATAAGATAGACGGAGCGGCACGCCCTTACCCTCCTTAACACCCTAGGGGTCCCCACGTATAATACTAGGAATACCCTAGACCTCGCCTTCTCGGATATCCCCCTTACCTCTACCTAAGTCACGGACTATTTATATACTAGATCCGACCACTATACCCTTATAATTATTATCCCCACCCCGCTCCGCTCTAAGGCCCTAATCCCGGAGCGGTACCGGCTATAGCCAGAAGATATCCTAAGATACACGGAAAAAGTTAGACTAAACGCCTAGCTACTGCCTATAACCCTTAACTCTGCCAAGGACCTGGACTATATAGCTATAGCGATTACCTGCCTTCTCCACGGCTCCCTTAAAACTATAGGACGCCGCTGCCGCCTAACGGCTAAGGCGGTAGCCTAGTAGAATAATAACTATAACTAGGCCTATAGGGTATATTATAGGGCCCGCCGCGTTAATACCTACTCCGATAATACTAAGGAGGTATAGACCTACTTAAGGAAAACCGTATAAAGAGCTAAAGCTAGCTACTAGTAATAGTAAATCAAAGGGATTAAATAGGATAAGGACCTATATAGGATTATAGGATAGTATACCCCACGGTTATAACTATAGGCGCCCCCTTTTTAGGATAGTAATAAAGAAAGGCGAAGCCGTTACTATACAGAACAGCTTAGGTAGTATAATCTCGGATAAGTCTTCGATAACAGGAGTGCTTAAGACCACGAAGTGTATATAACTAAAATAACATATATAATAAGGAGACCTTTAAAAGAGGTTCCTAGAGGTGCGCGCTGCTCTAATCAGGGCAACGTAGCTTAAATAAAGTGAATATAATGAACGTGGCAAAACTTAGGGTTAAAAGGATAATGATTATATAGGATAATAAGCATCCTCTGTGTCTGGGTGGCGTCGCCACGTATATATAATATATAAGATAAATAAAAAAGCGCGCGTTTTATAACGTCACGTAACGTCCTAACGATATAGCACTGGGTCTCCGATCCACCCCTCTATAATCGGCCCTAGTTATCTTACTTATGTCCTTATAGCTATAATAACTCTAAATATAATTAGGTTGCCCTAATTAAGCTAAGTATAATCTAGCAGAACCATTTAAAAACTTATTTACGCTTATAAAGAGTCTGTCCGCCGACTATATAATCTTCCTTCTTAGTATATGCTTTCTTTATAGTGGCCGTAACTATATCCTTATCCCACTTAATCCTAGTATTATACCGTAACTATCCTTCCTAGGGAATCGCGTATAAAGGCGGTATATATAAAGAACCGTTAACGGCGGTATCGTAAAGTATCGCCCGGTAGACACTATTATATAAATAAACCTAATTATCTCGGGAGAATAAGCTAGGTTTAATCGGACTAACATAAGAGTTTATAGGGCGAGGATTATATAGTCTATAGAATAGGTGACTACGAGATATCTTGATACCCTTATTTTACTCCTCTATATCCTTAATCTATCTGCCCTAGATATTAATCTTCCTAGGCTATACTAAGACTTTCTTTAGCGATATCTAAATAATCTTATAACTATTTAAGTTAATACTAGCGAACTTAGAAGGCTTAGAGGACTTAGGAGTCTTCTTAGGACTCTTCGTGACCTTAGTAACCTTCTTAGGCGTGACCGGTGCCGAAGGCTTCTTAGAGATATTCTTAGGCGTCTTAGGACGTACCGGGATACCAGTATCTTTCTTAGGAGTGCTCCTAATTAGCGCCTGAGTCTTTTTTTTGACCTGATTAGAGGAACCAGGGGTAGTAGGCTTAGACTTAATAATAGGCTTATTAATAGGAGTGAAACCTATGCTTTTAGGAGGAGGTGGCTAAGGGGACTAAGAAACCACTAGGACCGCTAGTGTCTTCTAATAACCGAAACTGAGGATTACTCTAATATAAGATAGCTATTCTTCCTTAATATAACGAGTATAAGCTATACCGTTATTCCCGTAGCAGCGTCCTTATACGAACCGGTGAATCTTAGAGCTTTAAGGGAATAAGTAGCCCTCCTGGATAATAGCTTGTATCTACTCTATAACGAAGAGGCCGTATAAGTAATTATCCGTTTAACGGGGACCGGGAATGATATAGAAACGGCGAGTGAGGCTAGAGACGGCCTTATTAGGTGTATTAATGCTGCGTAGCTAACCTATAGCGTACTTAAATAACCGTAAAAGGCGGTCCTTAGTATTACTAGTGTTCTAAATACTGTTATACCTATATATATACTATATCTCTTAATCTATAATTAGACTAATAAAGTGATTCTTAAAGTGATAAATGATAGGGATAAAGCGACTCCTCTTAATACGGTTAATTTCTTTAAGCGGCTAAGGTAAGTAGACTACTATGCGGCTATTTAACTCCTAATAAGGCGTAATACTAATCTATACTATAGGACGGGTATCCCCTTATCTGCGCTTAAATATAGTATATATTATATCCCCTAAACTGCCTCTTTCTAGCTATCTCTTATTTATTAGATTATAGTATATTCTGAAGGACGACTATACTGCCGGGTAAGCGTCCCGTGGTCTCTCGGCGAACGCGCTTACTATAGGAATATAAGGTAGTATTATATTAACCGTGGTAGCGTTAAGCTTACTATCCGTAGTATTCTAGAGAAGGCGTTGGACTACGCGTATATTATCTTTAGGCTATTAGGGGAAACCTATAAAGGGGGCGGCGTTATTAGGGACGTTAAATAAACGATACGGCAGCCCTTATATAGGGAATACTTATCGGCTGTTATTAGGGTTATTAATACGGCGGGGGCGTGTGGTCTTATTAATAGTAACGCGGGTAGCGGGCACGATATTGGCGGTGAGGACGGGACCGGCGGGAGCCGGCTCCTAGTAGTTAGTAAGGGATACAGATATTCTTTATGTCTCTGTTAGCCTAATCACGGTAATATATAGATAGGGGAATATAGGAAAAATATATAAGGGCGGCGGGGTAATAAATAGTAAAGAAATGGATAGCGGGGGTAAGTTAGAAAAACGAACTTAACGATATGGGAAAAGAGAGGAAGAGAGGGAAAACGGGTTAACTAGGGCTGGTGATAGGGGATATATATCCTTTATCGACGTTTAATGTTTCTAGGCAGTGCCTCCTTTATAAGACTGGCTTTAACTAGAGTTTCTATTACGGTAGCTAGTTAAATAGGGTCGTGATTATTAAAGAAAGGGTAATCCTGATACTATTTATGGTTTTCGGATAAAGGTAACTTAGTGAATTAGGCGCGGGATCTAAATACGGAAGTCGGCTTACCGTGTAACTAATCTAATTAGACAGAAAGATTAGATAATACCTTTTTTATTATACCTATAGTCGCGACTATATAATAAAGCGATATAAGGAAGGTAATCGTGAATCACGCTTAAAGCCTGATCTTTTTAGTAACTTAAAATAGGCTATTTATTTAACTACGCCTCCTTAAGTCACTGAAACTATAAATCGCTAGGCTATATTACTTATCCTTAAGGGATATAAGGCGGAGGGCTGCCGGCCAGAGGCGTATCTTTCGGGCTCTGCGTCTTTATATTATGATACGATTCGATATCGTGTTTCCCTTAAACTTCTTACTAATAATAATAAGAAGATTATCGATATATCTGCTAAAGCTCTGATCACGGGGCTTAATAACCTTAGCTCTTATAAGCGTAAGAAAGCCGTGGCTTATTAGGAGTCGGTCTATCCTATACCGTGCTTCTAGTCTAAGACACGACTTATCGTAGGTGCGGTTAATAAGTATAATATTTTTGCGATAGTCTAAGATATAGTAGTGAGTTCTTTTTACGCTTTTTATCGTGTTACCCTAATTAGGGTAAGCTGATATTATGGATATAGGCAAACTCGTATTTTATTTAGTACGAAGTGGCTAGTAAAGGTGGTGTATCGTATATTAAGCTGGATTTCGTGGGCTAGGTTATCTAAGGTGACTCTAAGGCTATAGTTATAGGTCGGGTATAGGATAGCTTATTAAATCTTATTAATAAAGACGTGGAATAGGAGCTATTTAAGAAGGTAAGGTCTAGTAATGGTTTGTCTCTGTTTTATCGCCGTATATTCGTGGCTAAGGACCTCGCTGGTCTATAGAGGGAGTATATTATAAAGACGGTGACCCGGGCTTACGCGGTTAGAGCCCTGATTATCTAAGGGTTCGGGGTTATTAATAAGGTGCCGTGTTAGTGCTATAAGGAATAGTGGTCGGCTATAAGTGATCGGGTTAATAATAAGATCACTTATCCTTTCTTTAAGTACGTGTCGCTTTAACGTAATAATCGATTTCCGGACTACGCTAACTACTATTTTTACGAGATAGCTTACACGTATCGCGATAAGGGACTTCGGAAGCAGTTCTATTAGTCTAATCAGGAGATCTTATAGCTAGATAATAACTATATAGGTATTAGCTATACTAATCCGTGTATTAAAGACTTACTAGTACTGCTATAGTCCGTGTATAACGATAAGATACGTCCACGGCTTTCGCCTTAGTATAGTGTCTTTATAGTAAGCACTATTACTCTATACTATAAAAGTGCTTAGTAGATACGCGACGTTTATAGAGGAAGGGGTCTTAAACCGTGGGACTATATAATAGTATAGGTCCCTGTATTAGCGTATAAATATAAGGACGACCTTGAGAAGTTCTATTATACTATTTAGAATAACCCGATAAAGAGGAATTAAGAAGAGACGGTAGAGTAGTATTATATTCCCTTTATCTTTAGGGCTTAGGTTTAGCGGTATAAGTCGGAAGTATACGGCCCTAGTAATAGCGACTATAAGAGTAAGCCGGAATAAGATATAGATAGGTGATTCGGGTAGTGACTACTATAATTAGGGTAACCTTAGTATAATTAGGATATTTTATTTCGGTGCGCGGCGTAAATAGGTAAAGGAAAGGTAGATAAATAATAAATGTGTTTAGTGGATATATCTTTACGGTATCCACTTAGTTAGTATATATAAACAGAAAATAATAATAGTAAAATATAAATAAAAGGAACTAATAAATAAAATAATAAGTGGAAGGGCGTGGAATAGGGTGATTAGGGTAATAGAGGGTAAACGGGAAAAAAATAGGAAAAAGAGCGAGTTAAGGAGTCCTAAAAGTGGTGTTTTTATTTTAGGGGGTGGTGGTTAGTTTTCGACGATAAGTAAATAGCGGTGCCTTATATATCCTCGGCCCTAATACTATATATAAGACTTTTATTAAGTATAGTATTACTATAATTAGGTTAACTAGGTAGGAAGTAATAGTAAGGGATAAAGTATAAGGTCTTAGTATAGTCCTTATACTTACTTAGGTTAAAGTCAGGATCTCTAGGGATATAGACTTTAACTCTTCCCGATTATATCGCTTTCCGGAGCTCCGCTTTTAACCTTTTATAATACTCGCCTAGTATATCCCGGAGTCTTGCTAACTATTGTAGGAGTGCGTTAATGGTCTAATTAGGGGAACCTGCGTTATCTTAACGCTTATTATCCTCGGCCCTAGTATCTTTATTAGTCGATTTACCTACGAGGAGGGGTGCTTTAACTAGCTCTTTATTAATAGGGGCGCCGCGGGCAGGGTACGTAATTATTAGTTCTCTAGCATAGTCCTTTTCTAGTATTATCTAGTCTTCCGGCTCCTAGTATCCGTCTTTGTCCTGGATAAATTTCTTAAGGCGGTTAGCGGTAAAAGTAACGCCCTACAGCTCTTCCCCTAATAAGGTCGATAACCTAAAGGTCTTATTATCCTGATTAGACGATATAATACGAAATAGGCTATTCTAGCGGTAGTCTAGCTTCTTATCGCGGCTTATATTAATAGCCAGCTTAGTATTATGCACGAGGATAAGGTCGCCGACTCGGAGTCTTTACCTACGCAGGGTCCTGACTCTTAAACGGTTAATAGAGTCCGTCTTCTGCTACCGTTACTTATTAACTATATTAGTAATAGTCCTCCGGTTAGCTTCTAACTAGGCGAAGGCCCTTAGGCGTAGTAATATCTTTTCCTTAGGGGTCTTAACGCGGCCCTAGTTAAGCACTCTCTAAGTAAGGCAGGTCGTCTTAATAGGCGTGATAGCCTTATAGCTATAAAGGAGGTAAAAGGGGGTCCTTCCGGTGGATACTCGGATAGTCGTACGGTCCGCGAAAAGGATTATAGGCAGGATCTTATATAACGTACCGCGGTAAATCTTCTGCTAGATAGCTAGCGTATAGGCGATAGGCTTATATCCTACCTTATTTAGACTATTAGCGCGGGGGTAGTAAGTAAAGATAACCTTCCGCTTTATTAGGTATACCTGATTTAGCTTAATTATACTACCCTTATTCTTAGGACCTTTATCTATAATAATATACTAGTATAGCCTATGCCGGCAGATAATATCTTCTTATAAGAATATCGCGATGGCTCGCGATATATTCTTCCGTAATAAACAGGCTTTAACTTATCCCGTGAATATATATCGAGCCTTTACTAAGTAGTAGCTATTAAGATACTAGATATTAAGACTTACCTATATAAAGGGGAGGGCTTATTAAGGCAGTTAAGTGGCGATTAGGGGATCCTCGTGTGCTTTGCCTTAACGGCTTTAATACTCGGCGTATACTTTAATAACCTCCTTAGTCTGCTTATAGATACCGTCCTAGGTATATAAGGGGGTAAGCTTTTAGTATATCCTATCCCTTATATAATAGCCTAACTCGTCGTGGGCCTTCCTAATTAGGGCAACCTGGGTCTTTTTATCGTTAATCCACCTCTTAGGAGTTAAGTCTTTCTTAGTAACTCTTATCTATAGCAGACCGTCCTTTATAAAAACACGGGTTAACCGATCTCTGACGCGGCGGGCGTTACGAGGGTCTATTCTAGAGGGTATCCGTAGGCTCGTTAAGTATAAGGCCACTTATTAAGAGAACTAGCTTTAGGTAACGTCCGGGTCTAAAACGTCCTTAGCTAGGGTAGGGTTATTAAACCTCTTATCCGCGTCTATAAGGAAGATTCGGCTATTAATAAAGTCGTTAATATCTCCCTCCGTAGCGTTATTAGCCTGATTAGACGGAGTGGTAGGTATCCTTAAAAGTCTATCGGCTATAGTATTCTTAGTTCCCTTAATATATTTAACCTTAAAGTTAAAGAGTCGGATCTAGGTAATCCACCGAGTAACAAGTGCGCCCGGCAGGTCCGTGGCAGAACCACTAAGCTAGGACACTAAGGCTTAAGTATCTATTTTTAGTATAAAGCGGACTCTATAAAGATAGTTACGAAGTCGGCGAAGCACCTTTAATACTCCCCTTAGCTTTAGCTTACCGGTATCGTAGACCTTCTTTACCGGGTTTTATTTACCGCTTTTATACCGTGCGATAGCTCCTTTCCTATTAATATACTAGCCTAAGATCCTGCCCTAGCCCTTAATATATACGTCGATAATCACGTAGATAATACTAGCCCCTTTACCGTACTTAATAGTAATCAGGAGTAGTATAAAGGTTAGGGTAACCTTAAGAGTATTTATAGCGTACTACTAAGGCTCGCTTTATAGGAAGACGGAAGTCTTCTTTAGCAGGTCTATTAACGGCCCCGCGATAATAGCGAAGCGGTAGATCTAGATACGGTAAAAGGTGGCGAGACTAAGAAAAGAATAGATTTCGGAAATAGTCCGGTATTTCTGCTACTTAGTTAACTTAGCCACCTTAGCCTGCTTAGGGGAACGATTATCGGTTCCGTATATATAGCCTATAATAATAGCCGCTTTCTAATACTATTAGCTTTTAGCGCTAGCTATAATGCCTTTAGCGAGCTCTATATTAAGAAGGACTCTATCGATATTATTAATATACTCGGCTATATAGCGGCGAATTCTAGGCTTAATTAGGGTATCGTTATAGGTGGTAGTCGGCCCTTTAACCGCGATATCGTTAATAAAGGGTCGATAGTACTAGGGAATAAGGTTATAGAGGATACGGGTTATAGCATGTATAAACTAGGCTACTAAGTTAGTCGCCCCTTATAGAAGGGTGTATATCCTAAAGAGTCCTAAAACCGTGGCGAAGGTCGTTAAGTCCCTTAATTCCTTATCGAGGGTGACCTAGTTATAGCCGGAGAAGAAATCTAGAAGGGAAACTATCTTATATATACCGAAGTCCTTAGAAAACTTATCGGCCCTAGGCGGGATAAAGGTATCTTATAGGGTGATAGTATTAATCTTAGTAGTAGAGTTAATAAGGCGTATATTACCGTCTTTCTTCTTTATAAGGAACTAGGGGTTTTAGTAGGCCGCGTGGCTTTCCTTAATAACCCCCTTATCCTTCCTATCCTTAATTATCTTAACGATAATAGACTCTAGGGCTCTAGGGATCGGGATCCTTTTCGCCTACTATACCTTATACGGAACTACCTTACTCTTCTACGGTAGGGCGACTCTAGGGTCGAGTCTCCCGTACTCTTACTAATCCTATATAAGGGTAGCTTCGCGGTTTAGGAGGGTCTTTATTAAGAGCTCCTTTTTTATAGGTAGTAGATAGTTAGTAGAGTCCAGGATATCTTTAAGTCGCTTTTCTATAAGTCTTAAGCGAGGGGTAATCTTAGAAAACTTTAGGGTGATTAGGCTAACGAAACGGTTATCTTCCTACTCCTATATATCCTCGGGGATTTCCGCTAAGATCTTCTGTTTCTAAAGAGGGTCGTCTTCGGGGATAGAACTATCGGATAGCGTGTTATTTATAGGATAAATCTTAAGGGCTTTCGGCTTATATATAGTGTAAATAGCCTAATTAGGTCCGTGGTATACCTCCTTAATTAGGTCCTAGTGCTTTTTCCTTTTCGCGGTCTATAGCTTCTTTATAGCTATTACGGCGGCGTTAGTAATACGCGCGTCTTCGGCCCTTAGAGCCGATAACGCTAACGACTAGTAAGACTTCTACGCTTCCGACTTAAAATTAGTAAAAGTGATTTAGTATAAATTAGGCTAATTAGGGTAACTATAATAAGGACTTATAGAAAAATATAGTGGTAGAGGAAGAAAACGGAGTTTATAGTATTATCGGGCTTCTTTATCGTATTTCCTATACCCTCGGCCCTAATTCCGTGGCATCGCCCTTAAGGCTACGTATACCCTTAATAAAAGTGGCTTAATCTCCTTAGAGAACACGAAGGCTACTAGAGACGCTGCGTCGGCGTCTCTGATTATATATTAAATCTTATCGCCCTCCTTTAGAATATCCGAAAGGTAATAGTTAGCTATCTCCTTAATAGATAGCGAGGCAGCGGCCTTAGGCTAATAGGTAGGGTCGCTATCCTAAAGCTAATATTAATTAGCCTGATTAGACCGATCTTTATTAATCCGACGCCTCTTATTAGCCTTATAGTTCGGCTAGCTTTAGTTCCTCGGTATCTCCTTAATCCACTCGCGATAGGCGATAGGTATAAGAATATAGGCGTTACCGAGTATAAAGTCGGTATCGATCTAACTATCCCGGAAAGAAAAGGACGCTCTAGTCTCCTAGATCCACGGTATACTAAGTAGTATATTAGGCCCTAAACCAGGGAGGACTTAGAAGTTAAAAACGCTACTCTACTCGCCGACCTATAAACGCTCCTTAAGGTACCCTATACACGGTTATCCCTCTCGGTTATTAATACCCTTAATCCGGATCTTAGTCTAGCTAATACGATATTCTAAACCGAAGCGTTTTATAGTATCTATAAAGATAGTATTAAAGGTAGCCCTTATATCGATAATAGCCTTAATAAAAATATCAGGGTTATATATTAGGGCACCCTTACGAGTAAGCCTATACTTTAAGACTATATATCGGGTAATAACTAAAGGGTTATTAGTTTTAGGGACGGCCTCCTTTTCGATAATAATAAGGGTATTCGAGTTAATATTATTAGGTCGGGTAAATAAGACGGTATACCCCTTAGATAAAGGCGGGGGAGGAGGTATACTAGGGGGACCTTATCTGTTAAGGAAAAAGGCTTTATTAGCGGTTAAGTAAACGATCTTACGCTAAGGCTAATTAGTCTCGGCGGCGCGTATCCTTTTATTATTTCTTAGTCTTATATCCGGGTTATTAATAAGGTGATACTATAAGGGAACTTTAATCCGGAGATCCCTGATTTACCTGTCTAGGTCTTTCCGTGCTTACTCTAGGTCGTAAGGGTTATCCGCGGAGGCACTAGCTTTGCCTTTGCTTTTATCGACGGCCTTAGGTTATTACTAGTCGGGCTATATCGGCGCTTTATTTATCTTTACTTTTTTATAAATAACCTCGGTTATTATCGGGGTCGGTACCCGGTAGCTAGGACCAGGGTTTAACTTTTATAGGCGCTGTTTAATAACCTGATTAGGGAAACGGATAACCTTAGGAGTGGGTTTAACGATCCTCCTACTCCTAGTCGTGTATAAAGGCTATAAGGGGGGCTGCTTTTTCCGAGTATCCTTTAACGCGGTATAGATATCCGCCTACTAATACTTAGATATAATAGACACGAAATTAATACTAGTACTTACTACGGGAGCCTTAGCCTTCGCTTCTTCCTCCTTTAGCCTAGTATAATATTCTAACGTTACTCGTATAACGTCTTCTATCTTAATAGGGAGGCTTCCGGAGTTAGTACTAATATAGTAGGCTTTAGCCAGGTCTTTATACTTCCCTTAAAGGCGCGTGCTAAGCTAGTAGAGGATAGACTGCTAGTACGGCTAGTCTTATTGCTTAAGGTATATATCCTAGGGGCAGGGCTATTACTCGTTATTCTAGTCTAAGGCGAGGTAGTCGGGGTAGCGGAACCTAACTAGGTGCTAGGTCTTATCTAGCTATAATACCGCGTACTACTTATAGCAGTAACGCTCCTATCTATAATAAAAGTAACGGGGGGGTTAGTTATTAATAGGGTGGTATTACGACGGGCCGCCGGAACGGGGGTAAGAGTTCCTATTCCTATACCGCGGTGGCCCTTACCCGTACTATATATCGTCCTTATATATACCGATATTAGTCTAATCAGGGGTAATATAATAAGCTGCTAGAGCGGTATCCTGCCTCTCTAAAGTGGACTACTTTAGGGCGGCGTAGAATAGGGTCTTTAGGTAGGGGTCGGCAGCTAGGATCGCGTTAACCTTATCGGCTCCTACTCGGCGCGAGAGGGCCATGACTTAGGGGACCGTGTTCCTAATAACGCCCGTACCGTCGTAGACTATTAAGATAGCGCACTTCTCTAAAAGTTCCGTTAACTTATCTATATCGCTCCTTATCTATATAGCCGGCTTAGGCACTATAATAGGCCTCCGTAAAATAGTCGGCGTATATATTATCGGGTTAGCCTAATTAGGCCGAGGCGTAACGGCTAGTATCGGTTTAGTGGTTAGTATAGGGGTAGGAATATTTATAATACTCGCTACTTTATTAATAGGCCGCCCGTCGGCTACCTAGACGTCTTCTGCCTATTCTTTTAATATCTCCGATAAATCGTAATACCTGCGTAGCCGGTCCTTTAGGTTAACGAACTTATATTTTATCCGGTTAGCGAGCTATATATTAATATCTTTATATAAGATAGCGAGGAAGATATTATAAAGCTTATAGTCTTTAATAAAGGTGCCGCCGACCTTATCTGCTCTTAACTTCTAAACCGTAACGCTTATTAATAGCTGCTTAACTTACTAGACTATCTTAACTTTTTTATGCTTATAAGTAAGTCGTAACTAGTATACTTAGTCGGATAGGTCGAGCTGCTAGTCGGGATCTAGGTAAGAGTATTCGTTAATAAGCCGCTGCTTTAAGTGGTTTTATTAGCCGCCGGATGCTTCGACTAGTCGGATTATCTTATTAACCGTAGGACGGATACTAGGCTCTATAAATAGGCTAATATAGGAGATCTTATTAGCCTTATTAAGGCGGTTAAGCTTAGTATAGTCTTTATAGTCCCTAAGGAAGTTAGATAGGGCCCTTCTATTAAAGCGAGGGGCTCCTACGGCGAAGGGGTTTAGGGGCGCGCGAGAGGTGATAGTAGCTCGAGTCTTTTTATTATCGTATAGGCTAATATACTAGTGGATAGCTACGAGCGTCTTTAAGGTAAGGTTTGCCTTGAAGTTCTTAAGGACGTTATTAGAAGACGCGATAGCTATGGTGGGTATATAAGCCTACTAAGGAGCGCTTAGTCCGGGGGAAACGGGGGGAATAGGGGGAACGGGGGGAGCGGGGGGAGCTAGCCCGCTATTAGGGTTCGGGTTACCCTGACTAGGCGAAGGGGAAGCCGATACGGCTCCGTAGCCGGATACCGGGACGCCCTAACCGTAAAAGATAGTCGTTAATAGGCTAATACCGGGGTCTACGTCCCCTTACCTAAGCGAGGCGGTCGCGAGAGGAGGGTTAGCCGTAGGAGCGGCGTTACCCTAATTAGGCGTAACCGTGGTCGCTAGGATTAGGATAGCCGCGTTTATACTATTATTATTAGGCTTAGAGTCGTTATAGACTATAACCGTAAGGGGAGGGTCGCGATAGTCGGTCTACTATAAAGCCGTTATATTATTAAAGGGGGGGGGTTAATCTATTATAGTAATAGGTTTAGGTAGATTAGGGGAATTAGGGTCTTTAAGAAAAAAAGGGTTAAGAAATAAGAAGTAGTCGTGTATTAAGTCTATAAGTCTAAGGATAATTCCACTTAGCGATAAGGGGTAGGAGGAGCCCTTTTCTTAGGGGCCTTAGAGGATATAATATAAGTATTCTCCGCCTAGGCTTAGGAGGGAACCTATTATAGTTAGACTAACGGAGATACCTATAAGGAATAGGATAAGGTATCGCTAGCCGTTATAGGAGATTAGTTTAAGTCGTATCCGGGATCCACTAGTAGGTTTACCTAACCGCCGGGTCTATAAGGGCGCGGTATCTCGGGGCTCCTTAATAGGTTCTTTTAACCGTTAGGGCCTTATATAACTAGATTTTCTTAAAATTCTCGGGGCTAGGGACTTACCGCTATTTATATAAGCCGTTATTACCCTGATTATAATAAGGTTAACCCTACGCCTTTATTGTTTCCTACTTAGAGGGTTATAATAAAAGACTTTTTTATATCTAGGCTTTACGGCCCCTAATAGTCTATATCCGTAACTTTTCCTATTCCAGTAAGGGAGCGCGCCCTTTATCTTTATATCTATACTATATCCGGAATCTATCTTATAGTTAATCTATTCTTTATTCTACTTATTATACCTTTTTCTTAACGGTTTTTCGCTTTTTTTCTTACCTTTACCTTATTAGCGGTAGGGGCCTATCTCTCTATTTATAGCTCTTATCTTATTTTTAGTAGGGAGGATCCGTCCCTGTTTTCTGGTTATTAGGTGTTATTAAGGCTATATAGGGGGGCAGGTTTCCTAGGCTATTATTATAATCTTAAAGCTAATTTTTTAAATATTAATGCTTTATTTTAATCTTAGCCCCTTAGCTATATACTTCCTTTCCTATTTCCGTAATTAATATATAGTTTATTTAGGTAGGCCGGAACTCCCCTCGAGTACTTTCGGTTACCCTAATTAGACGATCAGGACTTCCTAGGCACCGAATAGATCCGCCTCCGAGTATTAATTAAAGAAAGGCGAAGCTATTACTATACAGAACGGCTTAGGCAGTATAATCTCGGATAAATCTTCGATAACAGGAGTGCTTAAGACCATAAAGTGTATATAACTAAAATAACATATATAATAAGGAGACCTTTAAAAGAGGTTCCTGGAGGTGCGCGCTGCTCTGATCAGGGCAATATAGCTTAAACGAAGTGAATATAATAAACGTGGCAAAACTTAGGGTTAAAAGGATAATAATTGTATAGGATAATAAGCATCCTCTGTGTCTGGGTGGCGTCGCCACGTATATATAATATATAAGATAAATGAAAAAGCGCGCGTTTTATAACGTCACGTAACGTCCCAACGACATGGCACTGGGTCTCCGATCCACCCCTCTACAGTAAAAGAGTGCTTACCACGCCTAGTAAGAAGGTAGACTCCCTTAGAAGGAGACTACTTAAGAGGATATTATTATCTAATAATATATACCTGCTAACCCTAAGCTGCCCTTAGAGGGTTATCCCCTAGGATAACTCCCTATATTATAAGGAAATAGAATAGGCAGTCCTTTTAGTCGGTAACACTACTCCTAGAGCAGATAAGATCACGGTAACGATACTCCGTGTAGCCTGGCCCTTTATTAAAGAACTAGTTACTAGGCTATACGATAGATGCCTTACCCTAGGATACTACCCCAGACCCTTTTAGGAAGCCGAGGTAGTGATGATCCCTAAACTAAATAAAGACGCTAGCACTTATAAGGGCTAGAGACTTATCGCCCTCCTCTTCTGCCTTAGGAAGGGACTTAAACGCTTAATTAGCCGCCGCCTCGCCTAGGTAAGTATCTTAAATAAGGTGCTAAATACCTAAATAGCCGGCGCCCTCCTAAAACGCTCCGTTACCGATATTATCGGGTCCCTAATATATAATATCGAGGCCGCCTTTACTAGGAAATAAGTCGCTATACTTATTACCCTGGATATTAAAGGGGCCTTTAACGCTATACTCCGCCACCGGCTCTACTATAGTCTTAGGGAGTAAGGCTGGCCTTATAATCTAATTACCTAGGTCTTAAGCTTTATAGAAGATAAATAGGCCCGTGTATAATATAAGGGATATACCACTTAAATATCCCCCTTATAGTACGGCCTCCTATAAGGATCCCCTACCTCCCCTATCCTTTTCCTCCTTTATACTAAGCCTATTTATCGAATAGGCCCGACCTATACCCGTTTTACCTACGCCGACGATTATAGTATCGTGTATATCGGAAAGAGCCTAGAGGAGATATTTACCGCGGTATAGGCACTCCTTAACGATACTATTAAATAGGGCCGCTAGAACGCAGTTACCTTTAACCCTAGTAAAACCAAGGTTATCCACTTCTCCCGGAAATAGGAACCTAGCTTCCCCCTTATTACCTATAACGGCCGCTAAGTCACCCCGAGCTAGTCCCTACGCTGGCTCGGAGTCTAGCTAAATAAGACGCTCTTATTTAAATCTTATATCGAGACTAGAGCGGTAAAGGCCCGCTTTAGCGCCGGCTATATCCGGGGCCTTAACCGAGTCCTTAGCGGGGCACTACCCGTTATAATACGTAAGGCTATCTATACTATCGTCCTCCCTAAAGCCCTCTTCGCCTCTAAAGTCTAGTACCCTGGCCGTACCCGACCTAGTATAAGGCGTAGGAATAGGGGCTACCCTAGGGTAGGTACTAGGCTTATAGATTAGATTAATAAACTCTAGATCGTAATAAACCTTACTCTCCGGGGCTGCCTCTTAGTCTAGAAGATTACCCTAATCCCTGCTATGCTTAGGGAAGCTAGTACTCCCCTAGTCGGACTACTTCTTAATACCGCCTATACCCGCCACGCTATACGGTTATAAACCCTGGACGGTGCCTACCTACTCCGTATAAGGATTACTACCTATAGGACCCTCTAGAATAAAGGTAATAAACCACGCCTAATTACCCTTATAGACGCTTTATAAGTAGCGCCTAACTTCCCCGCCCCTATACTCACGCCGCTAGTTTATAACAGAGTCCCCGAATCCCTACGGGTATTAAAGGATAAAAAAGCCGCTATATCGACTTTTAAGGCCTAGAGCGCTACCCGCGTATAGACGGATATTATAGTATATACCGACGGGTCTTAAACCGAATCTGCTATTAAAGCAGGGACGGGTTATAGATACATAGTGTATAAGGGCACTAACCTTATATATATAGGTAAGCGCCCCCTCCTAAACGCCGAAGTCTTTAATACTAAGATCGAGGGCGCTAGGGCCGGCCTAAGGGCTACCCTCCTTATCGTAGATACACGGACTACTTTTATCACGGTATACCTTGATAATACCTTAGTTATCTAGGGTATTAATAGACCGCTTACCCCGGTCTTATTATAAAAAGCCCGTAATCCTATTATCTTAGTATAATAGTTACCCGGCTATATAGGGATCCCGGGTAATAAACTCGCGGACCGGCTTATAAAGGAAGGCGCCTATATACGCCCTTACTTCGAACCTAAGCCTACGTATAGCCACGCTAAATAATAGGTAAGGTTAGCCCGTAAGGAAGCCTTCTAGACCTAGTAGTAAGAGAATAAGCCCCGGAGCTACGACGATCTGCCCCTAGATACATCTACTAAACCCACCGGGGAGCTCCTAACCCTAGACTATTAGTAGCTCCACTAGCTACTAGCAGCCCGTATAATACACGGCGACTTTACTATATATTATACCCGCTTTAACTATAAGGATACCCTCCTAATATACTCCTATAGTAAAGATAAGACCCCCGCCTACCCTCTTTTCTGCTATAAGGCCCGAGGCCGGGCCGCCCTATAGGTTAGACGCCGCTAACACGTCTCCTAATAGCTAGGCCTAGAATAGCCTAGTTTTATTTAATACCTAGTCACGACGAACCTTTTCCTAAGAGTTTGCCCCCGTTTTAGCCCTATAGTATAATATACCTACTCGAGCTATCGATAGGTTATAACGCCGCTAGGCGCTCGCCTCGATTAACTACCTGGGATGTTTTAATCTTACCTACCTCCCCGAAGGGATCGATAGCCGCTTAAGACACGGGCCTAAACGGCCGCTATATAGGCGGAAGACTCGTATAGCACCCCCTGCTATAGGCAGGGATACTATACGGCCTACTATAAAATTATAGCTGGTGGGCGTTTAATGCCCCGCGGCTCCGTAAACCATAAAACCACGAACCCCCTAAATATCCACCCACGTATATAGTTTATTCCGGTGTCTATACTCTTTCTTTTATATTATTATGGTATATACGTAGCACTGTATAAACACTATACTTAAATTATATACAAAGGCGGACGACCACTTTAGGCGTCCTTTGCTCTTCTTAGAGATCCCCTAGACGTTAAATAATATTATTATTATTATCATTAAGTGAGTACCACTATTTACAAGCGGCCTGTCTACTATTTACAAGCGTTCTAAACCTAATTAGGAAGGTTACGCGACCCCGCGTAGTAGTCTATATACGCTATAATCTTAGCTATAGATATCCCGTACCGGTATATATTATAACAGAATTTTTATAGTATTAAGATAGGCCTTAATCGCTACGACTTATACCTAATATTCTATACACAAAAGTCATAGCTATTTTAACTCTTTTTTTATTATATTAAAGTATCTTAGAACGCGTTATATCCTTTACTTATCCGAAACCCGTAATCCCGGCGTCCGCCTACCCGGATAAGCTACTAGTAGCCGTTAAGGCGTACTATCGCGGCTATAGCTTTAGTGTTATAAAGTCAGGTAATAGAAGACTTACTAGCGGTATAGTCTCTTAGATTACCCTCGCCTATGACCGCGGCGGAGTATAGAGGCTATCTAAAGCCGTTATAAGAGCTACTAAAATAACTAAAATTAGATGCCTTTAGGCTACTAAGATAATACTAATTAGGGAGGCGTGGTATTTCTTTATCGGCGATAAGGACTATTATAACCACCCTCCACTTATATTAAACATAGCGGCGGTGTCGGTAACCGCGAGGCTAGATTCGTAATAAGCGATTAGAGTATCGCGGATTAAGATAATAGTCGAGTAGTTATCGGGTATAGGCAGACTAACGGCCTCTTAAATTACTATATAACTATAGTAAAAATTTAAGTACGATATCGCCGGCGGTCTTATACTTAGCCTATAAGATATCCGTAACTATTAATAGTAGTTATAGCGGGAGAAGTACGGTCCTTTATTATTAATATAGTATTTCCTTAAGAGGTTAGACGCGGGATTATTAAGCGAATACCATATCTATAAACACTTTAACTATAATATAGGCTATATTAATATAATCTTTTAGACGTATTAAGACTATATTAATTAATAAAGAAAGAATCCGGGGCTTTTAAGTATAGATTATACCCATTCTATTAGTAAACGCTCCGTGATTATTTATAATCGACTAACCTTTACTTAGGTAAATCGATTTAATATACCTTTTTTCGAGATTATAGGCGTAGCGGCGGACTATAGCTCCTATAACTACTATTTTACCCTAGTATTAAGGGAGACTTAGGAGGCCTTTAGATAGATCTATCGCTAAATCAGGGAGGTCTTCGTAACCGAGGATATCGAGTTTCTAAGTTTAATTATCACTAATTTCGATAAGGCCCTTAAAAATATATTAAGTGTTATTTTCCTACCTATTAATTAATAAATCTATATATAGTATATCCTAAAGAATATTAACCTTTATACTAGAAAGAAATAGATTAGCCCTCTTAAGGGAACTAGTCTCTTCCTGGCGGGTAAGTTTATAATCTTTTTTTAGTAGTTACCCTTACTTATTATATATAGAATATTCCTTATTTATAGGGTAGGGCGGTAGGGCGATAAAAATTTTTCTTATAGAATTATTAGTCCTACTATCGCTTTACTATCCTAATCTAGACTAGTATATAAAATTTTTTTACTAACTAAGTATTAGCTATATAAAATTTAGAATATAATAATAACGCGGAATATAATACTAGCGCCCGCGAAGAAGACTAGGATAACGATCTTATCGCCTCTTAACTTACCCGTAATCCAGAAATCGCCGCCTTAATTACTAGTAAAATCACGGATAGCAGCTATACTAGAAGATAATAAAATTTATATATTTCGGTATAGGCGCCGTTTAACAGATTAACTATAAATAAGTTTATAAATTCGTGGAAATCGTGTATATACGTACTAACTAAGGACGAATTTAATAAGCACTAGGACTCGTTAAAGCGACGGTTCGGCCACGAATAGATTAGTTAGTCTTTTCCGCTACCCTACTCTTTACTACCCTGCTATTCGTTATCTTTATTAACCGCTATATTAGCTCTTATAGATTATCTCGAATAGACCTATTTACTATATTGTAATTAGTTCTATAACTACGCAGTTAAGCACTTTTATAACTATGGTACTAAGGCTATAAGTCGTATAGAGTCCGTTTATATAAAGCTAAAGACCTATCTTCGTGGCCGCCTAGCTAACCTCGATAAGCTCTTTTCCTTGGTATATCTAATAGTAATAAAGAAGACTAAGCGGCTAAAGATTAGTTTAGCGGAAGCGGGTAGGAAACACGCCGTAATCTATATAAATTAACCCGTCGTTTCTAATCTTATTTTCGAAGTCACGTTTAAGGACCTAGAGCTTATATAGTAGTAGTATTTAGTTATAGACTAGGCGTTTAGAACTCGGTAGCCTTTTCCTGACTATATAGGGACGTTTTAGGTATAATTCGGGCTACCGTGCCGTTACACGATATTATATTATTTAGAGGCTATAACCGCCCTAGAATATACTTAAGTTAACCCTTACTAGTAAGTTAATTAGACGCTAGTATATTTATCCGTACCTTTTACGCTATCCTATTTCTAACCGTTTACCACTTATTTTAGCCCGAAATACGATAGATACGTGAAAGAACCCGAATCCTAGATCCTATTCCTATCTAATTAAATCGGAATCGATTAAGGGAGCTGCCTACTATTTATAGCAAGCCTTAATAGCTATACCCTCCTGGCACTTAAATGCCTAGGACTTAGGCGGCTAGGGCTTAGGCGGCTAGGGCTTAAGGCCCTAAGGCTCGAAGTAGGCGCTTATTATCGTAGTATAAAAGGGATTAACTAAGGCCGTGGTACAAGAGAATTAATCCGGTATAGGCCGCTATTATAATAGCTATAGAGACTACTCGCGTATTATTTACTAAGCTTAGGGCTAAGATAGTTTGGGTACTTACTAATAGGTATCGCTATATACCTTACGGGTAGGCGCCTAGCTAAATATAATAGCCAGAGTCTTAGTAGGTATATCAGTTTACTTAATAGGAGGTATTCTAGGTATATATAGATATACCGCTATTAAATTAATAGGCGGCTAAAAGTAAGTTTTAGGTTACGCCGTAGGTATAGGTAACGCAGGCATAGGTAATATAGCGTAATTAGTGGCCTTAGTTAAATAGTTATTTTATAATAGATAGCGATTAAGTTTAGAATAGGTTTAAATCAGATAGTCGATTCAGAAATAAGCTATTTTACTAGCAAATTTAACTTAATTTAGGAATCTTAAGTCTTACTTAGACTCACTTAAAACTTAACACTATAAAAATTCTATTATAATATAGACCGGTACGGGATATCTATAGCTAAGATCGTGGCGTATATAAACTACTACGCGGGGTCGCGTAACCTTCCTAATTGGGTTTAGGACGCTTATAAATAGTAGACAGGCCGCTTATAAATAGTGGTACTCTTATTACTTAGCTTATATCTATATATTTTATTCGGCGTATATAGCTAAGAGCTATAGTATAGCGGGTTTAGTGCTAGGTATTATAAGCATAATAAGTATTATTAAGTATTTCTACCTAAGGTCCTTATAAGCAGATAGGTTATATTCTGCTATTATATTAGTATACTTCGCCGAATACCTTATTATATATCGTATCTTATATATACTAAGCCTAACTTACCTTAAATATAGTTAGTTATTATAGTAAGTATAATCGGCTATTGTAGAGCGCTTCTACTACTAAAGCATATAATATTCATCTATAATACTATGCTAAGTACCCTAAATGTAATAAGTATTTATTTATTTATTTATTTATTTATTTATTTATTTATTATTCTTACTCCGCTATTCTTTATCCTACCTAAGTAGCTAGGAGTTAGAATTCTAACTATACGGTCCTTCTTTAATGCCTATTGGGGGAAAAGCGTAGTATAAGACTTAGGGAACTAGTATAAGACTTAGATAAAAACCTCTATACTCTCCTCTTTTTCTAGGATTACTACCTCCTACGGGTACTCTAGCGGCCCCGTTACTAACTCGCTATTAGTACGAAACTCGTGGCTTTTATACTAGGAGCCTATAACGTTTTGCCCGTAGCGGCTTTAAAGCCGACTATATCCCTGATTTTAATAGCGCGCGCGTGGTTATCTTGGTTGGTTTTGTGCGCCTCCTGTGTGCCCTAGGGCTTACCCCTACGGGCCCACTATAGGCGACTTATGTGTGCGCTTCCTAGGGTTTAAAGCTCCTAGGCTTCGGTTACTCTTTTTATAGCTATAGGTGGAGCTAATATAGGCTACGTGCCTACGCAGAACGCTTATATAATAGCGTAAGAGACAGCCTCTGATCGTAGAAAAGACGCTGTGTATTTTACTTACGGGCTTAGGGATAGAGTGGTACCGTCTTCTTGTTTTTTCTATAGTAGGGCGACTAACTCCCCCGTGGTACCTGTTATCGATTAGCAAAGCCGGGCGGAAAGTGGGTCTAACGGGCCCCCTATTTAACCCTTATCTATATACTAAGGCTAATAAGGTGTTAGGGATGTTCTATTTAAGGGAATCAGATAGGACTTAGAGGCGTTAAGGAATGTGTTAAGAACCCGGAACCGGTCCTAAGGTTAACCCCAGGGATATTTAGGACCGAGTTATATTTTAGGATTATTAAGCTAGCCTAAGACCTATGGTCTTAGAGCTTTTGGTTATTATATACCGATCCTAGGGAGGCTAGTCACTAGTCCTTAAGTAGGGTGTTTCCTATGAACTCCCGAGTTAAAAAGGCTTAACGAATAATCTTATAATTATTCCCCCCTAAGGTTAGCTTCGTAATATATTTTTATTATAGTCTTAACGACTCTCTTTACTCCTTATATAAAACCTATAATATTTTATTTATTCTAACTATTTACGGGTATAACGACTATTAAGAGTTCGAAAGACTAGTTATTTTATAAATCCTACCCTTACCCTAACTAGTACCTAAGATACCCCCTAAGCGTACTATTATTATTTATACCCGGGATACTTCCCCTATTACTAAAGGAGCTAAAGCCAGGCTATTAGGCGCCGATCGCGAGTAATCCCTTATACCCGAGTTAGAGGCTAAAGATAGTAACCCCGAATTCGAGATTCGCGGATAAGCTAACTAGGATACTTATAATCCTATAATAGGACTATTACTTAATTAAGAGACCCTCTAAGTTATCTAAACGGGACCCTAATTCGATGTTAAAGATCTTAAGAGCCGCCCCCCCGGTATTCTATTATTAACGGAACTCGATTACCTAATTAAATACCAGAAGGACTGCTAAGCCCGCGAAAAGAAGGAGAAGCGCCTCCTTACCCTTTAATAAGGGAAGGACCCCGATACCTCTAAGCGTGTTCCCTAAGGGGACTCCCGTAAAAGCTAGTATAAGGTCCCGTAGAAGCTCCCCGAATAGGATAGGCAATCCTATAATTAGTTCTAGACGTTTATTAAAGAAATCGAGGAGCGCTTTATACTTAATAAGGTTAAGCCGTCTAAAGCAAAGAAGATCTATCTTACCTTTACCCTGCTACTAAAGATTATAAAATCCTAATAGCGTGCCTATTATAGGCGTGTTTATAGGAAAACTAGAGGTGCTACCTAGGAGGACCTTAAGACCTTCCTAACCGAGTAGTTAGTTAATAATAAAACCCGTAAGATATCTATAACTAAGAAGCTATTCTTAGACTAAACTATACAGAAACCTAATTAGACCGATACTAAGTTTATTAATAGGCTAGACTTAATATTTATTAAGGTATCCTTCCCCTTCCCCGATAAATAACGTATATAGTTAATCCTAATAAAGCTTAATAAGCCGCTATATAATTAGATCGTGGCCGCTAGTGTCCTTACGGATAATAAAGCGTTAGGTATTATAGCCTAATAGGCAGAGATTACTCTTTTACTAATAATAAAGAAAAGACGCCCCGGAATAATTACCTAAGGTAGCCTTACGGTAAGAAGCGTGGGTATAATAGGGCCTTTAATAATGCCCGTACTATAACTATTCGGCCCTTTATACCTCCCTGAGGTTTCGTGGAATTAATCGAAGTAGATAATATAGAAGCTCCCGGGCCTCCTAAGAGGCGTAATAATAGCGGCGTTATATACTTTAACTATAATAAAAAGGGTTATTACTAGAATAAATGCCTAAAGGAACCCTCTAAGTTAGGTTAGTCGTTAAGATACTCTATTAGTTAGAACCCGAATAATCTACCGGTTAACCCGAGGCACCCTATTATTATATAGGCTTAGGCCTAGGAAGGGCCGCCGTCTTAGCCGTTCTTTGCTAGTAAGGGCACGATTAAGGCGAAGTTAGAGTTATAGTTAAGCGGCAGATAGGGCTACCGGAGCGCTAAGCTTAATAAAGGCGCTAAGGTTAACCTAATTAACTAAAAGGCCCTGCCTCTCGACTATAGTCCCCTAGGACCACCGAAGCGACTAGGATAGGTTATCCCTAGGGTCGATATATAGTTTATTAGGTCCTTTAAGACGTATATTAAGGTTATAGATAGTTAGGACTGGACCCGGATATATCTAATTAAGTTTAAGGTGCTGGATATAGACCTTAATAGGTCCTAAGTTATCCTTAGTATACCCTAGTTAGTGGAATATAACCCCGTTACCTTTTTCCGGTCCGGCGAATAGATATATTAACTTTAGCAAGAGGACCTTTAAGGCGTCCCGGGTTAAAGACAATTAAAGAAGGCGAAGCAGCATATATAGCTTATTATACGCCTTATAAAGCCTAGTGCCCCCCGTATCGGCTAAGTTATCGGTATAAAGTAGAATGTTATAGGAGAAGAACAGGATACGTTACCTAATAGTCTTTTAATCTCTATTATCTAATCGGACCCGTTATAACCTATACCCCCCGTGCCCCTTAACCCGACCTGATTAAATAAAGGGATCCTAGAATATCTTAATCCCGGGCGGTATTAAGAGTCACTAGATAAGGACGAGTTAGGGCATATTATCCCCGAGTATTATTAAGAGTTTCTAGACGTTTTTAATATCGTGGAGGCCGGCCGTCTACCCGCCTACTAGCGTTAGGATTATATAATTAAGATAAAGGAAGGTAAGTTACCCCTATTCGGCCCTATCTACCCCCTAGCCGAGTAAGAAGTAGCTATCCCATAAGACTATATTAAGGAGGCTATAGCTAAAGGGTAGATTCGCTTATCGATAAGCTCTATGGGCGCCCTAATCCTATTTATATTGAAGAAAAGTGGATAGCTATATCTATATATAGACTATTAAAGTCTTAATAAGGTTACCCGTAAGGACTATACCCCGCTCCCCCTAATATATACCCTCGGGTCTATCTAGCCTAAAGGATAAGATTATCTTTGCCTAGAAGGACGATCCCTTTTATATCTCCTTAGTATTAAAGGATAACTTAGCGGACCTATAGTCCTATAATAGTTAGGGTATGGTTTATTTTAGGGACCGTCTCTTTATACCGAACCAGTTGGGTTTATATAATAAGGTCCTCTAGGCATTTTATAACGCACCTACTATAGGCCACTATAAGTTAGGTTAGACGGGTAAGAGGATTTCCGAGTCCTATTACTAGGCATACCTTTTATAGGACGTTAAGAAGTTCGTGCCTATATATAGTATCTATTAAAGGACTAAGCCGTGTTAGTATAAGCCCTTTAGGTACCTAGTACTTCTGCTTATACCAGAATAGCCGTTCTAAGAGATGTTAATAGACTTCGTGATAGGCCTTCCCCCTATAACCTTATAGGGAAAGAAAAGAGATTCTATCCTGGTTATAGTGTGTTAATACACTAAGTATGCGATTTATATCCCTTATAGCAGCTCTTTAATAGCTAAGGGTTTTATTAATGTCCTATAGGCATATATTTTTAGTATCTACGGCCTACCTAATAGTATCGTTTCGGACTAAGAGTCCCTGTTTACTAGTAAGTTCTGGACTACCCTATATAGCCTCCCAAGCGTTAAGCGGCGGTTATTAACCGCGTTCCACCCTTACACGGATAGCTAGACGGAACGATGGAACCAGAACTTAGAGTACTTTTTACGGGTATTCGGTGCCCTATAATAGGACGACTAGGTTAATTAGCTACCCCTAGCCTAGTTTACCTATAATACTATATAGTACTCGGCTATTCGGTAAACACCTTTTGTTACGCTAATAGGTTTTAATCTACGCAGACTATATAATATATAGATACGTAAGTCGGGCGAGGTTTATACCGCTATAGCCGAGTAAAGGGGAAAGCACCTTATATTAAATCATAGGGTTATAGAGGTCCTTATTAGGAAAGCCTAAATCACTTATAAGCGGTACTATAACGCGGGCCGGGCGGCCTAGCGCTTTAAGATTAGCGACTATATACTGCTATCCTTAAAGAATATTAAGTAACGTCGCCCTAATAAGAAACTATTAGATAAGTTCCTTAGCCCTTATAAGATTACCTTTATAATAGGCTGGTATAGGCTCGCCTATAAGCTATAGCTCCCGGAGTTAATAAAGATTTATAACGTTTTCCTGATCTTACTCCTTAAACTATAGAAGTCTTAGGACGGTAGGTGTTACGGGTTAACCCCTTGAAAGTGTAGTTCCGGTATAAGGCCGGAACCGCTAACTAGCACGCAGATCCGACGCTTAGACCTCGCGCTGCCCTTACCGCGGATTCGTATAAACCTAGTAAATCCTGCACTTCTCTATAGACCTTTTTCCTTTCCTTTCCTTAATTCTAGCTAATATAATTATTCGGCCTTACTTAGTGTAATTAACCTATAACTAGCCGCTTATATAGCTAGAATTTAGCGAACCCCACGCGCTATGTTAGTATAGAGCTGGATACGAACGCGCCGTTAGGCGGCGGTGGTCCTATAAACCCCGCCGAGCTAGCTAAGTGGACGGATAGAAGGATTACCGAAGCTATTAATACGACGCTCGGCCCCTTATAGGAATAGATAGCTTAATAATAAGAGCTACTCTAATAACTTAGGAACGGCCTCGCGAATATTTAGGCCCCGTAGTAACCTACCCCTAACCTTACGCCCCCCTTAGAGGGAGCCCCTACGAACACGCCTACCGAGTCGGTAATAAGTCCCCTAACCCCGGCGACCTCTACTCCCCCCTAGATTATAGTCCCACGGGAACTAAGCGAACTATGCCCGCCGTATACTAAGCCCCTGCTATACCCCGCGAAGTTTAGAGGGAGATAAATAGAGTACGCTACCTAATTATAATAGATACGCGATAAGCTCCTACTAGATAAGCACTTATTTAATAACTAAGCCGAAATATAGTATTATATTAACTTATACTTAGAAGGGAGTGCCTAGTAAGTGGTATTAGCCTTTTACGCCACTAGGGGGCTAGGAGGTACCCGTGACCTAGAGTCGTTCCTTACTTACCTAGACCGTATATATAAGGACTAGAACGAATAGCCTCGCGCGGCCCTCGCGCTATATTCCCTTAGATAATATAAGGAGTAAACCTTTTTATAGTTCCTACTAAAGTTTAAAAAACAGATCGCCTAAGTAGGTAGTAGCGAATAAGCAGATTCGGCGAAGATTACCTTCTTAGAGGGAGCCCTAAGCTAGAAGCTACATAGCGCCCTAGTTACCACGAAGTTACCCCACGACTATATAAGCTAGGTTATTAAGGTATAGAGTATCGCCTAGAAGCTAAAAGGACTATACCTAACTAGCCGGAATACTTATATATTAAACTAAACCCGGAATTAAGAGACTAACGCCGACGGAGACGTTATAATAGGCGGGATTAATTAGGTCCGGCCCGATATAACTATAAACCGACCTCGTAATAACCAGGAGTGCTAGGGTTATAGGAAAAAGGGATATATTTATATAAACTATAAGTCCCGGGATAAGGGTAAGGCTAAGGGCGCCCGCGTAGCGAAGGTATAGGCCGAGAATAGCGACGTCGCCGCGAGTTTAGACGGTTCGGATAATAAAGAGTCGGGAAAAGAATAGCTCTAACGCGAAAACGGGCGTTAAAGCCGATATCTGCTCTGCGGCGGGAGTAGGAGGCGTTTAAATACCTAGCTAGCGGCGACTTAGCTTTAATATTAACGCGAGTAAATAGAAGATATATATATGCTTTTATAGATACGGGTTATAACTACTACGCTACTATAAATAAACGCTTTACTTAAAGACTTTAGTTACTATTAGTCGATAAAAGGAGACGACTACTAAAAGGATTCTTAGATACGTCTAAGCCAGCTATTAATACCGGGATCGCCGTGTTTAAGCTTAAGATTAGGGGCTATATATAACGAGTCTTCGCCTACGTGGTAGAAGGACTAGATTAGGATATATTCCTAGGAAAACCGTGGCTAAAATATAATAACGTTATATATTACCCGAAGAACTATAGGTTATACTATAGAGTCGTTAATATTAACCTACGACTAGTAGGCGAGGAAGAATTAGCCGATATACGAGCTATCCGCGAAGCAAGGCTAGTCTCGGGATCGGTGTTTACGGCTATAATACGATAAATAAGAAGAGGATTAAAGGGAAAAAAAAAGAGATAAGTTTAACGCCTTAATCCGGGCCGTTAGTATACGGGATATTAATAAGGCCCTCTATAAAAAGGAACCAGTAGACCCTCGGGACTATATCCTTATAAATATACTATAAGAGTTCGGCGACCTCTTCGCGCCTAATAAGACTAACGATTTACCCCCTTACCGACTAGGCGTCGACCACGAAATCACCCTAAAATAAGTTCCTAATAGGCTTAAGCCGACCCTGCTATAGGGGCCCCTTTATAGCATATCTAGGGAAGAGTTACTAATACTCTAGAAGACGCTTAATAACCTAATAGATAAGGGATTTATATAAGCTAATAGCTTAGCGGCTACCGCGCCGGTCTTATTCGTAAAGAAGCTAGGGGGCGGGCTACGCTTTTACTATAATTATAAAGCCCTAAACGCGATTACCTAGCAGGATCGCTACCCCCTCCCCCTAATCACTAAGACCCTATATAACCTGGCTAGCGTTAAGTGGTTCACGAAGCTCGATATAATCGCCGCTTTCTATAAGATCTATATAGCCCCCGGGTATAAGAGTAAAACGGCCTTTAGAACACGCTTCGGTCTCTTTAAGTAGCTAGTATATCCCTTCGGACTAAGCGGCGTACCCGTTACCTTCTAACGCTATATTAACTAGACCTTATAGGAGTTCCTTAATAACTTCGTTACGGCCTATATCGATAATATCCTGATTTACTTAAGTGGATCTTATAAGGACCACGAGGCGAAGGTCCGGCTAGTACTACGCAGGCTCGTAGACGCTAGCCTAAATCTAGACCCGGCTAAGTACGAGTTTAGCGTAATAATAGTAAAATACCTAGGCTTTATTATTATAGTGGGTAAGGGAGTGTCTTATAACCCTAAGAAATTAAAGGCTATCCGCGACTAGGAGGCCCCTACCTCCGTAAAAAGAGTACAAAGCCTCTTAGGATTTATAAACTATTACCGGATATTTATCTATAACTTTATAGGTATCACGGCCCCCCTTATAGTATTAATAAAAAAGGACCGGCTTTTTAGGTAGGGGACTAAAGAAGACGCTGCCTTTAAGGAACTAAAACGACTCTTCTAGATAAAACCCGTCCTATAGTTATAAAACCCGGACTATAAGACTATATTAGAAACCGACTACTCGGGCTATACGCTAAGTGGTATCCTATCCTAGGTAAATAAGCTAGGATATCGCTACGTGGTCGTATATTACTTATATAAGCTTACCCCGGCGGAGTATAACCACCCTATCCACGATAAGGAGATACTAGTAATTATAAGCTATATACTCGCTTAAAAAGCAGAACTAACTAGCTACGAGTAATTCACGATACTATTAGACTATAAGGCCCTTAAGTACTTTATAACTAAACGGTCCCTTACTAAAAGGCAAAGCCGCTAGGCCGGCGAACTAGCCTAGTTTAACTTTATACTAGAGTACCGGTAAGGTACTAAGAACTTCGCGGCGGATAGCCTCTCCCGTCGCGAATAGGATATACTAAAGGATAGCTTAGACGACCAGGAATTAGGACGGGTAATCTAATTAATACCTAACTCCGCGTTCCTAAAAATAATCCCCGAGCCGATAATATAAAGGATATCCGCTAAGCGCGTATTTAAAGTAAATAAAGACCTTTAGCGACTTTAGGACGAAACTATAAAGACCGACCCCTAGTACTAAGGGGTCCTCGCCGCGATTACCGCGAGAGCTCGTAGCTTTAACCCTTCCCTTAGACTATAACTATAGATCGCGGAATACTCTCTTAACCCCGCGGGATATATAACTTTCCGGGATCGTCTTTAGGTCCCGAGCTCCGGAGAAGACTCGCCGCTAAGGGGACGCTTAGTATAGGCGATCCATAACTTTATTATTAGCGGCTACCTAGGTAAGGAGAATACGATCGCTATAATAGCCCGATAGTTTTTTTAGCCCGGTATAAATAAGGATATACGGAAATTTATATATAACTATAACCTATATAACGGGGGTAATTAGTAGCGGACCGCGAAGCGTGGATTACTAAAACCACTACCCGTACCCGAGTAAATCTATAGCCACCTCGTAATAGACTTTATAACAGACCTACCACCCACTAACGAGGCTAAGGCGCGGTTCTTATAGGTAATCACGGACCGGCTAATAAAGTCCGTGACGTTAAAAGCGATAGAAATAATAAAAGCGGAGGCCTATACCGAACGCTTTTTAAGCTATTACTTTAGGTTCCACGGTATACCCCTCTTAATTATTAGCGACTAAGGCTTAAACTAAACCAGGAGGTTCTAGCGATACTTCTATAAGCTTATAAGGATTAAATAGCGACTTAGTATAACTTATTACCCTTAAACCGATAAAGGACCTAAGAGGCTAAACTAAGATATCTAGGCCTACCTCCGCGCCTTTATATACTATTCTTAGGACGATTAGGGTCGCCTATTACCCGCCACGCAGTTATCGCTTAATAGCAGGAAAAGCTCTATAACCTAGCTAAGCCCTTTCTTCCTAGAATATAGGTTCCACGTCGACCCTATTTAAATCCACGATCCTACGCCCGCGTACCTAAAAAAAGCCGCCGCTTATAACCTACTAAGTCGCTTATAAAGGGCGATAGAGTTCGTATAAGCAGCTATAGCCTCGAAGTAACTATAGGATAAGGAGTCCGCGAATAAATAACGACTCCTGGCTAAACACTTTAAGGTAGGGGACCTCGCCTAGCTTTTTATAGCTAATTACTCTATACCTAGGCCTTTAAAGAAGCTAAGCTAGCTATACTAAAAGTATAGAGTAACAAAAGTAATTAACTCTTACGTTATTAAGTTAAATATACCTTCAGGAATATATCCCCGCTTTTATATCGATATCCTAAAGCGAGCTAGCCGCGACCCTATCCCTAGATAGGTCGTAACTAACTTATAGCCTAAACCGATCCGGGACGCCCTTTATAGCGATAAAGAGTAGGAGGTAAAAAGTATCTTATACGCACGGAATAAGCGATAAGGTCGCGGCGTACGCCGTGAAGTATTAGTGCGCTAGGCAGGATACATAGAACCTACTTAGGAACCGTTAGACGCTATAAAAGATACTATAGCGTTAGACACTTTTAAAGTAAAATACGGCCTAGCCGATATAAATAACGGGCCTCTATAAGACTATACTATAAAGTATACGCGAAGATAAAAGGACCTAGATATAAAGGGAGAATAACCTTTAGTCGTAAGTTAATTAAAGGGGGGGAATTCACCGGCCCCCCCGCCGGTTCCTAAAACGGCAGATAGTGCCTCCGTAAAGGACTTTAGTCGGCGGTATTATTACTCGAACCGCCCTTATTACTATTATTACCGGTAAGTAGATTACTACCTCCCTAAAGGGCGGCGAGAATACCCTTTAGGAGGCGCGTTATCGCGGCGCCCTGGCCCTAAACCTCCTAGCGGAGGGCCTCTACCTCGCGGCGGAGACCCTCGCTATTATTAATAGGGGCGGAGGCGGCGCTAGTAATAATAGCGGCGGTATTAGCGGTAATAGTGGCGGCGGTAATAGGGGGTTCCTTAGATAATAAGGTATAATAGTCCCTATAAGCTAACTTAAAGGCCTTACGGAGCTAGACTAGAGTTAGTAGCGACCTTAAAAAAGGTTCGGGAACACTTATATTATTATTATCCAGGTTATCGCGTATAGCGTGACCCGCGGTAGCTATAGGTCGAATAAACTTAGCGGCGCCGGGGGGGAGCTAAGGAAATTAGTCGCGACTACCTAGCTTATAGATTATAAGGAACTTACCGGGCGATATATATAGGACCCTATAGCGTACTTATAACACTTAGGCTTTTTACGGGCAGCGCCGGGCCCGGATTAGTTATAACACGTCTAGTTAAACTTTATCTTAATACCCGCGATACGATTAGCGTATAGGCAGTAAAAATCGTTACGATAATAACCGGGAGGGTGGCTCGGCCCGCGCTATCGCTTATTAGGCATAGCAGGCTATTAGAGCGTTAACAGGGCCCTTATAGCGAAGTATAGACTCTAGTCGTATACCTCCTCTTTACCGGGATGCTTACCGGTATTCGCTATCTTAGCGATAGCCTTATTAGCCACTTCCTCGACTAAGGGGGAGGGGGGGTAGAGGCGGCGACGTCGCTAGCGGCGGGAGGCTTATCGGCGGTGCCCTCGCGGGCATAGCGGGCGCTACGGCGGGGGGCGGATATCTAAACACACTCCGTTAGCTACGACCTAACCGGATTAACGTAAAGACTTATTAGGAGACTTATAATAGTTAATTAAATAGTTAGGAGGATATTAATTATTAAATTAATAAGAAGCTATAAGTAAGAGGTGACTTTACCGCGAGTTAGTATAGAATAACACGGCTCTTAGTATAGAATAAGTAATAGGACTTACTACTAAAAATAACGTTATAGGCTTATAGAAAAGGAATTAATTACGAATAAAAAAACCAGGTAAAACTATGCTTATACTACGATATCGAACTATAGAATACGATAAAAGCTTATAAAGCTATTTATTATAATAGTTTACGAATAAAGAAGAAGGAGTAACCGGACGTTTTAATATAAAGGGTAAGCGCTCGGCGTAACGCGGAACGCTAGCGACCCGGGAGCGAAATCGCCGCGAACGCCGCGCGACTCGAATATACCTAATATAAAGGAGGATACACGCCTCCCTCGCGACGCGTATAGAAAATAACAGGTTCGGCGCTTAGTTATTACGGCCCCGGAGGGGGGGGGGGGGGGGTAATATTACGGGTTAACCCCTTAAAAGTATAGTTCCGGTATAAGGCCGGAACCGCTAACCAGTATATAGATCCAATACTCGGACCTCACGCTGCCCTTACCACGGATTCGTATAAACCTAGTAAATCCTGTACTTCTCTATAAACCTTTTTCCTTTCCTTTCCTTAATTCTAGCTAATATAATTATTCGGCCTTACTTAGTACGATTAACCTATAACTAGCCGCTTATAGTAGGTCGCCTATACCCGCGGATATTAAGGATAAACTATAAGAGTTAGATAAATATAAGGCAGAGGAAGTCCTAGCTTATCGCTATAACGGGAATAGGCGCGAATACCTTATTAAGTAGGCCGGGTATAAGTAGAAATATAATACTTAGGATAAGTAACGTCGCCAACCTTAACTAGACTTTTACCAAAAAGGACAAGACGATTATCACCGCCGCGTAACACGAGTAAAAACGATAAAACCAATTAGAAAAGGAATCTAACTCCCTCCTTTACGCCCTGATAGCACCGAGTAGAAGCCGTAGCTTAGACGCGGGGGCGGACGCGATAGAATGTATAGTGGCGATTAATCCACTGCCTAAAAATTCTTTAAACCGCCCCCGTTAATAGCGACCACTACTCGGCTCTTACTACCCGAATCAGGTTATTCCTGTATATAACCGAACCGAGACCGATATAGGGGCGACGCGGGCCCCTAGGATAAAGATCTAATAAGTCGAGGCATTAATCTAAAGTCTATTAGCTAATAGGAACACGATTAACTAAGTTATAGAGCTAGTAGAAGAGCTTATTAAGCTACGCTGCCTTAATAGCCAGAGCGCCGTTACGATACCGATTATATACCCCCACGCTATTATACAGAGCGTGATTAGGGAGGAGCTCCGGAATAGTATAAAGCCGACCTAGGCTATTATAGCCGTAGCACCGCCCGCCGCGGCTCCCCCCCGGGACCTAGCCCCCCCTAAAATAATCCTAGCTAGATACTATAAAAAACTAATTATTAAATATAAAGACTAGCCCGACTAAGTATTCCTAGCCTAGTCGCTAAAAAAGATTATCTAAGTAGTAAATATAGCCGCTAGCCGCTCCGACGCTATAGCGGTATAGCGCCTACCTAGCAGGGATATCTACCTAACCTTTATTAAAGGGGTATAGTAATAGTCTACCTTCGCTAACTATTAAGTCGAATAGGCTTTTAGCGCCGGAGCTAAAATATCTACCCGAACCTACCTAGTCCTAGTAAAAGCTATCCCCTATTCGATTATAAGCCCTTTCTTTAAAAATAAGCTCCTCTAAACCCTATAAGCTATTAATCCCGATATAAAAATATACTAAATAAGGACCCGGCTCCCTAAGTATAGTACTAATAAGGTAGCGATACTACTTATTAAGGCTATTACGCCGGAGGGTATAGAAAGCCTTATATAGAATAGCCTCCTTTTTAAAGGGGGCAGCGTCTTATATAAACCCTATAACCCCGATATAAACCTCCTATAATACTATACCTATTTATAGTTCGGGTATAGGGCCGCCTAGTGCCTAAAGGTAAAGAAGCGGTGCCGCTATTACGCTAAACCCGAGTCTACCTACTAAAATAGTTTTAAGAATTACCCGGTAACGGCCCCGAAGGCTACCTAGAGGTACGCCGCCTATAACGGAAACCATAAAGCTTTTAATAACGCCTATTAGGTTAGGAAATAAAAGGCCGCGAGAGCCCGGGAAGTATATAAGTACCGAGTAAAAGAGTTTAATATCTCGAGATAAACCGAAGCGGTATACTAGCGACCCCGCCTATACTAGCCCTCGCCCTTACCCTCCCCCGCCCTATTATAGGCCGTCCCTGCTTATTATAGCCCCGGCCGCCCGCCGAAGCGACCCTATAAACACCCCCCGGCCTCTAGACCCCTAGAGCCGTTCCTAGTCCCCCGCGGGACCGACCCGCCCCTAATATAAGATACCTAGGGTGCTACCTAGGCTAGCCTAACCCCGAACCCCCCCTCCTATTAATAAAGCTCTGTGTCCTATCTTAGAATATAGGAGCTAAATAGGCCCGGGCTAAGCTCCCGCTATAGGCCTATACCGAATATAATATAATAGCTATCTAAGAGCTAGGGCTTAACCCCTTCACGAAGGGTCTAAAAGCCCTAAGCAGGGCCCTATACCTCCTGATTTAGAGAGGTGGCAAGGCCCTACTCTATATTTATAAACGATATCCCCCTAGTATATAAATATAGCGGGCCTATCAGGACTCCTATACGGTTATTTTCGGCGTAGGCGACTAAGCTATTATAATTTAGTTAATCTACTCTAAGAATTACTAATCCGTCTTTATCTTATAGTATACCCCTTTAACTATAGACCTTATAAGGATACTCCCCCGGGGCCATTATATCCTCCTCGGAGACTTTAACCTTTACTATCCCCTTTAGGCTAGCTACCCTAGATTCTATCCTAGGTCTAGCACCCTCCTAGAACTAACTACTCGCTAAAACCTTAACCTTATTATACCCCCCGGAATAACCACCTAGTATAGGCTAGGCCGGCGGCTAAGTATTATCGACCTTATTTAGGTACCATAGGGGCTCCGCTACGACTATAATAGTATAGACACTAAGGTTATTAAATCTAACCACCTCTCCTAAATTATAACTATCCACCTTAATAAGGACCGCCCCGCCGACTCGGCCCCCTTATAGCCCCCCGACCGCCTATACTAGGTCTAAAAGGAATTCGACCCCTTTCTCGCCTACTAGGCAGCCCCTAGGATCCTTATATATCCGGGCCCCTTTATAACGCCCTACGATATCGATAAGGCCCTTAACTAGCTAACTCAGGACCTTACTACCGTTACCGACTAGACGGCCCCGCGACGCCAAACCGGCCCCCCCGGCCGCCCGCCTTATCCGTGGTAGACTAATAAACTAACGTCCCTGACCTAAGAAGCGCGTAGACTATATAGGCGGTATATAATAAGGAAATCACGGAATAGATAGGAAGAGTATAGGGAAGCTAAGCACCGCCGCGATAAAGCTATAACGGTAGCGAAAAGGCAGCATTAGCGCCACCTCCTTTACTTAACCTAAGTAAATAATAGGCTCCTTTAAAGGCTTTAGAAATAGGCTCGGACTAAAGGACACTAACTACCCGGACCCCCTATTATACCACCGTTACGCTAAGACCACGGTAACCTAGCGACCTCCTATAATAAGAAGGCGGATATTCTATACGCTAAGTTTTTCCCCCTCCCCGGAGACTTAGACCCTAAACCCCTAGGATAAGAGTACCCCTCTAAATAGGATATAAACCGGAGCGTTACCGTAACGGATATCTAAGGCCGCCTCCGCCGGACTAAGTTATAGGCCGCCCCCGGCCCGGACGGCTTCCTAATAGGCCTCTTAAAGGCCTATAGCCCGGCCCTATACTAGATCCTAGCCACGATCCTCTTAGCCTACCTAACCCTAAGCTACTTCCCCCGCCGCTACCGCTCCGCCACTATTATAATTATCCGAAAAGAGGGCCGCCTATAAAGCGACTACGAGATAGCTAAAGGCTAAAGGCCGATCTCCCTCCTTAACACGATTAGAAAGCTGCTTAAAGGTATTATAGCGGACCGCTTCGCGGCTATAGCGGAAGAACACCGACTTCTCCTTAGCGGCTAGATAAGTAACCGACCAGGGTATAGTATAAAGACGGCCGTATAGTAAGCGATAAAGGCCGTTAGGGCCGCCTAGGCCCTTAGCGGTGCCCCCGCGATACTCTAGCTAAATATACGCGGGGCCTTTAACACCGTCCCCTACATTAGACTCCTTAAGTCCCTTAAATATAAGGGGTTCCTAGACTAGGCCGTCTAGCTAACTAATAGCTTCCTCTAAGACCGGATAGTCCACCTTCTCTTTAACGGCTAGGCGGTAGCCCCGCGGCCCCTTTATACCGGTATACTATAAGGGTCCCCGGTCTCCTTAATCCTTTTTATTCTATATATATCCACTCTATACGAAGAACTCGAACACGCTATAAGGACTACCACGATCGGCTTTACTAATAACACGAATATTATTACCTTTAGTTATATAAAGGCCTAGACGCGGCACCGCCTTACTTCTGCCTAACGAATATATAAGGCTTAGTCCTAGGTAAGTGGCCTTTAATTTAAGCCCTTAAAATACGTGTTTATACCCTTTATAAAGTCCTATTCCCCGCCCTCGTTACCCCTCTACCTCGGTATTATACCGGTACCCCCCTTAATAGAGGCTAGGTTCCTCGGGGTATAGCTAAACCGGAAACTTAACTTCTCACGGTATAAAAAGGAGATCTAGAGTAAACTACAGATATAGAACTACGCCCTAACCAGGCTCGCCGCGGTAGCCTAGGGCTATAGCTTCGCCGATACCTAACGCCTTTATATTACTATAATCTGCCTAGCTATCTCCTACTACGCCGCTACCTTTTATCGAATTACTAATAGGCCCCGCTATAGCCTTACTATAGCCCTTAGCTCGGCCTAGAATAAGTGCCTTAGGACTATCGCAGGAGCCTATAAGGCTATACCGATCCGGATCCTAGAAAAAGAGATATATATCCCCCCCCTCGATCTATATCTTACCCGCCTTATAGCTAAGAGAGCTCTTAACTACTAAAACACCGGAACTAAGGGGCTTATCCTAGCTAGCACCTAGGCCGTTATAAGAGTATTAGCAGCACTAAGGCGTCGCTATACTACCTAATAAATACTCGCCTAGCCCGCCTAATCCTTTACCGCCTAAAATTAAATAAATAATAGTAACCCGGACACCGCCCTTCAGGAAGAATAGAAAAGAAGGTGGAGGGACTCAGGGCCTACACGGAACCTAACCTACGCCGCGGCGGTACCAAACCCGGAACCCCCGTAAAAGAGACCTCTAGAGATATATAGGCCTTTTAAAGCTATAGAGCTCCGTCCTTACCTAAATCCGATCTAAGAAACTTAGCCTTAGAGCCTTCCTCTTTAAAGCAAGAGTTCCCGGCTTCGCTACCGCCTAGTGCCCTTATAGGGATAGAGGGGCTAAGATAGCCGAGTATATTATCCTATAATACTAGAATACTATTCTAAAGTCGCGGCGAGACCTCCACGGTACTATAAGGAGACCGATCTTAACTAAAGGAGACCTATTTAATACACTAAACCACCCTAAAAAGGCTAAAGTAATCGCGAAATAGTTCCTATATCTTAGCCGCCTAAATAACTTCCGTTTTACCCTAGAGATTATAAGGAACTATATATCGGAGGTCCTATAATAGGACTACCCTGGTATAGAGTATATAGAATAGTAATAGCACCTAACTAAGACTTTTATATTTATTCTAGGGCCCTATAAGCTAGGGCCCTGACGGCACTAAAGGGGTATACTATAATAGTATCTACCCTCTAATTAGCCTTAGTATTACCCTTATCTTCCTCCTACTTATTACCGGAAACACTATCGCTATTAGCGTTATACTCGCGTCCCTATCCTATTATATTAGTATTATTATACTATAAAAAGACCGCTAAGAGACCGCTAAGAGACTTATAGCTACCTTTAATAGGATAGCGATTATCCCCTTTAACCTATTTAGACGACGTTCTAGACTAGCTAACGTCACGTCTCCGCCGCGGCGGCGGCCGGCAGGGTAAGCACGCCTAGCGGCGCGCTTAAAAGAAGCCACCGCCGCTATAAGCCGACTATAAGCCTACCTAAAGTTAGCGCGGCATAGTATCGGCACCCCTAGGGACCCGACTTATAACCGCGCCGTCCCCTCCCTTATTAATAGCCGCTATAAGCTCCCGGTAATATTCTAAGATACGCTACTAATACTTTAAAGCTATAGCCAGGACCTACTAACTATTAGAACCCTATTACCACTACTATAATACCACTAAGATACTATTATAGGAACGACTTATATCCTTATAAGTTCAGTGGCTATTAGTATACTAATAGTATACCGCTCCTTTTCTAGTAGTATTAGTATATACCTCTATATCCTCTGGTTTTTTACCTCCGAGCCGTTTAGTATATCTAAGATATCTACTTATAGTCAGAAACGGCCACTTATCGGTATCACGCCGGCACCCTAAGGGCGCCCCTAGGAATACCCATAGCAAAACTTATATAGCGCTAGCCTTATAGTAGCAAGCATTATTCTTTTTTTTAAACTACTTCTTCTTAGGAGGTATCTTAGAAATAGTTAGCACTAGACCTATAACCGATACGCGCCCCCTATAGCACCCCTTTACTTATAGTAGCGGTTCTTTTATTATTAATCTAACTATTATTATTATATAATTAACTATAGCCTATCTTATTAGCCCGCTCTAAAACCACCGGCCTCTTACCCGCGCTACTACTTATAATTTAATAATATTAAAACGACCCTATATCTTTATAAACCGCCAGATACGTATTATTAGTAACTACGGCATAGAGCCGGGTATAAAGACAGGAATAAAGGGGCGGGCGGCTTATAGGCAAACCTATGATATCGTGATAAGAGGGTTAAAGGAGGAAAAATAAAAAGAAGGGCGGAGGCCCTTAAAAATTTTAATTAACCTAACTATAGTTATAGAAGGCGGTCGAATTCGGCAGGCATATATAATAAAGGCAGGAGCGCCTACTAAATCCCCCGTCTAAAAGGAAGGTATAAATAAAACCGGCCACCCCGATACAGGGAGACTCCCCGATAAACGGCACCGCTACGGCCCTCTTTCGGCTCCCTGCATAGTATACCGCACCCCAGGCTAACCTAATCCCTAGCCTACTACTTTCCCGTTAGCCACTAAACTAAAGGTATAATCCAGATACGTATTAAGTCACTACCGGGACCCCCGAGGCCCCGACGCGGCATTAACCCTAATAAGGAGAGTATAGGGGTTTTTCTACCCGCACGGGTTTTTCCCCCCTATAACTAGCTAAGAAGGACCGTATAGCCTAAGCCGGGCTCCTAGATTAGATTAGCTAGGATAGCGGAGTAAGAGAATAATAATAATAATAATAATACTTAGGAACTATAAAGACACCTCCCTAACACGCTTATCGACGAGTATTATAATCGAAAGAGTAAAACTAATTAATAGTGTTATTAGTGCCCTATAGGGACTTTTCTTATTTAGGTCTAGGGGAGAAAAGAAAATAGAAAAATTAAAAAAACTAAACGCCGACGCCCTCCCCCCCCCCCCAGCCCCTAACTCCCCCTAGTCCGAGCCTAAAA
>NW_027263534.1:6748578-6779847 GCF_042370955.1 Sodiomyces alcalophilus JCM 7366 | reverse complement strand
ATAGCCTAAGCCGGGCTCCTAGATTAGATTAGCTAGGATAGCGGAGTAAGAGAATAATAATAATAATAATAATACTTAGGAACTATAAAGACACCTCCCTAACACGCTTATCGACGAGTATTATAATCGAAAGAGTAAAACTAATTAATAGTGTTATTAGTGCCCTATAGGGACTTTTCTTATTTAGGTCTAGGGGAGAAAAGAAAATAGAAAAATTAAAAAAACTAAACGCCGACGCCCTCCCCCCCCCCCCAGCCCCTAACTCCCCCTAGTCCGAGCCTAATAATAACTATAAGTAATCCTTATTTATTTTTTATAGCCGGTTTTTTTATAAAGACCGGCTAACTTTGAATTATATTTAACTAACTAGCTTAGGCGGCGGGTAATAGTGGCTATATAGCGCTCTATACGAATAACGGTATTACGCCTTTTACGCTTAGCCTCCTCCTCCTTTTCCTGGCAACGACGCGCTACGGGGTCGAACCCCTTATTATCTTAGGGTATTTCTTTATAGCCTTAAGGGCCCGACGTAACTTAGTTTGGACCCGATAGGCCCAGCGCTTATATATATTAGCGGTGCTCTTTATAAGGATATTAGGCTAACTTATAGACGTCTAGTCGTCTAGACTATTAACGCCCTATACGGCCGCTATTAATATTTTCTATAGCTTCTTAGCTACCCGCTCTGCCCGTAATAAAAGCTATATTTCTAGTTAGTAACCTTAGGAGCGGTTAAAGTAAAGGGGATTATAGTTATGTAAACGTATTTACTTATAGTCGCGGCTATTACTATTATAGTAGTAGTGGTATTTATTAAATGCCTTACTACTATAGTAGGGCCGTATAGTATTCATTATTATCATAGTAGTGGTATTTATTAAATGCCTTACTACTATAGTAGGGCAGTATAGTAAGGGGACCGGTGGCGTTATCGGCACGTAACGCTAGGGAACCTAGCGTCCGGGCGTACCGCCTATAGGGAGTATAAGGCTTTAGACCCGAACTAACTAAAATAACGGGATATAGCGGTATTTCGACGCTATCGCTATCGCTAAAGTCCGAGGGTTTATTACTAGACCCGTTTATAGATAGAGCGAACTCCGATAATAATAACCTATCGGAGTTAGCTTCCTTATTATTAAAGAGAGTGGCTTTATAGGTACTACCGCTTATAATAACGTCCTAACTAGTATGGTTAAGGACGCCCTTTAGGTTACCGAGGGGCTTAAAAGCACCCTATAGCGAATTATTACGCCCTAAAAGGAGAGGGTTAGTCGACTTAGTGACCGGAGTAGCCGTAGTAGCCGGCTTCTTAACGGTCCTGACCGATGTAGCTTATTTAGCTAGAGTAGCCGCCGTCCCTGGCTACTTAATAGCTTTATCCTCCGACGAGTAAGAAGACGACGAATCCGAGGACGAATCTAATAATAAGGCCGAAGAAGAGTTAGACTATTATTACTGCTACTACTACTACTACTACTTAAGAGTAGCCGCTATAGCCGCGGCCTTAGCCTTAGCCTGAGCCTTTTTAGCGGCCCGCTATGCTTTCTTCCTAATAGCCTTAGTTATCCCCTTATCGATAACCTTAGGTGCTACTTTAGTAGACTTAGTGCCGCCCGCGTTAGACTTCTTACCGGCCTTACCGGACTTCTTAGAGGACTTACTGGCCGCGCCGGACTTTTTATACTTATTAGCTAAAGCAGGGGCCGCTATTATATAATAGTGGTCTGCTCTAATACTATAAGTTAGCCTAAGGTCTACGCGAAGGTAATATAATACTTATATAGTGATAGTAGTAATAATAATAATAATAATCTGCCACGATATTAGCCGAATCCTAAGCCGCCCACGATCCTATACGCGATATATAAAACCACGCAGAGATAGTATATACCCTAATAAGGAGTCGATAAGATAACTTAATACCCTTAATATAGACGGGGATAGATAACTTACTATTAATAGCGATATTATTATTATTATTATAGATAGGTAAATAAGAAAGGGTAAGGGAGAGGAAAATAATAAGATAAGTTCGGTAAATAGAAAAGTCCTATATTAGAATAGTCGTATAACCTAATATAGGCCCTACTTATATTATTCCTCCTCCTTTTACCTGGATACAACTACCTATTACGGGTTTCTATAATACAGTTATTGAGTTAATAAAGGGCGCGTCTAGGGTGCTATTATAGTATACGCGTCTACAGATAGGCTTTATTATTATTAATGTTTATGATAGATATCACGCCTTATTATTACCCGGCCTTAAGCTAGATAAGCCGCGAGAGGGCGATAAAGGAAATAGAGTAAGTTCTTTTATTATTTAGGACTATAGCTTAGCGGGCCTTATTCCAAAGGAGTTCTTTATATAGGCTTTCTGGGTCGCCTTAATAATAGTGGTAGTATAAGGGGGATTACGAAAGTAATAAGGGGCTATAATTTATTACCTACCTAATATCTGCTTTTGGAGTTATGGTTTATTCTGACTAAAGCCCTTTATTAGATAAGGTCCCTACTAGAGCGCTTAGGGCTTTATTATAGTATAGTCGTAGTAAGAGAGATAAATAAAGGAGACCTAGGAGAGTTATGCTTTATCTAAAGATAACCAGGCCTCTCGGTTTATAAAGACTATGGTTATATTATATACCGTAGACGGGATTAACTAGAGGAAAGTTAGGTTAGGTTATAGAGGACGGCTAGTTTGGTTCGGGAGGACGAGGAGGGAGTTAGTGGCCCTGATAGGAGGAGCTTAAGGCGGTTAACCGTCCCTAGGTCGAGATAGATTAATAGGCGGGCCGGACTAGTAACGGTTACCGGCTCCTGTGGATAGGAGCCTAGGAAGAAGGGGCGTGATATCAGAGATATTCTATTCGAGGGAATCGGATAGGACTTAGGGGTGTTAAGGAATATATTAAGAAACTGGAACCGGTCCTAAGGTTAACCCTAGGGATATTAAGGACCGAGTTATATTTTAGGATTATTAAGCTGGCCTAAGACCTGTGGTCTTAGAGCCTTAGATTATTATATACCGATCCTAGCGAGGATAGTTACTAGTCCTTAAGTAGGGTGTTTCCCGTTAAGTCCTGAGTTAAAGGAGCTTAACGAATAATCTTATAATTCTTCCCCCCCTAAGGTCAGCTTCGTGACCTGTTCTTGTTATAGTCTTAACGACTCTCTTCACTCCTTATACAAAACCTATAACATAAGGGCCCCTAAGAATAGGTTCTAAGTAGCGTAAAAAGAAAAGGGGTTCCTTTTTATATACGCCTCTAGTCGGATTCGAACTAACCTAGTTACCTTAACTATATACTAGGTGCACTACTACTATACTATAGAGGCATAATAATTATTAAAAGTACTTATTTATAAATAGAATATACGCTTAAAAGAAGTCGTAATAAATAAGATATAGTAATAGAATTATACGCATTTTGCTATATAGATATACTCTTTATGGCGGAATATTACTTATCGTTGTCGATCTCGGTCTTTATATATAATAGTTAAACTATTATAGTATTAGTATTATATTAGTTCTGGAAAATATTTATCCAATCTATGTCTTCTATAGCGAGCTATACTTATTATTATTATAAGTATCTTCTTACTCTCCTATACTAGCTAATCTAGGAGCCCTGATTAGGCTATATAGTTTTTTTTATTAGTTATTATCACGGGTTAACCCCTTGAATATATAGTTTTAGTATAAGGCCGGAACCGCTAAGTAGCACGTAGATCCGATACTCGGACCTTACGCTGTCCTTACCGCGGATTCGTATGAACCTAGTAAATTCTGTGCTCCTCCGTAGACCTTTTCATTTCCTTTCCTTAATGCTAGCTAATATAATTATTCGGCCTTACTTAGTACGATTACCCTATAACTAGCCGCTTATATAGCTAGAATTAAGTAAACTCTACGCGCTATATTAGTATAGACTTAGATACGAACACGCTATTAGGCGGCGCCGGTCCTACCAACCCCGCTAAGCTAGCTAAGTGGATAAACTAAAGGATCACGGAAGCTATTAATATAATACTAGGTCCTGTATAAGAATAAATAGCTTAATAATAAGAGCTGCTTTAAGAAATAGCGAACGGCTTCGTAAACGCCTAAGCCTTATAGTAACCTTCCCCTAATCTCGCGCCACCTTTAGAGGGAGTCCCTACGAATATACCTACGGAGTTAGTAATAGGTCCTCTTACCCTGGTAACTCCCGCTCTCCTTAAAATCAAAGTTCTATAGGAGCCGCACGCCCTATATACTAAGGCCTTACCGTACCCCGCGAGGTTTAGTAGGAGATAAGTAGAATACGCTATATAGTCGTAATAAATACGCGATAAGCTCCTCTTAGATAAATACCTATTTAATAACCGAGTAAAGATATAGCATTATATTAACTTATGCCTAGAAGGGAGTGCTTAGTAAACAGTATCGGCCTATTACGCCGCTAAAGCACTGGGAGGTACCTATAACCCCGAAGAGTTCCTTACCTACCTAGACTATATATATAAGGACTAGAATAAATAGCCTCGCGCTACTTACGCGCTGCGTTCTCTTAAGCAGCGCGAGTATAACTGGCTGGTCATAAGTTATTCATAGAGTGAGGCCGAATAATTGAATTATCTCAAGCTAAGGAGAAAAGAAGGAAAAGGGGAAAACTCTATAGGTGCTTACGACCTAAACATAATATCGCGGCGACCCGCTAGGAATATACTATGATTAGTCGGAAGATCCGGTGCTTTACCGGATTATCTCCATAGGATTAACCCGTATTATTACCCCCCTCCCCCCTCGGTAAGCTATTAACCTTCGGTATAGGTTTATAAAGCGTTATTATTCGATTAAATAACGCTTCTGTATTAATTCAATAACGACCTTTAGCAGCTCTTCCACCCTATATAAGCTCTTTGTTTATTAAAGAGCGCTTAAGGTCAGCCTTTATAGTTAGACGATTAATGAATATTCCGTGTAGGGATATAGTTATTATTTATAGTCGGGTCGTAGGGTTATTCCTGCTATATAAGGAGCCCCGGTAGCGTACCTTCCCTAACTAAGTAACTTACTTATATTAATAATACTAACTTCGCTATTACCTTTATAGATCTATTTTTCTTCTTTTCTTTAATAATATCTAACACTATCCATAGTATATTTTCTATCGACTATAACTCCTTTATATATCGTATTATCACGCTAACCTCTTATCTTCCTCTTTTAAAAGATATTTAAGTTTTTAGGATTATCTCCAGCCTCTAAGGTACGTGTTCTCGTTCTTCCTATAGACCTTATATAACGTTTACTATCTTATATATATAATATAGGGGGCTAATAATAATAATAATAATAATAATACCAGTGAGGAGGTACCTGCTCCCGCCCCGGCTAGTAAGGAGATTACTACTCCTGCCTTAGCTATAGACCGCCGCGCCTAGCTAGCCCGAGCCGCTAAGGCTAAGGGTAAGCGTTTTATAGGCGAAGCTTTTATAGTGGTTAAGAGCCCCGCGAAGCGCGCTCGCGGAATAAAATATCTTCTTAGGGGGACCCGTTTAGTCTTTTACTACGCTTATATAAAGGCAGTTACTAACGGCTAGGATAAGCGGCGCTACCGTGATTAGTCAGGACCCGGAGCGAGCATAGCCGATCCTAAATACTATAACTACTCGAAGAGCGGTTATAAGTGTTTTCCCCCTCCGCCTAGAATAACTAGTCTATTAGTAATACTCCTAGAGGCGGCGAAGGTAGTTATCGACGACCCCTTTTATAGCCCTAAGGCGGTAAAGGCACTTATAGCGGCTTATTCGGCCTTTTAAAAGGCGTTTAGGGTCTCGAAAAAGGCTTCTAACACTTTATCAGAGGATAGGCCTATCTTAACGCCTATTAACTTAAGAGCCGGTAAGCCCCGCTTATCGGTACATATTACCGCCTCCCCCCCCGCGGGGACTCTTATATCGTGGTAGGTGGACCTATACCTATCGAGGCGCCTCCTACTATTATTACGCCTATTCCTAGCGCGATAATTACCTTTACGGGGGTAAAGAGCCTATACCGGCTTAACCGGTTCCTAAAAGTAGTTAAGAATATCGTAGGGGGTATAGCTGTTAATGTAAAGAATATTAAGTCCTTTAAGGGAAAGAAGACGGATAGGTAGGCCGAGGTCACGCTATCTACGTTATCTCCTATTATCGCGGAAAGCGTTAACGGTTATAAGGATATTTATAATAATATTAATCTCGATACCTAAACCCGGTAGCTAGGGGCGGGGCTTATCCGCCCTCATTTAATTAATATAAACGGCTTTACTATTATTCTAACCTTTATTTAATCCTTACCGCCTTTCTTATAACCCTTCCTTTTTTTATAATATTCGCGGGGTCCGTTATTAACTTTAATCGGGCTATACTGCTTTTTATAGTGATCTAGGGCACTTAATTCTTATAGGGACTCCGTCGGTTCCTAGGATATCCAGGCGTATCCTTCCTACTTTACTAACACCTCTTTTACTACGACTCTACCTACCTTCCTATTCCTAGCGTATAGTATTTCCTTTACTGTCTATTCGTCTTCATCTAGACTATTACGAATCGGTCCGGGTTAGGGGTTATATAGGACTTAACTAAGAAGCGGGTCTTCGCTTATATATCATAGAAGGTCTATATAGAACCTGGGGTATACGTCCAAAGGTATATTTATTTTAATAGATTGAGCTACGAGTAGTAGGCTATATGCGCGGAAGAGAGGAAAATCAAGCAAATAGCTGTTAAATTCGTAGAATCGTAGGATTACTGCTTGTTACGTAAACGCGTAGTTATATATAAAGAACTGACTTCTGGGATTTCTTCCTGGATCCGGGGCTGGCAAAAGACCCTGAAAGATTGGGTGGCGACTGTTACGTTAACAGCCTACGCGACGGTTATCACGCCACGTTATTAGCTTGCGTAATAACCAAGATATCGTATTTACAATACCTAGTATATTTACAAAACATATATCATTAGCTAAGTATATATACACATATAACACGTATAGTATTATAGTATAGGTTAAGCTGGTTATAAAGCTATAACCATACACTGTTTATTTTGACTTAGATATTCTACTTATGATTATTATGATTATTACTTATTATAAGTATAATATTAACACCCCCCCGTAAGCTGACTCTTATGTAATAAGTGCAGCTTAGTCAGGTTATAATTATAGTTATGTTATATTATAGCGCAGTAATCCTAGTCTATCTAAGACTACAATACATAGAGGAAAAAATTTAAAAAACCTATTGATTTTAATTCAAGGGAAAATTTCAAACCCCTTATTATTATTATGATATATTATTCAAAGGGAAATTCAAAAAGACCTTTGATATCTAGGAAAACCCGGACGTAAAAAACCTAGTTGAATCTCCTTGTAAAGAACTAAGAATACTTAGTATTAAAACCTAGTATTTTAATTCTTTAATAACATTATAAGGCGGCAAATCATACTCAGGCAACGTATCGTCCTTATGGCCTAGGTTTATATAACCGCAAAGAGTATTATAAGTCTCTTTTACTAAACCTTTAGTCATTATATTAGCTATATTAAATTTCGTATTTATATATACGATTTTTATTTTATTATTATATAGCTGTTGCCTGTAGTAGTGATACTGCCTGTCGATGTGCTTTACCCGATTATGAAATTCAGGGTTTTCGGCGAACTTCTTTGCACTCTCACTATCTATTAAGATAGTAGGAATCTCAAGAGTTTTATTATTATTATTATTATGATTAGTATTATTATTATTGCCCCTTATGTTAGAATCTAGACCTAGATTCTGTAGTATATCTTTGTATAGATTACAAAGATGGATTCCTTCTTTAGAAGCTTCGGTGAGAGCTATATATTCGGCCTCTGTTATTAATAAAGCAATGAGTTTTGTTTAGTTAAGGTCTAATTAACGGTGTTATTTACTCCCACGCAGTAAATATATCCTGAAGTCGAGGTTCTATCTTCGATTATAACTAAAAAGCTAGTATTAGAATAACCGTAAATACCAAGGTCTTCTTTATTATAATTATATAAAAGACCGATATTAGGATATATATTTATATAAGCCTAGATTCGATTTAACGCAGTAAAGTAATCTTGCGAGGGATTAATTATATAGCGAGAATACTGGTTAACTGCGTATATTATATCTGGTCTTAAATATAAGGCTAGATATAATAAAGCCCTGATTTCCTGTTAGTATTTATTTATATTATTAGTTAACGCCTATTCAGGATTTGGTACTAGGACCTTGTTGTGTATACAAGGGGTGTTAACCCTTTTTAGACTTCGTTTATTATACCTTTTAAGTATGTTACTAGTATAAGGTTACTGGCTTATAGAAAGAGTCTCATTATCTTTATTTGTATTTATTATATGGCCTAGAAAGGTATTTATTTCACCTAAGTCTTTAAGTGAAATATCTTTAGATATCTCCTCAAAGAAATAGTCTAAAGTGTTCTTAGAAGGGCTTAGAGCCACTATATCGTTAACGTGGTATAAAAGAATAGCTCGTTCTTTTATTCTTTTAATTTTATTATATTCATAAAAGGTAAAAAGTCCGTTATTATATTCAGAGACCTGGCAACCTAGCTTAGATAATATCTTAACCAGGTAATTATACCAGAGTCTAGGACTTTGTTTTAACCCGTATCAAGCTTTATTAAGCTTGCGGAGTGTTATATTATTTTTATTATTATTTTCTGAGCTGTCTTCTTTCTTAAAGCCTGTAGGTTATATAGCATATATCAAGGTATCTATATCGGTATGAATGAACGCGTTTTTGACGTCGAGCTGCCTGTATTTCTAGCAGTGTGATACGCCTAGTATAAAAGCTACGTTATAGCTTTCTGGCCGGTAGGTAGTTGAAAAGCTTTCTAGATAACTAAGACCTAGAACCTTATTAAACCCCTGAATAACCCACCGAGCCTTATATTAAATCGCTTCGCTAGAGCTATTATATTTGATTCTGAAGACCTAACGACCTCCTAGTACGTGGTAGTCTTCTTTTAGTGTATTATAATTATTAGGCGTATTTCTTATACTTATTAAGTCCCAGGTCTTTCTCTTATCGAGTTCTGATACTTTAGCTACCATCGCGTCTATCCATTTACCTTTATATAGGCAGTTTATAGCCTGTTTATAGGTTGCTGGTTCGTTAATCGAATTTATAGTTAAAAGAAATAGCGAATGCTCTTTAAACTATTGGTTTCTAAGTATAGTATCTTTTATATAGTATAGTAAGTGCGCACCATTATTTTAGGATATTAAATCCTTATAGTCCGGTTTTGATGGTTCTGAAGGTATTTAGACTTCTAGTCTGGTACTTTGGCTACTGTTATTATTATTAGCCGGGCTATAGTTAATATTATTGTTATTATTATTATTATTATTATTATTATTATTATTATTATTATTATTATTATTATTATTATTATTATTATTATTATTATTATTATTATTATTATTATTATCAACAGCTAGAACTTCATAGCCCGCTGCCCGTAGACGAAGACTCTTACGTCTATTATTATTATTATTCTCTTCTTCAGGTTAAATAGACTTAACAGAACGTTTCGAAACACGCGAAGGGATATTTTATAAAAATTAACCGGTATTTTTACTAAAAGTAATTGCTTTATTATACTTAACGGGTTAATAAGGCCCGCGGTTAGAAACCTGGTTATACACCTAAGTATTAATATAAGGAGGGCCCTAGGTTATTATAGTTTTTAGGCGTATAGTTATTATTATAGTTATTATAACAAGATAATCGCAGACCCATCGGCATATAGTCGGACCGATAACCGCGCACGGACCACCGATCCGAACCTATCTCTATACATAAGTTAAGGGATTAGTTTAATCCCTTAAGTTAAAGTCTTAGTCTAAAATCAGCGCTTAGTTAACGAATATACTACGATCACTCTACGATACTAAGCTATTAAGCCTTTCTATAATATCTTTTCCTTAACTTAAGTCTACGGACTTTCCTCTCGTTATAATTCTTTAACTTACACACCTTTAAGGTAGTCAGGCCGAAGATACCACCAAAAAGGACTTAAGGAACGAGCGTCCCCCCGGGGGGAGCCAATAAGAACGCTAAGCAGGCGCCCGTCGTACTAAAATTAATAATACCGGTACCCGAGCAGGGACCGGATAAAAACAAGGGGTCCACGGATACGCCGGTTACGCTCGGTCCTAAAGATAGTGGTTTATAGGTTAATCGGCGATCCATCGCCGGCCCCTCGACGTTAACATAAAAGGCGTTAATTACGATATTTTCGTAGTATCTCTAGTAATAAAACAAGATTAACCGAGTAATTATAGAGACGCTCGCCGAATAACCGGCGCCCCGGCGCGATTATAAAAAACCGCCGGTGTATAATTATAAGCTAATTAAAGAGTTATCCACGGTTATAGAAATCGACGATTAGTTAGCGGCGATTAAGGCTAGGAACCAGTTTAGGCCTAATACCCTAGTGCTATAACAGATCGAATAGGCTTTAACGAAGCTCGAATATACCTTCTAGATATCCTAAAGGCATTATACCCGGAAAATCGCTAACCCGAACTAAAACGACTTTACGGCGTTTATTCGGCGAGAGTATCTATCCCGGGATATATAACGGTACTACTACCGTAAAAAACTTCGTAAGCTACGAATAACCGGTAATATAACGCTAATAAAGCTATTCGAATAAGAGGATAATCTATACCGGCTATTAGGCCAGGAGATAAACAGAAAAAAAGAGCGTGCCTATGACTATTTTAGTCGACTACCCCTACGTATTAAGGATAAGATATAAAAGCGGAAAACTATACTAGATAAGGCCGTAACGCTAGCTTAAAAGGCGTAGCTATTCTAGGATATAAGCCCTATTAAGAAGGTAAGCAGTAAGCGATCGGATACCGGTTACAAAAGGACCCTATTAAACTTCTAGCGTTCGGATAGTCACTTAAGTCAGGCAAGCACCCTAGCAACTAATCGGCGTACGCCCGCTAAGCCAGGTAAAACGGACTTAAAGGGGGCGCCCCTAACGGGTTAAAAGGCATCAGGCTCAGGCCCAGAGCCTTCGTAAGCGTAGCCTAGCACGCGTACCTTTACGGGCAAGTGCTATAACTACGGTAAAAAGAGTCACCGTTCTAAGGACTATTATGGTAATAAGGAACGACGAATAACCGATAACGGGGCGGCGAAGGCTCGCGCCCGTGTTAATAACATGCACGCTATATATAACGACCTCGATAATAATATTCGGGTCAGAGAACTCTATTTATCAGGAAATAAGTCGGCGTAGGTAATAAGGGGGCCGGACCTACGCCTAATAACCGGCTAGCGATCGTAGTTAGCGAAGTAATAAGATCTATATCGATAATAATCCGTCACGGAAAGGAGGTTAAGTTTAGCGTAGACTTAGATACCTATACGCAGGTAGATATTATTAGCCTAGCGTTAGTAAAACGCCTAGGGTTAAAACCGCTCTTAGAGGTTAAGACCCCGGAGATTAAAGGCTTCGACGGTAGCCCGGTAAGGGTTCGCGGAGCGTACGGCTTAGCTTTCTATCTACTAGACGCAGAGGGACGGCCCCGCCTATTAAAAAGGGTCTTCCTATATACGGACCGACCTAAGGGTACCGGATAATTACTACTTTCGAATAATAGTATAGGTCAGGAAGGTATTATAATTAACACGGCTCGCCGAATATTCGTCTACGGGCCGATCTTAATTATAGACCCCGAGCTATAGGCTTACGAGGTTATAGAAAGGCGCGCGAAGGCGTACGTTATATATATCGCTACCACTACTACTATCGCACCGGGGACACCGGATATAACTATCCTATCTATAAACGATAAGGTAATATACGGACTAGTCGTTGAACTGCCGCCGGAAATCGCTAACTACTAGGATATGTTTTCGGAATAAACCGCGAAGGAGCCGCCCTTACTAAAGGACGCCGAATACACGATTAACCTATAAGATAGCAAGGAACCGCTATTCGGGCCGTTATATCCCTTATCTTAAGCCTAGCTAAAAGAGCTAGAAAAGTATATCGCTAAAGGGATAGCGAGCGGTTATATCTAATAGTTAATAAGTCCTATAGGCTTACCGGTACTATTTATGCCTAAGAAGGATAGCAGCTTACGACTCTACGTCGATTATTAAGGGTTAAACACTATAACGATTAAAAACAGGTACCCTCTACCCCTAGTAGGCGAGCTATTAAATAGGCTTACCGGGGCGAAGTACTTTTCTAAGGTGGATATCCGAGATACTTATTATAGGATCCGGATTAAAAAGGAGGACCGCTAAAAGACGGCGTTTAGAACACGATACGGCTATTACGAGTATACGGTTATACTATTCAGGCTAATAAATACTCCGGCTACTTTCTAGGCGTATATTTACTAAGCACTCGCCGGTTTACTGGATATATATTATATCGCTTACCTAGATAATATCCTTATATATTCCACGTTAAGGGAACAGTATATAAAGGACCTAAAAAAGGTCCTGGATCGGCTTCGTAGGGCCTAGCTATATATAAAGCTATCGAAGTATAAATTCTACTATAACTAAGTAGACTTCTTAGGGTTTATAGTAACCCGCGAAGGTATCGCGATAGATCCGGAATATATACGTACGGTCGCCGAGTAGCCGGCGCCCGAGTTATTCCGGGATATCTAAGTTTTCCTCGGTTTTACTAATTTCTATAGGAGGTTTATTAAGGGATACTCTAAAGTCACCACGCCGTTAACTACGCTACTAAAAGGCAGTTAGGCGGGTAAAAAAAAAGGACCTTTTAAGTTCCTAAATAGCGCTAAGTAGGCGTTCGAATTACTAAAAGTCGCCTTCGGGTCGGCGACTATTCTACGGTACTAGAATCTAGTACTAGATATAAGGGTCAAGACGGACGCCTCGAATAAGGCTATTTCCGAGATCCTAAGTTAAAAGTATAAGACTAGATAGCGACTAATCGCCTACTTCTCGCGGAAGCTTTCTAAGATAAAGCAATAATAAGGTATAGGGTAATAGGAGCTATTAGCTATAATAGAAAGCCTCGAGTATTAGCGTTACTATCTTAAAGGCACGGGGCAGGCGTTCACTATACTAATAGACTATTAGGCGCTTAAGGGCGTATTAAACGCGCCGGCGCGGGACCTTCGCGGAAGGCTTACTAGGTAGGTATACCGATTATCGTTATTCGACTTTAAGGTTTAACACCGTCTAGGCAAAACCAACCCGGCAGATAGCCTATTAAGACGGCCGGATTATATAGTGGATAAGACGCCGTATAATAATATGCTTCCTACCCTATCGTAAAGGTTACGACTAGTTAGCGACCTCCTAATAAGCGTTCGCTAATAGATCGCGAGTATCTATCTTACCCTAATAAGTAACGTAGTAAAGATTATATATATTTAAGCCGCTCGGGTAACGCTACCCGAATATAAGCCTAGTAAACGCAAGCAGGCATAGACTCTATAGGAGGGGGCCCTGCCTAGCTTAAAAGATAAGGATAGAAAAGGGCTATAACCCCTATGTCCTACTAATAGCACCCGGCGTGTTATTGTCGCTACTATTACCCGCTCCTAAACACGAGACGTAGGGTATTAGGCGATTACTTAACGAAGGGTCGCTGATAAGATATCGCCGACGCCTAAGGCTAATAAGGCTAGGGTTATTATAATACCGGATTAGTATATCCTATGTTCTATAGCTAGAGAGCTAGCTAGGAATAAAACGGCAGGTCGGCGTATTATTAGTAAGGAACTAGAAGATCTAGTTAAAGGGCTATAGACCACTAACCCGGATTATATATCCTTAATTAAGAATATTCGCTAAGGGACCGGAAAAAGAGCGGGGTACTCTCTTAGAGATAAGGACGTACTACTATTTAAGAGACGGTTAGTATTACCTATATAGGGCGCCCTAAGGGCGGAGGTCCTATAATAGCACTATAATAACCCCCGAGCCGGGTATATAGGAGCGAATAAAACGCTTAAGCTAATTTTAAGAAAGTTCTACTAGGTAGACTTAGCGGCGGATATTCACGATTATATCGCCGTATATTCGGCGTGTTAAGGGGTATAGGTACCACGATATAAGCCGTACGGTTAGCTATAGACGCTACCGTTACCCACGTATCCGTTCTAAGAGATTAGCATAGATTTTATCACGGGTCTACCGCCTATAAAAGGGGCCGATAGGCAAATATATAACGCTATCCTAGTAATCGTCGACTAGTATATAAAGTACGCTTTATTTATCCTTACGCGGAAGGACCTAATAGCACCCTAGCTAGCGGCGCTACTATATAAGGAAATTAAGTGCCGATTCGGTAGCCTAAAGGGTATAGTAATAGACTAGGATAAGCTATTTATTAGTTAGTTTTAGATAAAGTTCTGCCGCGAGCGGGTAAATACTCGGCGACTATCTACCGCTTACTATCCATAAACGGATAGCTAGACGGAATAAACGTATTAGTTCCTAATTAAGTACCTATAAACGATCGCCGGTAACGCGACGATATAATAGCCTATTTAGTTATTAGAAGCAGGGTTCGCCTATAATAATAGCGAGCACTCCTTGCTTAGTATCTTGTTATATAAAGCGTTATACGGGTACTATCTATATATAATAGAATATATTCGACCCAGGGATAATACCCGGGTATAAGGCGTTTAAGAACGTATTAAGAAACTAGCGGAGGTTCGGCGGAAGGTCCGCGAATACTAGGCGCGTGCCACGGGGTACTAGGCTCGGCACTATAATAAGCGCCACTAACCGTAGCAGTATAAGGTAGGCGACGTTATTAGACTATCCACGAAGAACTTCCGATTCCGGTAAGGGTTAAAGCTAGCACCGCGATATATTCGGGTATAAGTAACTAAGAGGATCGGCGAATAGGTATATAGAGTTCGCCTTCCTATATAGTATATAAGGATACACGATATATTCCCGGTATCCTTATTAGAACCGTGGAAAGACTAAGCGGCCGTAAAGCTATTAGCGAAGGATCTCCCGCTTTTAAAGGAGGAGTAAGACGAATAGGAGGTAAAAGATATCGTTAGTTATAAAGAAGAATAACGGAAAACATTCTACCTTATAAAGTAGGCAGGCTAGCCGGTAGAGTATAATACCTAGGAACCAGAGGACCACCTAGAAAACGCTCTAGGGATCCGGAAAAGGTACTAAAAGCATAAAAAATATATATATAAAAAGTAGGACGACTACGAGATAGTATAAGGCGCCGAAGGGTCATCGGATATAAATAAGAACTTAATTATAGGTTATAATAACCTTTTTCCCTATAATAACTAAATAAATAGGGTTAAACCCCGACTAGTCCTAAAACAAAATCCTAAACTATTAGAATAAAGTTTAACGCTATTTTAGGCGATTATTACTAGCGATCGCTTAGCGAATAAAAAAAAAAAAAAACTTAGTTATTAAAACTATAAAAGTCGGTCTTATTACCGATAGCGGCGGCTACGGTATCGTCGTTATTAGCGGGGGCCGACTAGGCGGCGGTGGCACGGCGATAAGGCGTGCGGATACGATAACAGGGGATATCCTCCTTATCGGAAGAGGCAAAGTTCGGCGGCGTATACTCGGTATCGTTAGCTAGAGCCGGGGGACTAGTAGCCGATAAAGCGGCGGAAGCTCGATAATAAGCTAGGCGGCGGGGACGAGCCGTGGAGGGATAAGGAGTAGGCTTAGTAGCCTCGTTAAAGCTATCGGCGAAAGGATTATTATTATTAGCGGAGGCGTGCCTATAACAAGTAGCCGCTAAGTAACCGGTAAAGCGACGTGCTAAAATAGGGCGCTAAGGGTTATTAATAGCCGCTAAAAGGTTAGCGAGACTATTAAGGACTAGGAAAGTATCTAGGCCCCCTAGATATCCTTTACGATTAAAAGGGTAGTAACTATTAGCCGCTAGATCCTTAATAAAAGTAATAAGCGACTTAACGTCGCGGAGATCGTCCTTATAGGGAGGGCGAGTAAGATCTAGTAGCGCTAAAGCTTCGGCGTCGTTAATACGACCTAGTCGATATATAAAGTTAACCGTTATTATCGAATAAAAAAAAGAAATCTCGTCTAAAATAAGTATTTAAACCTACTAACTATTAGAATATAGCTAAAGGATTACCGATTAAACGACTTATATTCTTTATAAAGAGCTTCTTCTCTCCACGGTCTATAACCACACGGAACCACTTATACGGTTTAGAAATACGTTTATAGCCACGGCGCCGAGCTATCGGCGTTAGGTTATCGTTTAATATATAGATCTGCTTACTACGATTCTAAAGTAGCTAAGTAATACCTAGTATAAAGTCGGGAATCTAAAACTAATTAGTATAGGTAATCGCCGAACGATTAGCGAACGTATAGCGATATATTATTAATAGCCGTGAGCGTAAGTAACGTAGCGGCTAGTACCCGTGCTATCGCTAGCCTTATTAAAATAATTAATACCGGTATAGGAGTCTAGGCGCGAGACGCAGAAGAGGCAGGGCGCCTTATAAGGGAGGGCCAACTCCTAGCCCTTATTAGTATTATATTTTAGCTCACGAAAAGTAATAGCGACTTAGAGATTAACCGACGATATAAGGATAAGCGATCGGCGTTATTAATAATAATAACGATAATAATAGAGGATAAAATAGGCAGCGAATAATTAATAAACGATCGGCGATTATAATAAAGGAAAATAGTTATAGGATAAAGATTAGGAGCTACGAGGAGAATTACGCGAAGGAACTATATACTCGTCGCCGAACGGTTACCTAGCCCTAGGCATAATATCCGCGAAAGGTCAGATAACCATAAATAATAATAATAAGCATCGCGGAGTTTCTATAGCAATATTCGGATAAATTATAAGGTATATAGTCGGCGATAAAACGCCGGCGAGCAGGTAAACAAAGGAGCGGCCACTCTTTTTTTCCTACGGGTTTTTAATAAAGGCTCGTATAGAACTAAATAAAGAGAGATAATTAATCGCGATAAACGCGTAATTAAAGGCATCACGTTAATATAAGTCTATAGGGCCAGACTCATCAGGAGGGGGGGCAGTATAACAAGATAATCGCAGACCTATCGGCATATAGTCGGACCGATAACCGCGCACGGACCACCGATCCGAACCTATCTTTATGCATACGTTAAGGGATCAGTTTAATCCCTTAAGTTGAAGTCTTAGTCTGAAGTCAGCGCTTGGTTAACGAATATACTGCGATCACTCTGCGATACTAAGCTATCGAGCCTTTCTATAATATCTTTTCCTTGACTTAAGTCTACGGACTTTCCTTTCGTTATAGTTATCTAAAGAAGAGTAAAGAAACTGATTCTCTAAGACATAAACGTCTCGAAACCAACCAGTCTTTCTAGTTACTGGGTTATAAGCTTTATAGTTATAGTAATTACCACCTATTAAAGCACCTCGAAGTGCTCTTATATCTAGTTTCTTTATTTTCGGGTCGTTGTTTATATAATAAACAATAGAACCCTAAACCCGTATATTATTAATATTAGGTTTCTGACCTTATAAAAGCTTAAAGGGACTCTTATATTTAAGAGCTGAATTAGGTGATCTGTTGTGTATATAAACAGCTAAGAGAATAGCTTCACCCTAAAGGTATCGAGGCAGCCCTGAGTGGAAAAGAAGAGCTCGAACCTTTTCTATTATAGTTCTTATAACTCGTTCAACAGAGCCTTGAGCTTTATAAGTGTACGGTGGCTTTATATTATACTTTACACCTGCAAAGAGGCGTTAAAAAGAGGCGTTATTGAATTCTTTTCTACCGTTAGTATCCACTTCTTTAATAAAGAAGTGATATTTATTATTATTATTATTATTGTTATTATTATTGTTATTTTCCACCTAAGCTTTCTACTCTTCTATAGCTGTTATAACCGTCGTTTCAGACTTATCTAAGAGCAGTTATACCCACAGGAACCGGGTGGAACGGTCTAGTATAAATAAAATCCAACGCTTTTTATTATAAGAAAGAGGTTCGATCGATCCATAAAGATCCATATAAACCTGCTCTAAATAGGAAAAGTCTTCATATTTATTAACTAAGTCTTTATTGGTAAGTGTAATAGACTTACTCTTCTATAGGCATTATAGCTCTATATTTTAGTTAACTCTTCGTTAGTTATATTATATTCTTTTTGAAGAGTATCAGTATAGAGACTTTTCAAGGTAGTAGGGCTAATATAACCCATTCTGTTATGCCATAGCATTATGTTTTTAGTTATAGAGGTAGTCCTTCGACGGTTATTACGGTCTCTTTATTTATAAAGCTCTTTTTAAGGTTAAAAAGGTTAAGGTTTCTTTGTTACATTATTTCTTTGTTAAGGTATAACTAACCCCTTTCTTTGTTTATTTAGTTCCTTTAAAAGCTTTTTTTAAACCTCTGAAACCTCTTTATTCTAGTTGACTCTTAAGACTGTTCTTAAGGTAAAATAGCTTTTTATAACAGTTTCTTTGTGTTTTTTCTAGTATTTATTATATCTACTTTCTAAGACTTAACCCCCCCGTACAATAGTGCCCGTGCTGCAGCCTAGTATAGCCCTTTATAAGGCAGAGCCGTTATATAAAGAAAGAGGGGCTCTTTATTATTAAATAATAAGAGCTTTTTATTTGTAGTAAGACCGCCAGCTTTACTATCAAGACGAGAGAGACTGATGATATTCGTGCCTATTTCCGGTATATAAAGATACTCTTTTAAAAGCAGAAGCTTCCTAGTGTCCAGGAATTTTATTACGTAGTCTCCTTTACCTTATACCTTTATTTCTGTTTCCTGCCCCTAATAAACGGTTCTTCAATTTATTTTATAAGTAAAAAAGAGTATTTTATTAGTTATTATATACGCCGTAGCCCCGCTATTAACACAAAAATTCAGATTAAGCTTAATACTGTTTTCTGCTTGTATTTTATAAATCTTTTCTACTAACTAATCGATATTAAGGTTAGTATTATTATTGTTATCTTTATCATTAATTTCAGAACTGCCCTATGAGTTCCGGACAGAGACGTCTTGGATAGTTTCTTATAAAGCCATTTTTAAGTACTAGAACGATATGTTTGATTATTCATTTAAGTTAGAATTAACTAAGTTAGTTAATCATTTGTTTTTATTATTTTCTTTATTACTTTTTCTTTGTTACGTTATCGATAAAGGACAGTAACAAAGAATACTAAGCTAAAGGTCTATTTCTGATTAGCCTAGCTTCAAAAAGTGGGTCTAAAAGTGTGTCCAAACGGTGAAGCTAGTTATAGATCTCTCGGCGCGAAGAAAAGCGATGCTCGTATAAAGCGAATAACAGGATTTCCATAGGCGGACTTTTTACTAAAAGCTTATATACCACGTTACGATATGCTGTTACTATGGGCAGCGCGGTAGGTCAAGTGGCTTAATTATTATAGCTGATATTCGTGGAGCTATAATAACTATAAAAGCAGCTATATTTAATCCACGTATTCGTTATCCTTCTTTATTTCTTTTAAAAAGTCCCTTTATAAATAAAGGAATAGTATATCCGATCGTAACAAAGAGTCTTATTCCGATCATATAGTTCTTCCGGAACAGGAATAAAGAGCTAGCCTTTTAGCACGACTCTTAGCGACTATATTAGGAAGAATAAAGAGCTTTAAACCGTGGTATTGGTATAAACGGTTCGATTCGATTAGCTGTTTTCGGGAGATAAAGGAATTTGGTACGGTCGGAAATAAGGATCTGCGACCGGGGGAGGATAAAGGGACGGCCTGAATAGGTAAAAACGGCCTAAAAAGGCAGGAGTCTGTTTAGTATTTCGAATAGAGTAAAAGGGTAGAAAAGAGTAGATTTCCTTTTTTGCTAACCCGGGCTTATAACCTTTTAATAGATTAGGCTACGAGTAGTAGGCTATACGCGCGGAAGAGAGGAAAATCAAGTAAATAGCTATTAAATTCGTAGAATCGTAGGATTACTGCTTGTTACGTAAACGCGTAGTTATATATAAAGAACTGACTTCTGGGATTTCTTCCTGGATCCGGGGCTGGCAAAAGACCCTGAAAGATTGGATGGCGACTGTTACGTTAATAGCCTACGCGACGGTTATTACGCTACGTTATTAGCTTAAGTAATAACTAAGATATAGTATTTACGATACCTAGTATATTTATAAAACATATATTATAAGCCAAGTATATATACACCTATAACACATATAGTATTATAGTATAGGTTAAGCTGGTTATACAGCCATAAGTATATACTGTTTATTTTGACTTAGATATTACACTTATGATTATTATGATTATTACTTATTATGAGTATAATATTAATAAAGACCTTTAATAAGTCTAGGATAAGACTATAGCGCCTAGCCCTTAGTATTAAGGGGTTCTCGCTACGGTTATAATAAGAGCTCGTAGCTTTAACCCGTCTCTTAGACTAAAGCTATAGATCGCGGAGTATTCTGTAAACATAATAGGATATATAATTTTCCGGGACCGCCTTTAGGTCCCGGGCTGCGGAGACGACTCGCCGCTAAGAGGACGCTTAGTATAAGCAATCCACGATTTTATTATCGGCGGTTACCCGGGTAAAGAGAATACTATTACTATAATAGCTAGATACTTCTTTTAGCCAGGTATAAATAGGCATAACCGGAAATTCGTTCATAATTACGATCTGTGTAATAGAAGTAATTCATAGCGGAATATAAAGCGTGGCCTATTCAAACCACTGTCTATACTAAAGCAATTCCATAGCTATCTCGTAATAGATTTATAACGGATCTACCACTTACCGGCAAGGGCTAGGCTCGTTACCTATAGGTAATTATAGACTAGTTAACGAAGTTAGTAATGCTAAAAGTGATAAAGACAATAGAAGCAGAAGCTTATACGGAACGGTTCCTAAAGTATTATTTCCGATTCCACGGTATACGCATCTTAATTATTAGCGATAAACGCTCCAACTAGACTACTAGGTTTTAGCGATAATTCTATAAGCTTATAGGGATTAAGTAGCGATATAATATAGCGTATTACCCCTAAACTCATAAAGAACCTAAGACACTAAACTAAGATATCTAGGCCTATCTTTAAGTCTTTATATATTACTCCTAGGATGATTAGGGTCGCTTATTACCCGCCGCGTAGTTATGGGTCAATAGCAGGAAAGGCCTAATAACCCAGATAAGCCCTTTTTTCCTAGAACACGGGTTCCATGTTAAGCTGATCTAAATCTATAACCTATCGCCTATATATCCGAAAAAAGCCGCTACCTATAACTTACTAAGTCGCACATAAGGAGCTATAGAATTCGTACAGATCGTTATAGTATCGAAGTAACTATAAGATAAAGAGACTATAAATAAGCGGCGGCTTTTAGTAGAATGCTTCGAAGTAGGAGACCTTACCTGGCTATCTATAGCCAATTACTCTATGCCTAGACTTTAAAGAAACTAAGCTAGCTATACTAGAAGTATAGAGTAATAAAAGTAATTAGCCCCTATATTATCGAGTTAAACGTCCCCTTTAGGATATATCCCCGATTTTATATTAATATCCTAAAGCGAGCTAGCTATAACCCCCTTCCTGGGTAAGTCGTGGCTAACCCCTAGCCCGAACCGATTCGGGATAGCCTTTATAGTAATAAGCAATAGGAGCTAGATAGTATCCTATAAATATAAAATAGACGGCTTGGTTATAGCGTATAACGCGAGGTGCTTATATACCAGATGGGTTACGTGTACCCTATATAGAAACTACTAGATACCGTATAGAATACTAAAGCGTTAACGATTTCGAAGTAAAAGATAGCCTAGCCGATAAGAATAACGGACCACTACACGAATATACTATAAGGAATACGCGAGGATAAAGGGACCTTAATATAAGGGGGTATAACTTATAGTTATAAGTTAATTAAAGGGGGGGAATCTATTAGCCCCCTTCCTTGTTCTTAAGGAGATAGATAGTGTCTCCATAAAGGACTTTAGTTAGCGGTAGGACCGCTTAAACCCTGCTTGCTATTACTATTGCTGCTGCTAATAGCAGAATTGCCTCCTCCTTAGAGGGCGGCGATGATACCTTCTAGGAGGCGCGTTATCATGGCTCCCTGCGCGCGAACCTTATTGTGGAGGGCCGCTACCTTATAGCGGAGACCCTTACCGTCGTTAACGGGGGCGGGGGCGGAGTTAACGGTAACGGGGGCGGTATTAGTAGCAGAAGTAGTGGCGGGGGCGGGGGCTACCTTAGATAGGGAGGCGTAATAGTTACTATAAGCTAGCTTAAAGGCCTCGTGGAGCTAAAGTATAGTTAGTAGTGATCCGGGGAAGGACTTAGCAACACTTATATTATCGTTATTAGAATTATCGTAAATAGCGCGCCTCGCTTTAGCTATAGGCTATACGAACTTAACGGCGGTAACAGGGAGCTAGGAAGCTTAGTCTTAACGACTTCGCTTATAAATTATAGGGAGCTTATAGAGCGGTATATATAGGACCCTATAGCGTATTCATAGTATTAAGGTTTATTACGGGCTATACCGGGCCTGGATTAGTTATAGCATATTTAGTTAAATTTTCTTTTAATACCGGCGATACGATCGGCGTAAGGGCGGTAAAAAGCTTTATTCAGGCGGCCAGGGAGATAGACTAGACCGTGTTATTGCTTATAAGGGGATATAGCCTGCCGGAGAGTTAGTAAGATCCTCGTAGCAAAGTACTAGGCCTTATTACGAACCTCGTTTTTAGCCGAGCGCTTACCAGTATTCGTTATATAGGTAAGAGCCTCCTTAGCTATACTTTTAACTAACTAGCTTTGTTCCTTATTACCGGAGGCGGGGGGTGGGGGGAGGGGGGATATCGCTAGGGACAGGGGCTTTGGTAATACTACCCTCGTGGGCGTTACAGGCACTACGGGGGGCCGGCTATCTAGACGCGCGCCGTTAGCTATAACCCAGCTAAAGTAACACGAGGACTTATTAGGAGACTTATAATAGTTAATAGAATAAACGAACTAATATAAGTTATAAAATTAACTAAGAGTTACGAGGATAAGGCGATTACGCCGCTAGTTAGCAAGGGGCGATAAGGTTCTTAGCACGGAACTAGCGACGGAGCTTACTATTAAAGCGACGTTATAGGCTTATAGAAAGAAAAACTAACTACTAACCGAAAACCGGGCGAAACTACGCTTATACTATGATATTAAGCTATAGAATACTCTAAAAGCCTATAAAGCTATTTATTATGGTAGTTTATAAATAAAGAAGAAGGAGTAACAGAGCGTTATTTAATATAATAAGTAAGCGCTTAGCGTGGCGTGGAGTGTTAACTATCTATAAATAAAGTCGCCGCGAACTCCGCGCGACCCGAACCTGCCTAATATAGAGGAGGATACACGCTTCCCTCGCGACGCGTTAAGATAAAAAAGGGATTGGCCCTTAGTTGTTACGATCCCGGGGGGAGGGGGGGTGAGAGGGGAGGGGGGTAATATCACGGGTTAACCCCTCGGATATATGGTTCCGGTATAAGGCCGGAACAGCTAATCAGCGCGCAGATCCGACGCTCGGACCTCGCGCCACCCTTACCGCGGATTCGTATAAACCTAGCAAATCCTATATTTCTCTATAGACCTTTTCCTTTCCTTTCCTTAATTCTAGCTAATATAATTATTCGGCCTTACTTAGTGTAAATAACCTATAACTAGCCGCTTAAGGGTATCGAGAGGGAAAAACCCTTAGGTATAAAAACTGCTATACTCTCCTTAGTAGGCTTAGTGCTATATCGGGATCGAGTAGGCCCTATTATTATCCCGATACGTATCCGGGCCTTACCTCTAGGCTAGTGGTTAATAGGCTAGTAGTACGCTAGGGGTGTTATTAGGTTAGCCCGGGTAGAAGACTAGTTATATGGATCGGGGCTAAAGGAGGGCCGCGGGTATACTATAGTCCTGAGTTCCTTATTATATTAAAATAGCCGGCTTTACTTATTTATTCCTTAAATAAAAGGTAGTAGGAGCTCCTACCTTTATTACTTATACTTAGTATATATAGTAAGAGCCTAAAGTCATAGCTAAATTAATTAAAGGTTTTTAAGCCTCTGCCCTTGTTTTTATTTTTCCTTCTTTAATATATTTTATAATATTATAGGTTTAGCCCTACTACTCGTTTACTCTTATAGCCCCTTACCCTTAGAGATTTAATATAGTATTATAGCTACTAATATATTATAGTATAGTTATTAAGATTATATTATTTTTATACGAGTTTAATTATAAGTAATAGTATAGACAGGTTATTAGCAGTTCCGGGGCGGGCTAATAAGTACCGGTATCCCGGAGAACCCTGTCTGGTATCTGGTATAGGCCTTACCCTTTTAGGATAGGTTGCTAAGGTATATTTTCGGACACGAAATTGGACTCTGGGCGTAAGGTCCCGGTATATCGTTAAGTCACGTCGTAATATACGAAGTACCTAGTGGATATGCTTAAGTACCTATATATCTCTCAGGTATCCTCCCAGCCAAATACAAGTCGGATTCCTAGTATATATATCCCGGGACGTAGCAGGCGCCGGGCAGCGTGTATTATATAAATAGCGCACACAAAGATAGCAGTAGATCTATTAATTTAATTAACTCTGTTAATATAATTAACTCTGTAGAAAAAGGATTTGATCTCGGGAAAACTCTGCTCTTGACCCTGCAGGTGACTCGTACGTATCTTATCTTAGTACGGAATAACCCGTTCCGTCCCTGTTTCGCGACTCTACGATATACCGGGACCTTACGCCCAGAGTCTAATTTCGTGTCCGAAAATATGCCTCAGCAACCTATCCTAAAAGGGTAAGGCCTATGCTAGATACCAGACAGGGTTCTCCGGGATACCGGTACTCTGGGCTAATAGCCTAGTATAACGAGATAATCCCAGACTTATCGGCGAATAGTCGGACCGATAGTCGCATCTAGACCACCGATCCGAACCTATCTTATACCCGCGTAAGGCATATAGTTTAATCCCTTAAGTTAAAGTCTTAGTTTAAAGCTAGCGCTTAGTTAACGAATATACTGCGATTACTCTAGGATACTAAGTTATTAAGCCTTTTCTATAATATCCTTTACTTAACTAAAATCTATAGACGTTCCTTCTATTATAATTCTTTAAGTTCTATACCTTTAAGATAGTTAGGCCGAAGATACTACTAAGAAGGACTCGAGGAATAAGCGTCCCCCCGGGGGGAGCTAGCAAAGAGGATACCGGGTAGGCGCCCGCCGTACCTAAACTAATAACGACGGTGCCTAAGTAAGGACCGGATAAGAACGAAAATAAGGAGTCGACGGATATAATGGTTACGCTTAGTCCTAAAGATGGTAGTTTATAGTTTAATCGGCGATCCGTTATTAACCCCTTAATATCGACGTAAGAGGCGTTAAGTACGATATTTTCGTAGCACCTTTAATAACAGAGCGAAATTAATCGCGTGATTATAAAGAAGCTCACTAAACAACCAGCGCCCCGGCGTGATTATAAAAAACCGCCGGTATATATTTATAAGCTAGTTAGAGAGTTATCTATGGTTATAGAAATCGATGATTAGTTAGTAGCGATTAAGGCTAGGAATTAGGTTAGACCTAGTCCCCTAGTGCTATAGCAGATTGAATAGGCTTTAATAAAGCTCGAATACGCCTTTTACACGTCCTAGAGGTACTATGTCTGGAAGACTATTAACCCGAATTAGAATAACTTTACGGCGGTTATTCGGCCAGAGTATTTATCCCGGGATATATAGCGGTATTATAATCTTAAGGAACTTTATAACCTACGAATAACCGGTATTATAAAGCTAATAAAACTATTTAAATAGTAGTATAACCTATATAGGCTATTAGGCTAGGAGATAAGCGGAAGTAAAGAGCGTGTCTATGGTGATTTTAGTTAGCTGCCTTTATATATTAAGGATCAGATACGGGAGCGGAAACCCGAATTAGATAAGGCTATAACGCTAGCTTAAAAGGTATAGCTATTTTAGGATACAAGTCTTATTAAGAAGGCGAATAGTAAGCGATCGGATACTAGTTATAAAAGGACCCTATTAAACCTTTAGCGCTTAGATAGTTACTTAAGTCGGGGGAGCACTTTAGTAACGGGCCGCCGTACGCCCGCCGATCTAACGAAAACCGCGGACTCCTCGAAGGGGGCGCCCCTAATAGGTTAAAAGGCCTCGGGCTTGGGTCCAGAGCCTCTATAAGCGTGGCCTAGCACGCGCGCCTTTATAGGCAAGTGCTATAACTACAGTAAGAATGGTTACTACTCTAAGGACTGCTATAGTAATAAGGAACGGCGAACGACTAATAATAGGGCGGCGAAGAGTCGCGCCTGTTTTAGTAATATGCACGCTATATATAACGACCTTAATAATAATATTCCGGTTAAGGAACTCTACAGTCACTCGCAATATATAACGAGTAAACCTCTACTTAAAGATGTACCGACCCTTACGGCGTAAAAAAGCATTAAGTTCAGATATACATAACGTTGAAAATTCCACTTAGAAACATAGAAAACTTCGTTATATATAGTCAAGGTCCATTTCTAAGGACCTTGCGTGATTTATAACTTAATGGGAGATGTATTCGAATTATTGAAAATTTTTAAAGTTAAAGGGTTATGATAATAGAGATAGCAAGACATGTTGGTACGCGTGGAGTGGTATAGCCACTCGTCAGTATTTGAAACCCACTGTATTTATCGGGAAATAAGTCGGCGTAGGTAATAAGAAGGCCGAACCTATACTTAATAACCGGCCAGCGATCGCTATAGGCGAGGTAGCGAGATCCATAACGATAGTAATCCGTTATAGAAAAGAGATTAAGATTAGCGTGGACTTAAATACCTATACGTAGGTAGATATTATTAGCCTGGCGTTAGTAGAACGCGTAGGATTAAACCCGCTTCTAGAGGTCGAAACTCTAGAGATCGAAGGCTTTAATAGTAGCCCGGCGAGGGTCCGCGGAGCGTATAGCCTAGCTTTCTATCCACTAGACGTAGAAGGATAGCTACGCCTATTAAAAAGGGTCTTCCTATATACGGATCGACTTAAGGGTACCCGGTAATTACTGTTCTTAAATAATAGTATAGATTAAGATGGTATTATAATTAATACGGCTTACTGAATATTTGTTTATGGGCCGATCTTAATTATTAATCCCGAGCTTTATGCTTACGAGCTTATTAAGGAGCGGGCGAAGGCGTATATTATATTTATCGCTACCGCTACTATTATCGTACTGGGTACGCCGGATATAACTATTCTGTTTATGGACGATAAGGTGATATATAGACTAATCCTGGAACTATTACCGGTAATCGCCGACTATTAGGACGTGTTTTCGGAATAGGCCGCGAAAAAGCTACCCTTATTAGAGGACGCCGAATACACGTCTAACTTATAAGACAGGAAGAAACTGCTATTCGGGCCATTATATCCCTTATGTTAAGCCGAGCTAGAGGAGCTAAAGAAGTATATCACTAAAGGGGTAGCGAGCGGTTATATTTAATAGTCGATAAGACCTATAGGCTTACCGGTATTATTTATGTCTAAGAAGGACGGTAGCTTATAACTCTGCGTCGATTATCGATGGTTAAACGCTATAACGATTAAGAATAGGTACCCTCTATCCCTAGTCGGCGAGCTATTAGATACGCTTACCGGGGTAAAGTACTTTTTAAAGGTGCATATCCGAGATACTTACTATAGAATCCGGATTAAGAAACAGAACCGCTAAAAGTCGGCGTTAAAAACACAATACGGTTACTATAAGTATACGGTTATACTATTCGGGCTAATAAATACTCCGGCCACCTTCTAGGCGTACGTTTACTAAGCGCTTATTGGTTTACTAGATATATACTATACCGCTTACCTTAACGATATCCTTATATTTCTCTATTAAAGGAATAGTACATAAGAACCTAAAAAAGGTTTCAGATTAGCTTTATAGGGCCTAGCTATACGCGAAACTATTAAAGTACGAGTTTTATTATAACTAAATAGATTTCTTAGGGTTTATAGTCACCCGCGAGGGTGCCGCGATAAACCCGGAATATATACGTATAGTCGCTAAGTAACCAGCGCCCGAGTTATTCCATGATATCTAAGTTTTTCTTAGTTTCGCTAATTTCTATAGGAGGTTTATTAAGGGATACTCCCGGGTAATAATGCTATTAACTATACTACTAATAGGTAGTTAAGCAGGTAAGAAGAAACGACCTTTTAAGTTCCTAGATAACGCTAAGCGGGTATTCGAATTACGAAGGGTTACTTTTAGTATAGCTACTATTCTACGGCACTAGAATCTGGTACTAGATATAAGGGTTAAGACGGACGCCTTAAATAAGGTTATTTCCAGAATTCTAGGTTAGAAATATAAAATACGATAGCGACTAGTCGCTTACTTCTCGCGGAAGCTTTCCGAGATAAAGTAACGATAGAGTATAGGATAATAGGGGCTATTAGCTATAGTAGAAGCCTTAAGTATTAGCGCTATTATCTTAAAGGCATAGGATAGGCGTTTATAGTGTTAACGGACTATTAAGCGCTTAAGGGCATACTAAGCGTACTAGCGCGGGACCTTCGCAGGAGGCTTACTAGGTGGGTATACCGATTATCGTTATTTGACTCTAAGGTTTAATACCGTTTAGGTAAGATTAACCCGGTAGCCGGCCTATTAAGATAGCCGGATTATATAGTAGATAAGACGCTATACGATAATATGCTACCTACCTTATGATAAAGATTATAACTAGTTAACGACCTCCTACTAAGCCTTTATTAACAGATCGCGAGTATCTACCTTACCTTAATAAGTAGTATAGTAAAGATTATATATAGTTAAGCCGCTCGGGTAACGCTACCCGAATATGGGCCTAGTAAGCGTAAGCGGGCATAGACTCTATAAGAGGGGGCCCTGTGTAGCTTAAGAGCTAAGGACGGAAGAAGGCTATAACCCCTATATCCTGTTAACGGTACCCGGTGTGTTATTATCGCTGCTATTACCCACTCCTGAATATAAGATACGGAGTGTAGGGCGACTACCTAGTAAAGGGTCGCCGATAAGATATCGCTAACGCCTAAGGCCAAGGCTAGGGTTACTATAATACCGATTAGTATATCTTATATTCTATAGCCAAAAGGCTAGCTAGGAACGAAACGGTAAGTCGGCGTACTATAAGCGAGGAACTAGAAGACCTGGTTAAAGGGCTATAGACTATAAACCCAGATTATATATTCTTAATTAAAAGTATTCGCTCAAGCACTGGAAAAAGAGCAGGGTACTCTCTCGGCTCTCTTAGAGAAAAGGATATAATATTATTTAAGGGATAGGTAGTACTGCTAATATAGGGCTCCCTAAGGGCAGACGTCTCACGATAGAATTATAATAACCTTAGGGCGGGGTATATAGAAGCCAATAAGACGCCTAAGCTGATTTTCAGGAAGTTCTACTAGGTAGACTTAGCGGCGGATATTCGTGATTATATCGCTATATATTCGGCGTGTTAAGGGGTATAGATGCCGATATATAAGCTATACAGTTAGTTATAGACGCTGCTATTGCTTATATATCCGTTCTAAGAGATTAGTATAGATTTTATTACGGGTCTGCTACCTATACAAGGGGCCGACGGGTAAATATATAACGCTATGCTAGTAGTTATCGACTAGTATATAAAGTACGGTTTATTTATTCCTCTATGGAAGGACCTAATAGGACCCTAGCTAACGGCTCTGCTATATAAGGGGATTAAGTGCCGGTTCGGTAGCCTTAAGGGTATAGTAATAGACTAGGATAAGCTATTTACTAATTAGTTTTGGAAAGAGTTCTGCTATAGCGGGCGAATACTTAGCGACTGTCTTCTATATACTACCTATAGACGGATAGTTAAACGGAACGAATATATTAGTTCCTAATTAAGTACCTATAAATAATCGCCGGCAATATAATAACGTAATATCCTATTTAGTTATTAAAGGCAGGGTTACCCTATAATAATAATAAGTATTCCTTACTTAGTATTACGCTATACAAAGCGTTATATAGGTATTATCTATAAGGCCCGTTATTCCGACGATACCACTTAGTTATTCCGACTATAGTTCTAATCAGATATAATCTTCCTACTACCTTATCGATTAATATCTTTAATAAGTACCACTATTTATAAGCGGCCTATCTACTATTTATAAGCGTCCTAAACCTAATTAGGAAGGTTACGCGAGCCCGCGTAGTAGTGTGTATACGCCACGATCTTAGCTATAGATATCCCGTACCGGTACGTATAATCATAATAGACGTTTTGTATAAGATAGGCGTTAATCACTATAACTTATACTTAATGCCTAAGACTATAAAATCGCAGCTATTCTGACCTGTTTTCTATTATATTAAAGTACCCTAAAATATATTATATCCTCGAGGTAGGAAAAGGTGGTGGAAAAGGTGGTAGAAAATTGTGGAAAAGTGGTAGAAAAAGAGGTGGAAAAAGAGGTGGAAAAAAAGGTAAAAAAAAGAAGGTGAAAATTTTTTAAGGTAATATATAGTAGTGGGTAATTACGTAACCTTATCTATTATATAGATAAGGTCTTATCTATTGTATAGATAAGGTTATATAACCACCTATTATTATATATTATCTTAAAAAATTTTCACCTCCTTTTTTTACCTTTTTTTCTACCTCTTTTTTTACCTCTTTTTCTACCTGCTTTTCCACCACTTTTTCTATTATAATAGCGTATATTCTTCTTAACTAGAGCTTTATGCATGGAGGTTAAAATAAGCAGTGAATTTATAGTAATAAATATTCGTAATAAGTAAAAGAGAGAAAACCTTATTATAATTATATATACCGGTACGGGATATCTATAGCTAAGATCGTGGCGTATATATACTACTACACGGGCTCGCGTAACCTTCCTAATTGGGTTTGGGACGCTTATAAATAGTAGATAGGCCGCTTATAAATAGTGGTACTCTAGATTAATAACGTAGATTAACGATATAGATTAATAACGTAGATTAACGACGTAGATTAATAACGTAGATTAATAACGTAGATTAAAGATAAGTACTATTATTTATAAGCGGCCTGTCTACTATTTATAAGCGTCCCAAACCTAATTAGGAAGGTTACGCGAGCCCGTGTAGTAGTATATATACGCCACGATCA